>NC_072476.1:38886972-39194056 GCF_027574615.1 Eptesicus fuscus
GCCCATTTAGGCCCGATCCCGGGCGGTTGGATATCCCACACACACACACACCAGGCACAAATTTCGTGCACCGGGCCTCTAGTTAGAAATATAGCCGTATCCTCTGGTCAGTGAATTAGCATGGTCTCACTAAAGAGATAGCATTTGACAATGCTTTCTTTTGGCTGAACCTCTACACTTTGCTTCCCAGAGATGAATTAGTCAAGTTTCTTAATTTGTAAAGCAATAGATTATTCTACTCTTTAGCACTGCCTAAGCCCCTGCTTCTATGCTGAATACTTTTTAAAAATAATCTAAGGCACAGAATTTGAACTCAAATCTGACTCCAGAACTTGCGCTCTGAACCACAATGAAATCAACTTGGTAAGCTATATGTCTGATACATACTACACAGGGTGTAGCAAAAGTAGGTTTTCAGTTGTGAGTATACAAACAGTTTACTCTTGTTTTATTATTTATTAATTATTATACTATTTTCCATAGGAACAACTATAAACCTATTTTTGCCCTACCCTTTATATAATAATTCTGGAAAGACAAAGAGCTCAACTTTAGACTCCATGATTCAGTTCCTATGAAAAGCACATCTGTAATAAAGAATATCTGAGGTTCTTTCTATAGATCAAAATGACAAGAGGTTTACTCTTGCATGTCAACTGGAACCACCTTAGTGATGCCACATTGAGAGCAACTCTATATTGAGGAAGTTAATGAAAATAGTGTAAAATTTATGGTTTTACCTATATGTCACTAAAATTCCTGCAAGTAAAACTGATCACTTATTCAATATTAGAATGAAGCCAGATATAGGCTCTACAGGCAGAACAGTTTTAAAAAGATGATGAGAAATGAGCAGAGTTCAAATATGTCTTTGAAAGCATGTGAAAAAATAGAACATAAGTAACTGAAGTGATGAGCCAATATAATCAAACTCATTTGCCCTCTGTGGCAGACTTCCCTGAGTATTCAGCAAACACTTGCTATAACATACAACACTTAGAGACATGCGAATGTATACAGGTACATCCACAACCCAGCTTGAGTTATGCAAATTAAATATAATTTGTTCAATTAACTTTTCCAATTATATGAATTGAGATCATTAAAAATTTTACCATTCAGGCATCCTTGCCTCTGAGTCCCTCTTTCTAAAGTTTTATAGAACTACTACCCTAACCGGTTTGGCTCAGTGGATAGAGCGTCGGTCTGCAGACACAAGGGTCCCAGGTTCGATTCCGGTCAAGGGCATGTACCTTGGTTGTGGGCACATCTGCAGTGGGGGGTGTGCAGAAGGCAGCTGATAGATGTTTCTCTCTCATCGATGTTTCTAACTCTCTATCTCTCTCCCTTCCTCTCTGTAAAAAATCAATAAAATATACTTTAAAAAAAAGAACTACTCAAATACTTCTATTACATGTAACTAAAAGTTCCATAGACTACAAACTCCTATAAAATTACTGGTTATATAATATAAATTACCTCTAAAATTTAATGGTGAGAAAAACATGAGAACTTATACGATTTAATCAAGAACTAAATTTTAAAATTCAAATCAAGAAAAAATAAAATCCATCGCATAGATTCAGTAGGATGGATGTGCGTGTATGTGTGTGTGTGTGCATGTGTGTGTGTGTGTGTGTATTTCAAATGGAAATATGTAGAGGAAAAAATTCAAAAAATTTTAAAAGGTTCTATATTAAAATAGATTGAAATAACATTTATGATCTCAATTACTTGAAAACAGCATTTAGATTACCTTAAGCCAACATTTTAAAAGAACTAAGAGACTCAGTAATCTTTCCCCATTTCTATAATACACATAAAAGTCTAAAACTTAGAGGGCATGAGAGGACAGAACATTGTAGCTATCTCTAAGTGTATAGAAAAGGGAAAGAAAACACATCAAAAAAATGAGACTGCTTTAAATGTTCGTAAATATCCAGAAAATTGAGGAGAATATTTAATAAATACTTGTCCTTGAAATTATTTTCTCCATCTGATATTTTCTACAAGTACAAACAAAATATACCATTATAAAAAAAAATTAGGGGTAAGTTTATTTGACTAATTAATCAGAAAGTACATTCTGAATATTTAGGATGAAAAAATTAGATATCTACTTAACTGACTAGACTTTGAAGGAGACATGTCAATAAAAGGAAAAAGATAAAAAATGTTCTATTACCTAAAGCTACTTAAAAAGACTGAACTTATTGTTGAAAACTCAAGTTTAGCACATATTTCAAGTAATGCAGTTTGTTTTTTCTAACCTGTAGTATGTACTTACAAAAAATGGACAAAGGCAAAATCTCAGTATCTCTGTTGGTCTTCCTAGACCATGTTAATTTTGCTTTTTGGTTAAATACAAAGGAACAGAATTATGGAGAGTTCAGCAACAAGTTTTTCATTAGGATATGAAATCATGCCACGAGTTCCAAAAAAGGGTTAGTGGTATAAATTTGGGAAATAATCACTCATGCAAAAATCAGAAAATACCTGTACCGAGCCACCATGTCTGTCTGCTGCAAGGTGAGCTCTCAAATGGTGGGGATTTGCCTGCTGGGAGTCCCAAGCTGCCCTGTGGTCTGCCGACTGCCATTTATTTAATGCATGTGGCATGGATGGAAGAAGAAAAACCCAATATGTTAAACATCTCATCCTTATAATATTGAAAACAAACGTATAAAAGGAAATTTTAAAATACCCTTACTATTCTGAGTCACAGATGCAATGATACTGCATGTGGAGAGATTTTAATTAAATTGCTATAATTATGTCATGATCAACCATAAAAATAAAATACAATCATAGAATTTTAGAAGTGAAAAGACTTTAGATGTCACAGACTCTACCCTCTAACTTTATAAATGAAATTAACAAAGAACAGGGAGGTAAAAATGATGTGCCCAAGAAAGCACATGGAATCAAGCATGAGCGAACTAAAAAACCATTCAGTATATTTTCTATAGTAGGGGTTCTCATTCGTTTTCTGATGAGGAACAACTTCTAGCAAGGTCAGAAAAAAATAGTACTTAAATAGTTGTTCCTAATATTCTAGAAAACTTTTCTCTCCTGTTTCTGATTGTGAATATGAGAAAACAGAGTTCTTTGAAAAGTTAAAAGTGCTATATAAAATACGATGAGAATATGACAATTTTTAAAAGTAACAATTCTAGATATGCTTCCTTAATCTCTTTTTATCTGGTTCAAATTAAGGAACCCATTTCCCTGAAATAGGCTGATAATTCTTGATGCTTTTAGATGACTTTGGCAAATTTGCATGGCAATAACTTCCAGACTAATAAACTACTAGCAGAATTAGAAGGGTTCAATTCTATGTTTCAGGAAAATGTGGACAGCACTAATAAAAAGAAGGGGGAGAAATAAATACAATATTTTAAGTTTCTATGACATGTTGGTTCTGCATGAGGTGCTTTATCTATGTTATCTCATTTTGAGATAAATAGTATTATCCTCATTTTACTGATGAAGACGTTGAGATGTTAAACACTTCCCTAAATCACAGAGGTAGCAAGGAGTACAGCAAAGATTCAAACTCAGAGTCTACTGCTTCTCCAATAAGACTACCTAGCTCCTTAACACAATTACATCATGTTCTAAAGCTTTTGGTGCTCTTTACTTTCTTTTTCAAAGTCAAGAAAATCTTGCCATACAGGGCCAAGCACATAGGGAGCCTAAGAATATCAGTGGTGAGAGAAACCCTTTGGGAGGAGAAGAGATATTAAAATTCAAGTAGACACAATGAATAAAAGTTCAGGCACTAAGTTCCCTAAATTAAATTGCACAATTCAAAATTACATACTTTGTGGTATGAAGTATGTAATCATAAAATAATGATGATAATTTTATAATGTCTTTTCATTAAACCCTCCAAACTCATCACCAGAATTTAGCAGATGTGTAGTTTAATTAAATAAATTAGATGAGATAAAATCTGAACAGGATGGGAGAATGAAAATGATGTTAAAGTTGAGACAAATATCTAAATGTTGCCTAGGGACAAAAGGCAACATTTGGGGGTCACTGACCTCTTTAAGAAGATAGTAGAATAAACATTTACATGTACCCAACACTTTCTATAAAATATCAGGATCCACTAAACTTCAAGCATTGACTCTAGGTTACAAATTGTTTACCTTGGGACATAGCAAAGGTTTTAGCCATTTAAAGAATTAATTTTTCTTCTTTTCGGATTGTGAACTATGAGTTTCTCATACAACTTAAACTGTTTACTGCTTCACAGATATTTAAGAATTTTTTTTCTAGATATACAACTTTTTCTATTATGATGACAGTCTGCATATCCAGGTTTCAAGTTCAATATGTAAGCTACATTAAAGGATTACCAGGGGAAAAAAAAACACTGACTCTCTACATTTAGTTGAACAATGACAATATGAATAACATATGGTTCCCACCCTCAGTGAGCTAACAATTTAGCTAGTAAGACATGTCTGAAACATGTAGAAAGTTAACCCCTAAAATATTCAAAGTTTAATTCAACAACAAAAGAAGAGCTTCACTTACTACAATACCTAACAGCTCAAGTGGAAATGTTCAGAGAATATGAGTTATTAATTTTCTTCCAAAGTACATTTGAGAAATTAACTCTGACTTATTAAATACAAACTCTGAATCTTGACTTCTGAGCCATTTCTTTCTATACACAGCATCTATCAGAGCACTTAAGCTATCAACAGTTGTAATTTATATTTTGAATTAATTCATATGCAAGACCCTTTATTGTCCCAATTTTTCTAAGGCAAAATTCTAAAACTAAACTTTTTAAATTGGCTGTACTTTAAAGAATACTGTTAAATATCCCCAAAAAGTAGCACTTTATTTTGTGATGATTTTTAACAAGTTGTGTTTTTTCCTTTGATTTTTCATCTCTTGTTTGATGGGATGAAAGATGTAAAGGATAAACCATTATTCTTCTCTAAAAACGGTTAAAATCAAAAACACTAAAGACACTTTTTAACTCAGAGTGATAACAAAATTTCTTACGCTAAAGATGGCTCCAATAAAACTTCTTTATAAAAAATGAGAAAGTGAAAACATTGCTCAAAAATTTCAACAGCTCTCAATCACCTTAACTAAGGAAATCCATCTTCTATGCATTATCTGGACCTACTCTCTGCTCCTAGCAAACTGAACTGCTTGCTGTTCTTCAAAGTCTACATCTGTAAACTTCTGCTTCATATTTTATACTGTTCACTCTCTCTAAAATGTTTTTATTCCTTTATCTGCCTTTGAAAATGTCATCCATTCTTCAAGCTCATCTCAAAAACCATTCTCCTAAAATCTTTATAGTTCCTACATAGTTCCTGTATAGTTCCTAATGATCTTCCATGGCACTTCATTAATATACTTCATGCGATGGAACTTATTCTGCTTTGTGATGTAGTTATTTGTGAATTTATTGTACTAATCATGATAACAATAACACCAACCATGAGAGTTGAGATTTACTGAAGGCTAACTATATGCTAGGAATTAACATGCATTATTTCTCTTTTATCGATGACAGAACTGAGGCTTTGAGAGATTAAGTAATTTGCCCAGGGTTAAACCATATCCAGGTATGAATGATTACAGAGACTGAGTGAAATCTTAGCCACTCATTACAAAATATTTCTTATAGGTTATATTGTTTACTTACATCTGCATTTCTGCAACATGTAAAATAGTAACTTTCAAATACTAGAAACTCAGTAAATAATTTATTAAGCTAGACTATAGATAGAAGGATCAACTGCTATTACAATTCATTCCAATAAGATATCCAAATACTTCTAATATAATGTCAAATGCTGCTCAAAATTATACCAATTTATACCACTAAATTATAAATTTATAATTAAATTAATAGTAAATAGGAGAAATATGTATTTTCAATTCTTAGTGCATGTGTATATAATATTTTATCTGTTGAAGAAAAAACATGCATTTAATTCTTTCAATATGTATATACCTGTGTATATATACACTCACTCACACATGTAAATACACACACACATATAAAGCAGTCACCTGGACATGATAAAACACCAAATGCACTTATAAACTGTCAGAAGGTAATACAGAGGCAAACTGAGACATTTCTTATCTAAAGGGACAGCAAACCTGGTTTTTGGATTGTTGCATCTTATCTCTGTGTTGATGTGCTTCTCTGTTTGATGATAGAGCAGGATCTTGCTGAACTGCCCCCACTGGAGTAGGCTGCAACACAATAGCAATTAGCATCAATACAACCTATTTCAGAAGTTTTACTTAATATCATTTAGCTGTTTAAAAGACTCAAGAAAGAAAGTATGGCCTTAAAAAAAAGATATCATTCTCAAAATATATTAAAGCTAACAAAGACAACACAGCTACTCTTTAAACTGTTTTCAGAATATTTAAATGCTTTATCAAGCATTTATTTTTACTAATATAACAACAAAAGATCTAATGCTATCATTCTTTTAAATTACTTTTTCATATCAAAAATATGAAAGTATATCTGTTCATGTTTCTCATTTTCAAAGCTAATGTATAAACAGAATAAATTTTTATTAAGGGAACAACTTTTTAAATAAACTATTAAGATTGTATATTGTCACTCAAAAGAGGCTTAAAAAATTTTAATTTTCAAGTACAATTCAAAATATAAATTCTTTAATCAAAGTTTCTTTGAATTTTCACCATAAATAACATGTATATTCAAATCACTTAGCATTTAAGAAAAATATACATTGAACACTTAGTAAGTGAACTGTTCAAAAATACTTGAACTTGAAAGGTTAGTGGTTCCAAATATGGATAAAAACTTGTTAACAGTGAGCCACAAATAAAGAAAATTTTGTAAAACATTCTTACTTATTAAAAAAAGATTAGCGAGAATACATATTTGATGTTTCAGAAATCACCTCTTCAAAGAAAGAATATAATGATGTGTCTCTTTAAATGCTAAGCACCAATTCTACAGTTATAATAAAGAATATTTTTTTTAAGTTATAAAAACTTAGGTACAGTTTTAAAAACTTACTCCAAGTATCAATCTATTCCAAGAGATAACAGAACTGCTAGAATAATTAAAATGTTTTTAAATTACAAATATTTTAACAGATGGCTAAAGTAAACAGAAAACAAAACTAGCTGATCATTTAAAGTACTCACTAGAATATTAGACCAAAAAAAAAGTATATTTGACACCAAGAATTAAATCAGGGATGAAAAGTTTGAAAAATCACTCTAAAAAGCAGAGTCCAAATGTAGGGTATTTATAAAATTCAAAGGATAATATATTAGTATTGTGTTACCTAAACTGTCCCTAAAAAGGAAATAAAATGAACCCTTTTTCAAAAGTATTTGTTTTCAACTCTTTTCAGTTGAAGGATCTATACTGAGGGGGAGGGGGGATGGAGGGCAGAACACAATAAAATATCTATACTAATAAAAGGGTAATATGCTAATTAGACCAGGAGACCTTCCGGACAAAGCCATTGTGGCAGGGCTGAGGCAGAAACAGTTAAGGGCGATCAAGCCAGGGGGGGGGGGGCAGTTGGGGGCAAACAGGCCAGCTTGGGGGGGGGGGCAGTTGGAGGCGAGTAGACTGGCAGGGGGGGGAGTTGGGGGCGAGCAGGCGGGGAGGGGGGAGCAGTTGGGGGTGAGAAGGCTGGCAGGCAGAGTGGTTAGGGGCGATCAGGCAGGTAGGCAGGTGAGCAGTTAGGAGCCAGCGGTCCCAGATTGCAAGAGGAATGTCCAACTGCCAGTTGGACATCCCCTGAGGGGTCCCAGATTGGAGAGGTTGAAGGCCAGGTTGAGGGACAACCCCACCCCCACCACCATGCACAAATTTCGTGCACCGGGCCACTAGTTTTATTATATAGCAGAGAGTACTCACCAACTGTTTACCCATCCAGTCATATTCATAATCAAACAGATATCCTTTTCGATCAAACAAGTCAGTAAAAAGCTTTCTTAGGTAGTCATAGTCTGGTTTTTCAAAAAAATCTAGCCTTCTTACATAACGAAGATATGTTGCCATTTCTTCTAGAAAGGAAATAAAAATTATTTTGAATATACTTATCTACATATTCATTAATAACAAAATTATTTAAGTGTGTAAAAAGCATACAGTATGAAAAGCATACAGTAGAAAAAATAAAATTCTATATTGCAATTTAAAATTTTATAAATTTAATTACAATGACATTTTTTTTTAAAGGGAGGAAATTTCTAACCTTGGTTATAAGCAGTATTGGAACCAACTGACCTAGCAAATTAATCCTCAGAAATATAACACAGAAGCTGTTTAATTCTTCTTTTAATTTCCAGTCATATAATTAACAATCATGCATTCCATTAAAATTCTAATGTATTAGAGATATGTACATTTTTAAAAGGTCATACTCTCCAGAATGAAAAAGACATAAAAATCAATAGTCAAAATGGTAAGCAAAACCATGTTTCACCATGGAAGCACAAAAAAATCACTGTAGTAAGAGATAGTAGGTTGCACCTAGCTGCTTTTCTGATTCAATTCATTCCTGGTAGCCAATAAGAACAGGATCACGCAAAACTCAATGGGCAGTGAAAGTGGCACCTAGTGACCTTGATCACATGGTGAAGCTCACTATTCCACTTTCTAGCTAATTATCTGGTTAATTTACTTTGGCACCACCATTTTTCTTGCAGAAATTTATATAGGCTTCTTAACTTGCACTCAATCTGCCTACACCTAAACTGCTAGTACTAGCAACGAATATTTTTTTTAACCCTCTAGTTTTAGATTAAAAAAGAAAAACATATAATTAAAGTTTGCTGACAATGAATAATATAGCAAACTTGGGAAAGAGCTACCAGAGATTATACTGCTGATATTATTAGAGTAATAACGTCAGCATTGTACAGGCAAAGTTGTGGCTATCAATGAGAGATTGAATTCAGCCTTCTATCTTCAAGTTTGGCTCTCTGTTTTCTCAATGTTATTGCACCTATCTCAGCAGATATTTTAATATATTAGCAACACATTATTCTTATTTATTTTTTATTCTTATTTCTTAATTGATTTAGAATTCTTAAGTTTCTGTTGGTTTGAGTTGCCATAAATCTACATGAAAGCTAAACTATTTTCATAAAGCTCCTTAATATAAAATTAGCCTAAAGGTAATAAGGGTAGTAAGGTTTTACTGTACTTTGAAAACGACTAAATCATACATCATATAACTACGCTGAGTTGGACAATGAGACTCAAATTACTAACATTATACACTGAAACTTTATAGTTGGTATTTCTTAGCAAATATTTTTTAATTCTTTATTGTTTAAAGTATTACATATGAATCCCTTTTCCCCCACTGACCTCTCCCCACTCGTCCTCCCCTCTCCCCTCAACCCCCGCACATGCCCTCACCGCCCCTAATGACTGTGTCCATGGGTTATGGGTTATGCTTATATGCATGCATACAAGTCCTTTGGTTGATCTCTCTCCCTCCTTCCCTCCAAACCCCCTTCCAAATATTTTAACTTCTTAAAAGTATTTTATCGAAGAAAATATTACTTCAGCTGGTATTGGTCTGCATTACTAAAGATGGGATTTTCTTCTACTAATACCATCTTAACAAAGCAAATATAGAAACTAACCCTGTGGTCTGTGCATCAAATGCTGACATCTTTTAAATAATATTTTGAGCTCATTTTTTTAAAACATGAAAAAAGGTATTTATAGACTTAAAGAATGATTAACAGTTCTGGTCTTCTGTGTATGAGTATATGGATCAATGTGGCATCATGCATTACCTGGAAAATTTTCACATAACACTTCTATTGGTGTGGCTCGTTTTGTATCTCCAATTTTCTGATACCTCTCTTTTAGTGTGTCAGCCTAAAACAGGGGAAGAAAAAAACCCTTGAGACAGTGGTAATTTTAAAATTAAATACTTGGAAGACTGGATCGTAATATATTAACAATTTCTAAAATTCAATAAGGAAACATAAAAATGTTTACCTTTAAACCTTGCCAAGGAAGACTTCCTCTAAGAAAATACATGAACATATGACCTAAAGCTTCTAAGTCATCTCTTCTACTTTGTTCTGAAATAGAAGAAGAATATAAATTTCACTTGCCTCTTCCAGTTAAGAATGCAAGAATGGAGAACTAATTCTTCTGTTATATACCGATTAATCCCTAAAAGTTTAGTATATAAATACATAATACAGATCTAGTGCTTATATGTGACAAGGTCTTATCTAGTTAAACAATAATTTTTTACATTAAAATGATCATACATCTTTAAAATATGCTATATTTCTGGAGATGCTATTAAGGACTTATTTCTCTCCTGAGATATCTATTCATAGGAACATAAGGCAAGGGGGGAAGGTTCCATGGTCAAATAGAGTCACTGTGTACTAAAGCTCTGTCTTAAAGATTCAGAATGTAACATATGAAAGATTCTGGGGAAAAACCTAGAGTTTTTCCCTAAAAGATTAATCCTAATGTTAACCTTAAACGTTAAATCCCAAAAATGTCTAACTTCATTTAACCCTACATTTCCTAAATTTATGAGCACAAACTTCCATCCTACAAACATCATTGATTTTAAAAACAATTAGTATTCTCTGTAATATGTTTTTTAAAAAACACTTGTGTTTGACACATCCTAACATGCATAACCCCTCCAAAAATGTACTGCTAAAAACAACTGTCATTTTCAAATTGCTATTATTGTTTTAGTAGTAAACTGTTGTATAGCACACAACCGAGTGACAATCACAGACTAAGGGAGGTATTTACAAATATTTGCTTAGTGCATTTTTTTCAATTGTTTTTATCACTGAAGTTAAATGCTTAACATAAAAGATGCTGACTAACAATAAAAGGAAAAAATAATACTTTAATAATAAAAGGATGTTCACGTGCAAGATGTTCTATACAAATGAATAATTATACTATCTAAGCAATACTAAATGCTTTTTTGAAAAGGCAAACAAGCATTAAAGCTTCAGAAAAGGTTTTAATTTTTGCTATATAATTTCATAACATTCTATAATTGTCTCCTGTAACATGAGCTACAGTTTTAAAATATATGTTTGTGTTATTTTTTAATCAACATCTATGCTCCCACCAAATAGCAAGTCCCAGGAGGCCAGATGTCTGTCTATTTGGCTCATTATTCTCAGATCTAGTATAATGGCTGCCACAGAGCACTCAACACAAACTATTTAAAAACATAAATGGATATTTGGAAATATATACTACCAGATATATGTCCCTTTTCTATAAGTACAGGAAAATATCTAAAAAAAACATGCATCAAATCATTAGTAATCAGGGGTATGAGACTGGAGAACGAGACAGGACATTTCAATTTCTCATTTCATATACTAAAAAATGTGGTATAATAGAAAATTTTTCTTCTATTTTGTATTATAACAATACTAGAGGCCTGGTGCACGAAATTCGTGCATGGGAAGGTCCCCTCAGCCCAGCCTGCACCCTCTCCAATCGGGGACCCCTTGGGGGGATGTCCGACTGCAAATTTAGGCCCAATCCCTGTGGACATCGGACATCCCTCTTGCAATCTGGGACCGCTGGCTCCTAATCGATCACCTGCCTGCCTGCCTGATCACCTCTAACCCCTCTGCCAGCCTGCCTGATTGCCCCTAACCTCTCTGCCTGCCTGCCTGATCGCCCCAACTGCCTCTGCCTGCCTGCCTGATCACCCCCAACTGCCCTCCCCTGCAGACCTGATCTCATCCCCAACTGCCCTCCCCTGCTGGCCAGTTCACCCCCAATTGCCCTCCCCTGCAGGCCTGATCTCACCCCCAACTGCCCTCCCCTGCCGGCCAGTTCGCCCACAACGCCCCTCCCCTGCCAGCCTGGTCGCCCGCAACTGCCCTCCCCTGCCAGCCTTGTCGCCTCCAACTGCCCTCCCCTGCTGACCTGATCTCGCCCCCAACTGCCCTTCCCTGCCGACCTGATCTCGCCTCCAACTGCCCTCCCCTGCTGACCTGATCTCGCCCCCAACTGCCCTTCCCTGCCGACCTGATCTCACCTGCAACTGCCCTCTCCTGCAGGCCTGATCTCGCCCCCAACTGCCCTCCCCTGCCGGCCTGATCTCACCCCCAATGGTCCTCCTCTGCCGGCCTGGTTGCCCCCAACTGCCCTCCCCTGCAGGCCTGATCTGGCCCCAAACTGCCTGCTCGCCCCTAACAGTCTCTGCCTCGGCCCCCACCACCATGGCTTTGTCCGGAAGGAAGTCGGATGTCCGGAAGATGGCCAGTCTACCCAGTCTAATTAGCATATTACCTTTTTAGTAGTATATGTAGATTATATAGGAGAGGATTGCTTAAATGGGGGGGAAAGGCCTTTTTCATCAGGAGGAGATGCTCTTGGCAGACAAAAATACATAATCCCTATATCTGGACTGATAGCCAGCCATATGCACTATACTGCCAAACCAGTCATGAAAAAATTGAACCACTTTCTTACACCTTACACCCAACAGCTGTTGCCCTTAAAATCCCTCCTCAGCCCCCACCTTAGGTTCTGCCTTCGCAGTTCACCCAGATTAGGTTCTGATTGCTTGGTTTCTATGCCAGTCAACGTCAAAAGCTCCGCCTCCTAGGCAACCATTGGCTCCTCGCAGTTCACCCAGATTTGGTTCTGATTGGTCGGTTTCTATGCCAGTCAGTGTCTCCAGGCCTATCTCCGGGCCTGATCCGCAGCCGCCTGTCTCTCTCTCCAGGCCTGATCTGCAGCTGCTGCAGCAGCAGCTAGGTCATTAGGCTTCTGGCCCGGCCCCGAGCCAGAGGCTAACGACCTCGCCGCATCCACCTTGCCTCGTCCACCACCCCCGCCCGCCAGCTGCCAGCTTTGCTGTGACAGGAGCCTGTGGGCCATAGGGGAGGGACCAAGAGGTGCTCCATACACTTCCTGGTGACCGGTCGACCATCTGGTCATTTAGGTCGTGATGGCCCCTGGCCTTTTATAATGTAGATAAGCATATGCTATTGAAAACAGCAAACTTTCAAAATAAGTAAAATAGATTTAAAGTTCTTTGTAAAGCCATTAATGAATGTGGGATGTGAGTAACATGAAAAAAATCAGTAATGCCTTTTATTACTAAAATTATATTTTATTAGGTACTGGAAGTATTAAGAATAAAAAGTCATGCCAAAAAATTCTGAAGTCTTGCTGAGAATCGGAATCAACCCCTGAATCTTTTAAAAGCCTTAAGTAAGCAGGCCTAATGCCAGAGATTGATTCTTTGGGTACAACATGGAGTAGAAGAATGTACATTTCACATATATTTTTTTAAATTAATTTCAGAGAGGAAGGGAGAGTTAGGAACATCAATGATGAGAGAGAATCACTGATCAGCTGCCTCCTGCACACCCCCGACTGCGAATCAAGCCCACACGCCAGGCATGTGCCCTTGACCGGAATCGAGCCAGGGACCCTTCAGTCCACAGGCCGATGCTCTATTCACTGAACAAAACCAGCTATAATTTACATTTTAAAAGTTTAGCAGATAATTCTAAAGTAGAGTCAGACTTGATAAGCTCTAAAAAGGAAACTTCTTTCATTGAAGTATTTAATTATTTAACATATAATAAAATACATACATTATAGGGGTACAGTTTGATAAACTTTAACAACACACACACCTAAGTACCATCTATTAAAGGACCTTTGTGTAACTTCCAGTTTGAGGCCATTGTGAATAAAACTGTTATGAACATTCTTATACAAGTCTTTGTGTGACATATGCTTTCATTTCTCTTGGGTAAATATCTAGGAGTGGATTACTGTGTCATATGGAAAGTATAGGTTTAATGTTATAATGAACTTCTACACTCTTCTCCAAAGGGGTTGTGCCATTTTATATTTCCACCAGTGATGTAGGAAAGTTCCAGTTGCTCCAGAGCTTGTTCAACATTTACTAGTAGTATAGCCAATCTTTTAAATTTTAGCCATGCTGGTGGCCATGAAGTATGAGCTCACTGTGATTAAATTTGAATTCCACTAGTAACTAATATTTTTGAACATCATTTCATGTGTTACTGGTCATTCACACATCTTTTTGTTAAGTGTCTGTTAAAATATTTAACGCATTTTTTAAGTTCTATTCATTGTCTTATTCTAAAGTTGTAAGAATTGTTTGCATATTCTGGATATGTCATTTTCAGATATAAATTTTCCAAATACTTTCTCCCTCATTGATGTTTCTATCTTTCTATCCTTCTCCCTTCCTCTCCCTAAAATAAAAATTTTAAAAACCCACAAAACTAGAGAATTTCTTGAAGAAAAATTAGGAGAAAAATCTTTGTGATCTTAGGGTAGTCAAAGATTTCCTAGTAAATTGGGCTTCTTTCAAAGAACAGAAGTGTGCATTTTGACACTGACCTCATTCCCTTCAAAAAATTAACCAAAATGGATCACATACCTAAGTATTAAACACAAAATTATAAAATTCCTAGAAAATAACACAAGAAAGATGGCCTTGGTTTTGGCAATGATTTTTTAGATATAATAACATAAGTATTCCATGAAAGTATTCCATACTCCATGAAAGAAATAATGATGAGCTAGACTTCATTAAAATTAGTAACTTCAGCTCTGCAGAGACACCATCAAAAGAATGAAAAGATAAGCCACAGACTGGGAGAAAATATTTGCAGAAGACACATCTCATAAAGGACTGTTATCCACAATATATAAAGAACTCTTAAAATTCAAAAATAAGAAAATAACCTGATTACGACTGGGCCAAGACCTTAACAGACACCTCAAAAAAGAAGATATACAGTTGACAAATAAGTATATGAAAATCTCAGATCATGTAATCAAAAAGTGCAAATTTCCATCTCTTAGAATGGTGTCTACAACATTGACAACAGCTAATGCTGCCAAGAATGTGGAACAGGAGCTCTCATTCATGGTTGGTGGGATTGCAAAATGGTACACCCACTTTCGAAGACAGTTTGAGGGTTTCTTCCAAAACTAAATATACTCTGACCATACAATCCAGCATTAAGATCCTTGGTATTTACCCAAAAGAGTTGAAAACTTATGCCCACACAAGAACACATACATGAATGTTTATAGCAGTGTTAGTCCTAATTGCCAAAACTTGGAAGCAATGATGATGTCCATCAGTAGGTGGATAAATAATCTCTAGTACTTCTAGACAATAGAATATTATTCAGCACTAAAAAGAAATGAGCTATGGAGCCATGAAAAAACATGGAGTCTTAAATGCTTATTACTACGTGAACTATACCAGTCTGACAAGGCTACATACTGTGTAATTCCAACTATATGGCATCTGGAAAAGGAAAAACTATGGAAACAGTAAAAAGACCAGTGGTTACCAGGCGTTGGAGAGAGAGAGGATTAGGTAGAGCATAGAAGATGCTTAGGGAAATGAAACTACTCTGTATGATACTACAATAGTGATACATGTTATTATAAATTTGTCCAAAACCACAGAATAAACAACACCAAGAAGAAACCCTAAAGTAAACTATGAACTCTAGGTGACAATGATGCATCAATGTATGTACTAGTATATCAATTATAACAATTGTTCCCCTCTGGTAGGGAATGTAACTAATGCATGTTTGGGGACATGGTGTCTAAGAAAAATCTCTGTACCTTCCACCTAATTTCTGTGAATCTAAAACTGCTCTAAAAAAAAAATTTATCTTAAAAAAATACTATTTAAATGCATTTTCTCTAAACTTACTTAGATAAAGGTATACATCCTAGCACTCTCCAACTGACGTATCACTATATAAAATAGTAATCATACAAAAATTATGACCCTGGCCTGGCCAATGTGGCTCAGTTGGTCAACCCATAAATCAAGAGGTCGCCTATTCAATTCCCGGTCAGAGCACATGTCCGGGATGCAGGTTCCATCCCCAGTTGGGGGCATGCAGGAGGCAGCGGACCGATATTTTTGCTCTCAGATCAATGTTTCTCTTTCTTTCTCTCTCTCCCTCCCCCTCTTCTCTTCCTCTCTGTCTCCACTTCTCTCTCTCTCTCTCTTTCTCTCTCTCTCTCTCTCTCTCTCTCTCTCAAAATCAATTTAAAAAATCATCTTTAAAAAAACTAACACTGGGCCATAGGGAAGTTGTGAGTTCTTATCTCACAATAAAATGGTGATGAACCTCTGTTGGTTGTTATAAAACAGCTTGTTAATAACTACCATGAAATGGAAATTTCTCACAACTAAATATAGGCGTGCCGGGTTTTAATAAAAGACACAATCTTGAAAGTTGAATATCTATCCAATCATATTTTAAATCTATTGAGAAAGTGTGCTACTGAAAGGCACTCCCCACAAGCACTACTTAAACCCAACTTGTGCTTTATAATTTTAGGTGTTTGAAACTTACTTTTCTTAAAGAAGGGCAAATTTACATTTTTCAGGTATTTTCAGACATCTGCAAAGAAAAATACCATGAGCCTACTATCAGGCCAGCTGTCAGGGAAGATGCCAAGTGCTATTTGGTTCTGAATGAGCAGAAGCAGAGACGTGCAGTATACAGCTTGTAAGTCTGGGGAGAACAGTTAGACTTGGGCTAAACTAGGAGTTGGAAGTTGGATTAGATGACTTATAAGGTCCTGTACAAATTATGGTCATACACTGTAGGTACATTTGAGCAGTGATGATGAATAATGTATGTTCCTGTCTATTCTCCCTTATGAAGATAGAATCTAAAAGCAGAAATTTAAGTTTGGCTTCCTCTGATATGAAAACCAACCATAATCTATTGTAAATACAACTTAGAACTGAATGTTTTTTAAAAGTCACAAAAATAATTCAATGGGAAAGAATATATTATAAAAAGAACCTCGCCTAGCCAGTGTGGCTCAGTGGTTGAACTTCGACCCAAGCACCAAGAGCTCGCTGGTTCGATTACATGAGTCCATACTGATAGAAGTCAATAAAAGGGGGAAGAGAAAGCTTTTGCTTACATCAGAATACCAACTAACTACATAATTGATGGAGTTAGAAAATCATCAATGGATGCTAAATCTAGTGGATAAAAACGTGATGAGGAACAACATGTTTACCAAATCTCAAAGATCTACTTACAAAACACTTTTTAATAACAAAGGGAAAATAAGAAACTGTTAAGTGGAGAAAATTAGCAGACACTACCCTAAACAAATGATCAAGATACTTGGAACCAAGTGACATCATGCACCTCTTGACATTTTGCAGTGAGAACATATCACTTCTATGATATTTGTGCTAAGAATGCATACCAAAATATAATCATGAGGAAATATCAGACTGACGCAAATGGAGAGCATTCTACAAAACAGTCTATACTTCACCAAAATATTAAGGTCATGAACCATAAAGAGAGGGGAGGAACTGCTCCAGATGAAAAAAAACTAAAGAAATATGACAAATAAATGATAATGTGTGGTCCTGGACTAGGAAAAAAATAAAAGCTGTAAGAAATCCTGTGAGGTTGATATTATTTTATTCTTTTTACAAATAAGGAAACCAAAGTCGTATAGCTAGTGCATAGTAAAAGTAAACAGGACCGTTAAGGTATGTCCTCTTAGCATTAAACATATTAGGCATTTGTTATTTCCTGGCTAACTGTATCAAAGTGCTATATTCTCAATTAAAAATATTTGCACAAACTAAATTCAGTTAGAATTAAGTATTCTCTCATATCCTTTTAACAGAAATAATCAAATGCATCACCCTCACTATATCAAAGTTGAACATTTCAAATTATATATTTTTTAAAGATATAGTGAATGCAAGGATATCTGTTATTCATTTATTCTAGAACAACTAATTTTAAAAATGTTTTATTAAGCCTGACCAGTGTGGCTCAGTGGTTGAGCGTCAAACTATAAACCAGGAGGTCACAGTTCAATTCCAGGTTGAAGCACAAGCCCCGGTTGTGGACTCGATCCCCAGGGTGGGGTGTGCGGAGGCAGCGGATCAATGATTCTCTCTCATCATTGATGTTTCTATCTCTCTCTCCCTCTCCTTCCTCTCTGAAATAAACAAAAATGTATTTTTAAAAATAAAGTTAAATAAATAAATAAATGTTTTATTAAATATAAATAAAAGTAAACTCTAGCTAGATGTGATAAATAAAAATTATAATAAAAGCAGTTGTAACTTGCAAAAACTGAACCATAATAACAAATATTAAAACTCACACCGTTAGCATAGTTACTGAATTTAAACAAAAGGTACACATACCTTTTCCTAAATGTGTATTTATGCTCATATATCTAGCTGTTCCTGTAAGGCTCTTGTGCTCTCTGTATGGTATGTGTTTCTTTGTCTCTGGATCAATATATTCCTTCGCCAAACCAAAATCTATAATATGAATAACTTGCTGGGTTTTATTTCCTGGTCGTCCTATTAAGAAGTTCTCAGGTTTTACATCTCTGTATATCAAGTTCTTTGAATGAACATATTCCATACGAGAAATCTTGATTTTAAAAAGAGAAGGAAGATAAACTTTATTTTAAGCTTTGACTAGCATAAAAAAGCATGATAGAGGAAAGACAACTTTCATAATAAAAACATTAAAAAATCAGAAATTGTTTCAACCCTTTAAAAGTAACTTATCAATCTATAGTTTCTCAAATATATATCTGATTATAATTAAAATTCTTTGCTTTTACTATTAATGTCACTTATAAATGAACATGTTTGAATTTTATGAATTCCTTTCAAATCAGTAAGCCTGATTTAATCAACATTTTAAGATAATGCTATATCATAAAATCGAAAAGCTTTACCAATACTAAATCTTGAACTTAAAAATATAAAGACATATTCACAAAGTTGCAGTTTATTCTCCCTCATCAGTTAAATAATCAAGCAACTTTTACAATTATATTTTAAAAACTTAAAAAGTCTAAACTGTTAAATAAAAACAATTAACAGAGTACCCTTTAGTAAATCTTCTTTTTGTAACTTGTTTTTTTTTACATTTTCCTTAGGTATGAAACATTTTAAAAGATCTTAAAACTTTAAAATTTTCAAATATACTCTAATAATGATACAGTACATTTTTATTGTTTTACACATTCTCAAATAATGTTCAGTGTACAAACTGTCACAAAATAGAACATTACAAATAAAATAAAATTGCATCATTTAGTGGTAATCATGACTGACAATGCAATATAAATATACTGTAAACTCAGGCCATTCTAGTGGTTAACAAATTTTGGATCATATAATATATAATATTTTATAGCCTATACTTTTAGTTAATGACATATTATGAGCATTTTCCAGGTCATGAAACTTTCATTTAATACACACTTTGCATTAAAAGTATGTATTATTTTAAATGCATACTTTACTATTATATGGCTATTAACAACCTATTCAACTAATCCTGTTATTTCTGTACATTTTGGTTGTTTCCACTTTATTATAAATATCCTTGTACAAAAACCTTTAAGTACAGCTGAATACTTCCATAGGACCAATTTATAGAAGTGGAATTAATGAGTCAATAGAAAAAAACAACTTTAAGACTTCTGCAGCACATTTCTATTGACATTTATTTCAAAATTGCCTTAAAATCATCCTCTAAATTTGTTTTCCCACAGGTTCACTAAAATTTAAATAATTTAGAAAACTTTTCATTAGTTTGTTACCTCTTTTTCTCAGCCACCAGAATTTATTACAAAGATTTATAATCCATGTTTTTGAGGGTTTTCTTTTCTAAGTATTCATCTTCTAAATGAAAAGTGCTAGAAACAACTTAATTCTCAAACTGAGTATTCTGATCTTAAAGCAATAAAATATTAATTATTTCATAAAAATAAAATACTACACCTGATTCAGTTATTTTAAGTTAAATGCATCCTAAAAAGACAATATGAAAGCAGAAACATTTGTATTAAGTTGAATGCTCTGCAAGATAATGTAGCAAAACTTGAAACTTTTAATATAAATTTGTGACTAAAGAACCACACAATTGTTCAAATGACTTCAAAGCACCCTGCTTTACTTACCAGTTGGATAGCTATCATGAGAACTGTTTTAAGAGAAAATGTTCTATCACACAAATCAAACAAATCTTCCAAACTAGGTCCCAGCAGTTCCAGCACCATAGCGTTGTATTTACCACAAGGGCCAAAATAGTAAACTTGAGGTATACCATCTGAGGGGGGGGAGAAGAAGAAAAGATTTTAATAATTTCCTCGTCTGCAATATCAAACTTTTCTTCCTAGAAAATTCAATTAAGAAATTAATTTTGTAGTTTCAAGAACTACAGCAGGAGTTTTACATTTCCCATGGATACAATAAACTTTTCCTGACCCAACCTTCTCCTACTAGAGTGTAGCCTGGTTACACTTCCACAGCAGCTGCATGATTGAACTACATTACAAACAGTGCTTCATTGTTGGTCTCTACCACCTCATCAAAGACAGGAACTGGGCATTTTAGTCTTATATTTCCATGACCTAGAGAAATGCTTGGCACCTAGGAAAGATTTGATTTTCACTGAACAAAAGAGTCACTGTTCTCTTTCATAGCACTGTGGTAGGCATAATGCTAAGATCAGCCTCCAAGAGTCCCATCCTCTGGCGTATACACCCTGCACAATCTCCTCCCTCTAAGTGTGGGCAAAATCCCCAGATTTCACTTGTGATCAGGTTATGTTATATGGCAAAGGTGATATAATTAATACCCCTATCAGTGGACTTTAAATTAATCAAAAGTATTCTGGTGGGCCTAACCTAATCAGCTAAGTCCCTTAAAAAGAGGGTCTAGAAGTCAGAGACCTTCAGATTCAAAGCACAGAAAAGCTTTCCTGTTGACCTTAAAGAAGCAAACTACCATGTTTTGGAGAAAATCATATGCCAGGAAATGATGGGAAGGCTCTAGGAACTGAAGGACTTGGTCCCACAGCCATGAAGAACTGAATAAAAGCCAGTGAGCTAGGAAGAGGACTGAGCCTCAGGTAAGATTGCAATCTGGGTTTACATCTTGATTTCAGCCAGGCAAGACCCTCAAAAGAGGACCCAGCTAAGCCATGCCTGGGCTCCTGACCCTTGGAAATTGGCAGATAGTAAGATCTTGCCACCAGTTACTGAATAATTCATTATTCAACAATACAAACTAATCAAACTCCAAATTTAAAGTCTAAATGCACAGAAATCATCTGTATTTTTAGAACTATAAGACTCCCAAGTAACAAATATAAATAGATGATCAATTTATCTTAACACTGCATTTATCTATTCATCATGAGAAAATGAACTTCTCCCATCTTAAATGTCTCAGTTTTACTTACAAGTGGTATAGGATTTTTAGAAGGGAAAATATCTTTTGAATAAATCCTTCCCATTTTTTTAAGTAAAGAGCTTGGGAAACACAACTTTATTCTCTGTTTCCTCTATCATTGTGAATATTTATTGCAGGGGCATAACAGAAAACATTCAAATAGAAGCCAGGACTACGAGTTTCATAGTTTATCCCAGTGATGGGCAACCTTTTGAGCTTGGTGTGTCAAACTTCGCCAAAAAACTGAGCATAACTTGGGTAGTGTGTCACTTTGAGGAAAAACTAACTCCAAGACTCTAGTCGCAAATGTTTCATCCTCAAGAGCAGCAAATGTTTCATCCTTGGCATGCGGCCGCGTGTCATCAGAAATGGCTACGCGTGTCAGTGCTGACACACGTGTCATAGGTTCACCATCACTGGTTTATCCCAATATTAACCATTTAACCTCTCAAGGAGGCTTGCATTGGCTTATCTATAGTACTAGAAGCCCAATGCACAAACTCGTGCACCTTGAAAGGAACTGTGGGCTCTGGGGCTGCGGTGTGCACAGGGACGGGTCTCAGCCCATCCTCCACGCCCCCACCTGGCCCCTCCCACCGTGGCCCCCGGTCCTGTCTGCCTGCAGCCCCACTCCTGCCACCACCGGGCACCTGCAGCTGGTGCGAGCGGGGCTGGTGCCAACAGCAGGTGCGAGCACCAGGTGGGACTGCGGCACGCGGGAGCAAAGAATTTTCAGTAACCACCAGAGGCTCACCCCAATGACAGCGACTGGCACCCTGCCTTGGTCTGGCACCCCACTCACCTGCTCCACCATCCCGCCGCAGCCGACACCCTCCATGTTCCATGATCTGCCACCTACTGTTGACACCCGCCATGTACCGCATGCGCCCCTGGTGGTCAGCATACGTCATAGCGACCGGTTGTTCAGTTGTTCTGCCATTTGGTCTATTTGCATATTAGCCTTTTATTATATAGGACTAGTGGCCCGGTGCATAAAATTCGTGCACAGGGGTGGGGGGGGGTCTCTCAGCCCGGCCTACACCCTCTCCAATCTGGGACCCCTCAGGGGATGTCCGACTGCCAGTTCAGGCCCAATCCCGGCAGTCAGACATCCCTCTTGCAATCTGGGACCACTGGCTCCTAACCGCTCACCTGCCTGCCTGCCTGATTGCCCCTAACCACTCTGCCTGCTGGCCTGCTCACCCCCAACTGCCCCCCCTGCTGGCCTTCTCGCCCCCAACTGCCCCCCCCCCTGCTGGCCTGATCACCCCCAACTGCTGCCCCTGCTGGCCTGCTCACCCCAACTGGCCCCCCTTGCCGGCCTGCTCACCCCCAACTGCCCGCCCCCCCCCCCCCCCCGCCGGCCTGATCACCCCCTAACTGCCATCCCCTCCTGGCCTGATCGCTCCTAACCGCCTCTGCCTTGGCCCCACACCATGGCTTTGTCCGGAAGGACGTCCGGAAGGTCTCCCGGACGGTCTCCCAGTCTAATTAGTATATTACCCTTTTATTAGTATAGATTACTAGTTTGGATAAGACCAGTGTTTCTCAAATGTGAATCTGAGTGAGGTAGCAGAACATCTGAAGATAAGGAGGTAAGATAATATAATCAGGGCGGGCATGAAGGGAAGGGGACAAGTTCAAATTGCATACATGGCCTCCTCCCAGAAACAGAGATTCCCATACATGCCCATGTGTATATGTCAGCACCCCCATATCTCTCTATCTATCTCTCTCTCTCTCTCTCTCTCTCTCTCTCTCTCTCTCTCGTCTATCTCTCTCTCACACACACACATACACACACACAGAACTGCCACTGGGAATCACTACTGTAGTGTGTCGTAGTATGTATGAATCACTCTTACCAAAGCCACTCTTATCATATGTGTGTCACCTACCCCTCACATGTATGAAAGTGGATGAGAGGCTCACTAAAGTTTATTCCAACTCTAAAATACTGCTTTTACAAAGCTACATACATTAAGAGCCGAGAGTGGCAATTAAGACTTATGAACAGCCCTCAGCTACTAAGCTTTTAAAATTATTTCTACAGAGACATTTTCCTCTCTATACTATGGGAATTTTTTAATTTTAGCAATCTCTAATAACTCATTTCCACCCTTTAGTTTGTTGCTTCTGATCTGGGTAAAAGGAAACCAGATCATCAAGCTTGTTAGAACTATATATAGAATATAAAAATAAACAGGTCTGAAGTAATTGAATGGAAGGACTGTCAAAGGCTTTTCTACTTCCTCCTGAGTCACCATCTATATTTCTAGTAGTTAAAGTTGTTGTGTAATGATCACTGAATAAGGTAGCAACATATTTTGGTTTATTAAAAGACTGACTTTTTTCAAATGTTTTCAAAGGTTTCTAAAAATGGAAAACCACTTAAGAAATTTGTCTTAATCAATTCAACAAATGCTTTTTGAGCATCCACTATATCTTTTCGGGACTGGGTTAGACATACAGATTATGTGTGAACAAGGTGCCATGATCAAGGATGATTTAACCCAGGAAAGCAAGTTTAGGTTATTATTTAGAAATCCATCAATGTCACTCACCATAATGACAGATTAAATGTGAAAAAGCATTAGTTCACATTAATAGATGCTGAAAAAGCATCTGACATAGCTCTCAGCAGATTTGGAATAGAAGGTCCTCAACCTGGTAAAGGCATCTATAAAAACTCCCAGCTAGCATCAGACCTGAAGGTGAAAGACTAGGAACAAGAAAAGGATGTCTGTCCACTTTCACCTCTTCTGTTCAACAATGCAATGAAGCAAAAAGAAAAAGAAATAAAAGGCATTTCGAAAATGAACAGAGTCTGTTGATTTAAGAAAACTTAAAATACCTGTTCCTATTTGATACCAACAATAAAGTTCATGTTTTCAAGTAAAATTTAGGATTTTGCAAAATTTATATCTGCCAAGATGAACCTGAAAGCTTCTGCAATACTTAAACAAATAGTATCATCACAAGTTTCTGATAAAACTTGTGATGATACTATTACAATTTAAATTTGGTAATGAAATGTATCATTATTTGAAATAACTTAATGAACCAGTATTTTCCAAATCACCAATGCATATATTTACAAAATCATGCACAAGTAATTGATCTATTAAAAGTATGATGGATATTATTGTAAGAGAGAACAGAAAAAGTTTTTTTTTTAATATGGTTTCTAACTCTACACTGCAACTGACCTTTAAGAATCAATCCCCTGCACTAACCATTTTGTTCAGTGGTTAGAACATCAGCCCGAGGACAGAGGGTCATGGGTGTGATTCCCAGGCTAGAGCATGTGCCTTGGTTGCATGCTCCACGCCCGCTGCAGGGCGCATGTGGGAGGCAACCAATCCATGTGTCTCTCTCATCTCCCTCTTTCTCTCTCTCTCTCTCTCTCTTCTTCCCTATCTCCCCCTCTCCTTCCTCCCTTCCACTCTGTATTAAAAATCAACGGAAGCCCAACTGATGTGGCTCAGTGGTTGAGGGTGAACCCATGAACCAGGAGGTCATGATTTGATTCCCCATCAGGGCACAAGCCTGGGTTGCAGGCTCAATTGCCAGGGGGCATACAGGAGGCAGCAGATTGATGAAATTCATCATTGATGTTCCTATCTCTCTCTCCCTCTTCCTTTCTCTCTCTGAAATCAATAAAAAACATATTTTTAAAAAATAAATAAAAATAAAAGCCAATGAAAAAACATTCTCAGGTGATTAAAAATAAAAACAAGAAAAACAATCACCTGTGAAGTTTTGGTATAGTATCAAAAGAATATTAATAATTTAAAAGTTAATTTATTAATCAAGGTTTACAAAGTTGTGAGTTAAAACCTTGTTGACGAGAATATGAACCGGTACATTTTTGGAGGAATTTGCCTTTCCCTTTTCAAAGTAAGCAAAAGTATTGATACAGTGACGTTGAAGCTGCACTGCTTGTAACAGTAAAAAACAACAACAGGGAACTACCTAAACATCCACCAACCCTGGACTAATTAGGCAAAATATGTCATACCCATTTTGGAAGCACAAGTGATTTCTACTTTCTCTTTTATATTTCTTAAACTTTTCTAAATTGTTCTGAAAAACACACGCTACCTTTACAATCAGGAATAAAATGCACATTTTAAAAATTCTTTTGGGACCACAAAAAAAAAACTTGAATTAGAAGAAGATTTAGACCATATTTACTTAATCCACACATTAATTGTAACTGAGCTAGTATTTCTCAAATACTCTCCTCCCTAATATTCAAAGTTATATATATAGCCTTGCCTCTATTCTTAACTATTAACTTCATTTTGGAGTACTTAGGAATGAAGCAAAGTATACTATTCAGACTATAATGTAAGTCTAGCTTCCTCTCCCTTCCCACCATAACTCCCTAATAGAAGGAATAAATAGATCCACACTAAGGCCCACATTTACTCTGCCTCACTTGGTTTGAAAACTTCTAAGGTTGCATTTCAAAAAATTTCTACCCTAGTTCTGCCATCCAAGTTGTCAAACTTTTGTTTTTACCCAACCTTCAAGTCTCCTCTTTTCACACTATCTCTGAAGCATGACCCAAATTCATAATTATTCCCATAGAATTTCTCATAGCCAAGGGAAGGTATGCATAAGTAAGTCTGTTCTGCTTTACTTCAAGTAAGCCAGCTCACTGTTGGGAGGAGAATGTATAACATGTAACATGTCTAACATGTTCATTCAAACAAGTGATATGCATACCATACCTTTGGGTTTCTAAAATAACACCATGAAAAAGGTCAGCAAAGGGACAAAAATGAGCTATTTCAATTTTCTCCAAAATTTTCTTTCTTTAATGGTTTCAAAGTGTCTCAAAATTATGTATCTCAAAGTGTCTCAGAATTATGTATCTCTACATTATCCAAAATGACTAAGTCCCATAAATAGCATTATATTTCTGTGAGTAAATTTAAACATTGAGTCTCCAATATGAATGAAAATACCTCAGCTTTATCATGCAATGTAATTTTACCTTAAAATATGACTCAGTACAAATCATTGGTGAAAAAAAGATGACCTAGCTCTGAATGACTCCTTGAGATACATACTGTTTTGTGAGTCAATGAATATATAAACTTTATAGATAACTATTGATAATGTATTTCAACACAAATTTTATGTCACTGAAATATAAAATCAAGAGTTATATATTTTTTTTAAAATCACGAATATAAAGCAAGCTCTGTAAAGAACAAACTAGATTTCATTTCCAAAGGCAGGTCTGTGTTGTTTTCTAACAAACAGGGCTAGGGAGTATGCTAATCAAAAACAAAACAAAACAATCACAGCAATATAAATATGGTAGTCAAGACCACAAGGAAGTGTTTTTGGAAGTGGGAGAGGTAAGGGAAAAGAGGGTAACAGAGAAGAGAAAGGCTCAGAAAGAAGGCTTAGCAGGAAGAGTAATGAAGGTGTTAAGTTACTAGCTGTCTCTTGATCAAAGTATTTGGCTACTGAATTGCATGGATGCAATCCAACTCATGGGCAAGAGCAAGCTTTTGTATTTGTTCTTATATCTAGTGAAATTTCAACTATAAACTTTTACTCCACCCAATTCCTATTATTCTAAAATTATTTTTTGAAACTACTATAAAAAGCCACCCATTGTGAATTCATCAAAGTTCTGATAATTTCCAACATCAGTATTTTTCAGGGATGCTTATTAGCATCTCCACTTTTCAAGACAAGCGTATTTTATTTTTCCCAAGCAAAGCTCAACAATGGGCACGAATACAAAAATCACATATTATTTGAAAATGCAATCTTACACATACTCTACCCAAATTAATTTTACTAAACATTTCATTTTATATTTCAGCATTCCATTTAAGTGTCAAATAACATTAATTTATGTCACAAAACAACATAAGGAGGTCTAATACTCTTAAAGAGTACTTAGTACTGTGAGCTAGGCATTGAAATACTTCAGTTCGTTATAAGTAGGTGAGAGTTAAGCATATCATTAAAAGAAATAATATCAGGGTGTTTCTTTCCATTTTCAGGTTCAGTAGTATTCATGTTGGAGAAAGAACAACAAAAAAATTAATATTCTTGTTAGAAAATTTAAAATTTACAGATCTAGTTAAGAAAACTTAAAATCTGATTACAAATACTAAGTATAGAATTATCACATAGGCTATGTTCTTTTCCAAAGCAGTTTTACTTTAAGGCATTCTTAACCTTTAGCATAAATGCTTATACTCCTAGCTCAGCAGTTCTCAACATATGGTCTGGAAATACTTGGGGACAGATGTAGATGGTCCATGAGACCGTTTCAGGAGGTCACTGACATCAAATTACTTTTATAATAACACTAAGATGTTATTTACCTTTTAAGTAGTCAGTTTTCCAGAAGCTATATGACATAATTTGACAATGGACTGAATGAATGAAGAAGATATGAGAACTTGGCTGTTTTCTATTAAGCCAGATATTAAAGAGATGTCCAAAATATGTAAAACAAGGCCACTTTTCTCACTTTTTCTTACTTGGAATATATAGTCAGTTGTGATTTTAAAATATTGTTATTTTTCAATGAATTAATGTGGCAATATTTTTATATTTCTATTTTAATTTTTCAAATGGTAACTATCAACAGCTATAACTCATAAAAGAAAAAGTTCTCTGAGATCCTCAAAAAGTTTTAGGGGTATAAAAGGACACTGAGACCCAAAAATTTTAAGCTCTGATATGAACAAACAGGTGCCATGAGTTCCAGACTTGGTAAAAGTTACTCCATTAATGTAGGAATCCCTTTCCACGTCCCAATACCACAGCACCCACAATTAGTAGTAAAACTCTACCACTTAACCTCAAATAAAAGGAATAAAGCCACCCCAACTGTAAAAAAGAAGCAATAGTTCTTGTGGTAATTCTATTTATACATTAGAAATTATTCTAAATTTTAAAGAACATTAAAAAATAACATCACAAGTATTCTTTATTATATTAAATATTCAATGAATATCATGATAATATGATATATTATTCATTATTCAGTTATTATCATCTTTGGGCCTAAATAATTAAGAAAAAAATGAATTGTATCATTTTTACCCCAAGCTTTAAGATTATAAACTTTTTCTTCTAACAATGTGCTACTTTATATTTAAGTCTAAAATAAAACATGAAATATAAAATCAACATGTTGTTTTACATGGCTTTTTGCTTTCTTTCTTTTTAATATTAAATAGGAAATAACAAAAATGATGCTGTATTTTAGAAAATTAAATCTTTTATCTCCATTTAGTCATATCCTATTCAAAAAGTATGGTTTCTTTTTTAAGATTCTTATGTGATTAATTAATCTCTAAAAATACTATAATTACCCTATAATATACAACAATCCTAATACCTATACCATACAAACCAAACATATTTCAAGAATTCATAGCATTCCTAAATGTGCACATTCTCCATAAACTATAACGAAAGAACTTTGTACACTTCCATCTTCTAGTACCAATGCACACCTATATTCACATATCTATCCTATCTAATAAAAAGAGTAATATGCAAATTGACCATCACTCCAACACCCAAGATGGATGCCCCCATGTGGTCAAAGATGACTGCACCCATGCAGACACAAGATGGCCGCCACATGAAGGCCAGCAGGGGAGGGCAGTTGGGAGGGATCAGGCCTGCAGGGGAGGGCAATCAGGCCAGCAGGGGAGGGCAGTTGGGAGGGACCAGGCCTGCAAGGGAGGGCAGTTGAGGGCTATCAAGCCTGCAGGGAAGGGCAGTTGGGGGAGACCCAGGCCTGCAGGGGAGAGCAGTTGGGGGGGAACAGGCCTGCAGGGGAGAGCAGTTGGGGGGACCAGGCCTGCAGTGGAGGGCAGTTAGGGGTGACCAGGTCTGCAGGGGAGGGCAGTTAGGGGTGACCAGGCCTGCAGGGGAGGGCAGTTAGGGGTGAACAGGCCTGCAGTGGAGGGCAGTTAGGGGGGACCAGGTCTGCAGGGGAGGGCAGTTAGGGGTGACCAGGCCTGCAGGGGAGGGCAGTTAGGGGCAATAAGGCTGCCAGGGGAGCAGTTAGGCATCAATCAGGCTGGCAGGGGAGTGGTTAGGGGGTGATCAGGCTGGCAAGCAGAAGCGGTTGGGGCAATCAGGAAGGCAGGCAGGCGAGCAATTGGGAGCCAGCAGTCCTGGATTGTGAGAGGGATGTCCGACTGCCCGTTTAGGCCCGATCCCAGTAGGATCGGGCCTAAACGGGCAGTCGGACATCCCTTGAGGGGTCCCAGATTGGAGAGGGTGCAGGCTGGGCTGAGGGACACACCCCCATGCACGAATTTCGTGCACCAGGCCTCTAGTATATATACATATATAATCTAATAATAGACAAATATGCAAATTGACCATACCTCCGACACACCCATAAGCCACACCACAAGCCACGCCCACCATCCAATCAGAGCGAGTATGCAAATTAACCCAAACCAAGATGGCTACAGCCACAGAGAGCAAGGTTTCCTAGGTAACAGAGGAAGCCAAGCTTTCTGCCAGCCGTTGCAGGCCTAAGCCTCCACTCAAGCTACAAAGTTTCAATTATAGAAGGTAAACAAATTCAAACAAATGGCCGCAGAATGGAGCTTGAGAGAGCAGGCCAGGGTTGTCGCCGGCAACAGGGGAAGCAAAGCTTTCCACACACCCTGGCCAGGCCCACCCACTTAAGGCAACAAAGTTTCAATTATAACCCCAACACAAATGGCTTCAGGCCTCGGAGGGAGCCCCAGGCTTGGCTCTGCTCCAGGCTACAAAGTTTCAATTGTAGAAGGAAAATAAATTCCAGATACCAGGGCCTCCGCTTGTGTTGCCAGGGGGCGTGGCCAGCCTGCAAACCACCACAGGCCCCTCGCTCAGGCCGCCCCACGCCCCAAGGGAACCCCACCCTGATCAGGGACACCCTTCAGGGCAAACCAGCTGGCCGCCACCCCTGTACCAGGCCTCTATCCTATCTAATAAAAGAGTAATATACAGATTGATCATCACTGCAACACACAATATAGCTGCCCCCATGTGGTCAATGATCATGCCCCCATGTGGACACAAGATGGCCACCACAAGATGGCCAGCAGGAGAGGGCAGTTGGGAGGCACCTGGCCTGCAAGGGAGGGCAGTTGAGAGGGACCAGGCCTGCAGGGGAGGGCAGTTGGAAGTGATCAACCCTGCAGGAGAGGGCAGTTAGGGGTAACCAGGCCGGCAGAAGAGGGAAGTTGGGGGCAAACAGGCTGGCAGCAGAGAGGTTAGGGGGTGATCAGGCTGACAGGCAGAAGCGGTTAGGGGCAATCAGGAAGGCAGGCAGGCAAGCAGTTGGGAGCCAGCAGTACTGCATTGTGAGAGGGATGTCCGACTGCCCTTGAGGGGTCCCAGATTGGAGAGGGTACAGGCTGGGCTGAGGGACAACCCCCCTCCGTGCACGAATTTCGTGCACCGGGCCTCTAGTATATATATACATACACACACACACACACACACACACATGCATACATACATACATACATATAAAGAGGTAATACGCAAATTAGGCCAGGATGCCATAACGGGTCATGACCGGACAGGAGGAGGTTGCGCGCGCAGGTGAGGACCGGAGCGGAGACGGAGACAGAGACGGGGGGCCAACCTGAGCCAGCATGGCGGCTTGGGTGGCCCCAGAGCAGACACAGGCAGGGGGCTCAGGGGACAATGCGAGTCAGGCGCGGGTCCCAGCCCCCCATGGGGTGCCTCCTCGCACAGCAGGAGGCGGGGTGCCTCCTCGCGCGATTTCAATCACGCGCTGGGCCTCTAGTCCTATATAATAAAAGAGTAATATGCAAATAGACTGAACAACCAATTGGTAGAACAACCCAACAACCAAAGTGTAATATGCTAATGATATGCTATGGCTGCTCAATTGCTCGCTATGACATGCACTGACCACCAGGGAGCAGAAAGTCAACAGGTCGACCAGTTGCTATGACGTGCACTGACCACCAGGAGGCAGATGCTCCGACCAGTAGGTTAGCTTGCTGCTGGGGGCTGGCCCATCGGGACTGAACGAGATGGGCCGGACATGCCCTAGAGCCCTCCTGCGGTTCCTCCACGGCCTGATCGTGCACCGGTGAGGTCCCTCAGCCTGACCTGTACCCTCTCGCAATCTGGGACCCCTCAGAGGATGTTGGAGAGCCGGTTTCAGCCTGATCCCGCAGGCCACTCCCCTTGGGAGGGCGCCAGACACAGGGCTCATGGCTGGTGAGCGCTGCTGCAGCAGCATGAGCCTCTCCCGATTGGGGACTGATTAGGCGCGAGCCCGCTGCAGGCACAGTGGGGCCAGGATAAGCAGGAGCGGCAGGTAGGAGCTGCAGGCAGTGTTGGACTGCGGGTTTCTGCCCGATCCCTGCAGGCCACGCAGAGGGACCCCACCTGTGCACGAATTCATGCACCAGGCCTCTAGTAAATTAGTAAAAGTTTAGCAATGCATAACTTACAGAAATTCTCATACAGAAGAGTCCTCTATAAAGAATTAGAATTATTATATATACTTCAGATGTCTTCTAAAAGCCATTAATCTAAGATAGAAAAGAGAACTCTGAGAATCTGCTACATAAACTGTTTATTATCTAGGCTGAGATTAAGTCTTCACTAACCACCTACTCACATAGTATTCTTCATTATTTTTGTTGATACCAAAATACTGTAGGTAATATTCTAATTAGTTTATTCACTTAACCTTCCAGGTTTTTATAATATTTTCTCTCAGTTTTCTCAAACAGATACTTCTATATAAAAATAACAGAATTTCTTAAATTTAAGACATGATCAGAGAAAAATCTAATCTGGCAATTCAGTGGAAGGAATTTTAGATATTACTGTATGTGTACACTCATGTTTAAAAGGCTAATACTATTACACACAATGTTTATCAACAGTGAATAGTATGATAAAATTTCCATCCATTATGGAATTACCAACACTCATTTAGCTAGCAGACAGAGCTAAATAATATTGAAAAAATGTGAAAATGTATCTATAAACCAGAGCAAAACACACAGGAAACACATAAATCCTGACTTTTAACAAGGCACAAACTGAGAAGGCAGAGGAGTCAGTATAAAGAAGATAAACTCTTTTAACAGCTCTTAGAAGGCAATACTATTCAGAAGTATAATTTTAGAAACAGCCACTGCTGCTATTATCAAATTGCATATTGTTTAGAACATCATAGCTCAGGAAACATAAAGAAATCAAGCCACTTGTTTGAGAAACAATGATATAAAAAATGAATGGTTTCAAACCGTATGTTTAATGTCATTTCTATAGTTAGCGATTTGCCATGAACAGTAATTTATGACAGAAAAGATTATTTTACCTACTTTGATAAGTAATAATTTATGACAGAAAAAAAGTTATTTTACTTTCTGTGATAAAGATAACAGCTTGATAAAGAAATTTCATGAAATAATTTAATTGCAAAGTTCCCCCAGTATCAGCTATTTAAAATCATCTGATGTCAAAGAAATCATTTAACATAAAAAATCATTACTCAGAATCACAGGTTCTCAAAAAAAAATTCCCTATAAATTTCAAAATATGTTCCAAGCATTTTCATAAAGTATCAACAATTCAACTAAACTTTTTCAAAGTATATAAAAAATAAATTAAACCTAATCATTAAAACCAATCCTACTCTGAAAAGTAATTTATTTTTAGATGACTGAGTTGTATAATTCAGTTCATTAAATAAGCATTTGCATATCTCCTTGCTTTATCATTTCCATTAATTTAAAAAATATTACTGATTTTTCCTTCTATTTCTAGATCTCTAAAATGAGAAATTAAATTTACCTAATCACTAGATAATAAAAATAAAATTAATTTAAAAATTTTGAAATCATATGACTGTTTCTTTGTCAGAAATAAAAAACTCAAAATTTAATAATAATTTTGTAAAATATTAAAATATCAAACTTTAAACATACAATCACAGAACTTAAAAAGGAAATTTTAGAGATTCTGTATCACAACTTTATATCTAATAAAACTGTCTATTATTCTCATTTAAGAATTTATCACTTCAATCATTTACCAAGGACCTACTTTATTGATCATTCTCAGTTTCAAGAATAAAAAGATGAATATTTCACTGCCCTCAAAGAGTTCAAATTTTAGTGGTAGAAATAGACATAAGCAAATAATAATATACTATGATATGGTAAAAGAAAAAAAAAAGATACATTCACAAAAATTTCAGGTCCAAGAAAAAGTGTTTTGGGAGAGAACAAACAGATGTTAAGAAAATGCACTGCAAAAGAGGTTACATTTAGCTGGGCCTGAAAAAAGAAGGAATTCATTGAAAAAGAAAGAAGACATTCCAGAAAAAAGAATACAGACATGAAAATAATAAGGTCTATTCAAGGAATAGTAAGTTTAGGGTGACTAAAAAGTGAGTCAGTAGAAAGAGAAATTTGGACTTCATGCTAAATAATAACCCTCTAGGAGGAATAGAAGGTAAGAAGGAGGTGAGATGCACAACAGGAGACCCAATTCAAAGAAAACTGACAAGGAGACTGGGAGAAGAGACAGAACTGACAGAATTTTCTGATTATCCCAAGAGACCAAAATCAAAGGTGACTGACATTTTCAGCTTTAATGTGTGTGCCACCAATGGAACAAGAAAATCCAGAGAAGAAAACAGTTCTTTTGGGAAGAGAGAAAAAAAATCATTAGAAAAGTAAGTAGAAAAGAAGGTAAGGAGCATAATTCTAGGTATATTAGAATTCTGATTCCAGTAGGGATATACACGTATAACTAGATTTTAAGAATGGAGACAGGAGATAAAGAATTGGAAGCTATCTTTATATAGATCAGGGGTGGGGAACATATGGCCAGAGGGCTGTATAACACCCACAAAATCATTTGGTCTGCCAAGGCAACTGCAGGTGGGTCTCGAAATTCAATAAATCTAGGGTCTTTTTTCATAGCAACATAATTTGTTTCAAGTGGATTATATTAAGTGAATGATGTTATAAATATCCAAATGGACCTTGAGAGGAAAAAGGTTTCCCAACCCTGATATAGATAGTAATTTCATCCTTTCCTCCCTCCCTCCTGGTACAAACTATCCAGGATCATAAAGACGAAAGCCACGTACTAAAAATAGGAGCAGGAAGGTAGAGAGTGCCTGATTCCTTACTTCTGAGTAGCTATCTCAACCGTACATTGTCCACTTCAGAACGCCTTGTTTATTTTTCCTCACATAACATCCCCTCACTTATTTAAGCTACTGTTGCGTGATTTTTGTTACTGACAGTCAAATTCATCCTATCCAATGCAGTAGTCAGTATAGTTCTGCCGTATCATTCTCTCATCATTCTCTGTATTTCCCCTAGGAGATCTCATCCATTCCCTTGGCTTGAAAACCACCTATGTGCTGATGACTCCCAAATCTAGATCTTCAGTTTACTCAATAAATGTTGGGTGGATGTGACAAGACTAGTCAATACATTAAATTTTTGCTATCATAGAAAGTGATAGTGGTATAAAACAATATTCCAATCCCATAGAAAGCTAAGTAATACAAAGGGCCAGAACCTCATAATCACACTGCAATAAAGTTGAACAATTCTACTGTATGTATATAACAGTTTTAGTGAACAAAGTAAGAAAGATATTGTCAGGGAAGTTAAAGAAAAAGAAGAGACATGTGGACTTTATAAGAGGATCAAAAATCCCACACAGGCAGAACTAGATAAATTGTATATTTTTCAAAAATATCTCATTAAATAATTGAAAATAAATCTCTTTAATTTATGTTTCATTGTGGTAAAATATACATTATATAAAATTATCATTTTAACCATTTTTAATTCTACAGTTCAGTGACATTAGGTATATTCATACTGTTGTGTAATCACCACCATTACCCATCCCATCCTTTATAATAAAAGCCTAATATGCAAATTGTCCCCTCAGGCAGTCGTTCAACCAGGAGTGTGACCGCTCGCTATGATGTGCACTGACCACCAGGGGGTGGTGCGGAACATGGCGGGTGTCAGCGACACGCTGCAACCTCTCGCTGGCTACCTGGGGGCGGGGGAGATGAGGATGGAGGTGCGGTGAGAATGCAGGGTGTCCACCAAGCTCGCTCTCACTCCCCCTACTATCCTCCCCCAGGTCTTGCACGCCAAGGAAGCCTCGTGCGCTCAGATGCCGGGCGCCCGTGAGGAGCCTGAACTGTACCCATGCGGCGTCTTCTGGGTGAGCTGGGCCGCAGCTGCCGAGACCGCAGGGGCTGGTCGGGCTCCCCATGGGTTCGTGCAGGAGCTGGTCTGCGAGACCGGCAGGGAGAGTGCACGCTACCTGCCCGGCTTTCGTGTGGCACCCCAGGGTGGCCCAGAGGCCCACGCTGCACCCCGGCCCACGGCATCCGGCCATGCTCATCACATCTTCACGTGGGGACTCGGGTGCTGTGACTCAGACGGAGGGGGGCGCTTGGGGGCCCGGGGACTCAGGTGCAGCAGCCCAGGGCCCAGAGGTCTGCTGGGACCTGCCCTACCACACCAGAGGCTCACACTTTGATCACTAGCCAGGCCTAGAAACCACACCCATAAATTTCATGCACCGGGCCTCTAATCTATATATATAAAAAACCCTAATATGCAAATAGACCGAAGAGGGAACAACCAAACAACTGATCACTATGACATGCGCTGACCACCAGGGGCGTGTGTGGAACATGGTGGGCGTTGGCAGCAGGCGGCAGAACACGGAACATGGCAAGCATCGGCCATGGAGGAATGGTGGAGCAGGTGAGCAGGGGCACCAGACCAAGGCAGTGCGCAGGTAGCTGTCATCAGGGCAAGCCTCTGTTGGTTATTGAAAATTCCTTGCTCCCACGCGCTGCAGTCCCGCAGGGTGCTCGCACCTGCTGCCAGCGCCGGCCCCACTCACACCCGCTGCTGGCGCCCAGCACTGGCTCCGATCGCTCGTCGCCATCAGCAGGTGCGAACGGCAGCTGCAAGCCCCGATCGCCCCGAGGGCTTCTCCACCTCCCCCTGCTCCTGAGGGGTGATTGGGGCTGGCAGCCGCCTCTCACATGTGCTGCTGGCAATAGCCTCGCTCGCACCCGCTGCCGGCACTGGAGCCGCCACTTGAAGCCCTCTGCTGGCACCCAGCGCCAGTCCCGATCTCTCGGTGCCATCAGTGGGTGCGAGCGGCAGCTGCCGGACCCAATCGCCCCCGAGGGCTTCTCCACCTCCCCCCTGCTCCTGACAGGCAATCAAGGCAGCAGCCGCCACTCGACCCACTGCTGGCGCCAGCCCCAATCGCTCTGCACCATCAGAAGGTGCGAGCAGGGCCGGTGCCGTCAGTGCATGGGAGAGGCGGCTGTGGGAGCAGCAGCTGTGGGAGCAGGGCTGCCAGCAGCCAAGGGACTGGGGACTGTGGCGGGAGGGGCCGGGTGAGGGTGCAGAGGATGGGCTGAGACCCGCCCCTGTGCCCACCGCAGCCTCACGGCCCACAGTTCCTTTCAAGGTGCACGAATCTGTGCACTGGGCCCCTAGTCCTATATAATAAAACGCTAATATGCAAATAAACCAAACAGTAGAACAACTGAACAACCAGGCTCTATGACGTGCACTGACCATCAGGGGGCATGTGTGGAACATCGCGGGCGCTGGACACAGCGGGATGGTGGAGCAGGTGAGCGGGGGCACCAGACCAAGGCGGGGCGCCGGTCGCTGTCATCAGGGTGACCCTCTGGTGGTTACTTAAAATTCTTTGCTTCCATGCGCTGCGGTCCTGCCCGGTGCTCACACCTGCTGCTGGTGCCGGCCCTGCTTGCACCCGCAGCTGGTGCCAGAGCCACCACTCGCACCCGCTGCCGGTGCCTGGTGCTGGTCCAGATCACTCAGCACCATCAGCTGGAGCCAATGGTAGCTGCTGGCCCTGATTGCCCTTGAGAGCTTTTCCACCTTCCCCTGCTCCTGAGGGGTGATCGGGGCAGCAGCCGCCGCTCCTACCCGCTGACAGTGGCGCCAGCCTCAATCGCTCCGCGCCTGCCGTCAGTGGGTGCAAGTGGGGTCGGCACCAGTGGGAGTTGGGCTGCCGGAAGACAGGGGACCAGGGCCAGGGAGGGAGGGACAGGGCAGGGGCATGGAGGATGGTCCAAGGCCCACCCCTGTGCCTTCCGCAGCCTCGCAGCCCACAGTTCCTTTCAAGGTGCACGAATTCATGCACTGGGCCTCTAGTCTATATATAAAAGCCTAATATGCAAAGTGTCCCCTCAACCGACCGGGAGTTCGATCAATCGCTATGATGTATGCTGACCACCAGGGGGCAGCGCGGAATGAAGGAAAGCCCTGGCCGGCAGCTGGCAGCCGGCAGCCGGCAGCCGGCAGCTGCTATGGACCCCACCCGTGCAAGAAATTTGTGCACTGGGCCTCTAGTTAAACAATATTTCCCATTCACCTCTCCCCTTAACCCATGGCAAACACCGTCCTGCTTTCTATCACTATAAATCTATTTTGGGTTCCTGAAATAAGTGGAATCACAGAGTATTTGTCCTTTTGCGATTAGCTTATTTCATTTAGCATAATGTCCTCAAGGTTCACATATATCATATATTATGTGTAAAAATGTCCTTCCTTTTTAAGGCTGAATAATATTAAATTGTATATGTACTACATTTTGTTTATTCATTCAGCCATCAATAGACACTGGTTGGTTTTGACCTTTTGGCTACTGCAAATAATGCAGCTATGAATAGATGTACAAATACCTGCTTGTACATGTGTGTATGACCAGAAGTGAAACTGCTGGATTAAATAATAATTCCATGTTTAAATTTTTGAGGAACAGTCACACTGCTTTTCAGAGCAGCTGTGCCATTTTATATTCCCACCAGCAATGCACAAAAATCCCAATTTTTGCACATTCACACCAACACCTATTAACTGGTTTCTGGTTTGTTTTTTGTTTGATAATAGAGATTTTCATTACTGTGAAGTGGTATGTTTTTGTGGTTTTTATTTACATTTCCCTATTGATTAGTGATAATGAGCACCTTTTCCTGTGCTTATGGACCATTTGTATATCTTCCTTGGAAAAATGTCTATGCAAGTTCCTTTGCCCATTTTTTAATTGAATGTTTGTATTTTTGCTGTTAAATTTTAGGAATTCTTTATATATTCTGGATATTGATTCAATTGCTATTTAAATTGATACCTAAAATACAATAAGTAAATTATAAGTTAAATTGTCTTAGTGGCCCATTTATGACTAAAAGCAGTCTGAAAATATAATCCTTTCAAATATCAATTCCAAAATCAAATTATTTTAAAGTCAGCAGTCTTTCCTCAAAGTTCACATGGATACTAAAAAATGTTTCAAAAATTAATTATGGAGCCCTGACTGGTTTGGCTCAGTGGATAGAGCGTCGGCCTGCGGACTGAGGGGTCCCAGGTTCGATTCCAGTCAAGGGCTCGGTTGTGGGCACATCCCCAGTGGGGGGTATGCAGGAGGCAGCTGATTGATGTTTCTCTCTCATCGATGTTCCTAACTCTCTCTCCCTCTCCCTTCCTCTCTGTAAAAAATCAATAAAATATATATTTTTTAATTAATTATTGATAACAATACTAACAAGTAACCAAAATTCACATGATTCATATGAAATATTTGACAATATTTACATTTGTCAGTGTTTCAGAGTCATCACAATGCACACTTCTGGGCAATACCATTCATATCCAATCTACATAAATGCTATCCCATGGAGCACAGGGGAGCACCCTTGTACATATAGAGTACCCTGTAAGTGGTGGTCCCTGGAGTTGTGCAGTACTGAAGCCTTATGGCATTCAAGCAGTAAAAGATGTATTTTTAATAATTTTTAAAGTTAAAAATGGCAAAGAAAATGATAATAAAAGTGAGTGCACTTTTGGAATTCAATTCAATGACTCCATAAATTCTAAATTGACTTATTCATTCTTATCCAATTAAAGTATTCATTGCAATTTTTCTACAGTAGTTTTACTACTTAAGTAGATAGAACTATTGTCATTATCTCCCAGCATCCAATCTTGCTTCTTCTGGTAACACCTCAGTTTCTCATTGGGCAACTACCTCTCCCCATTCACAGTGCCTGAGTTTCAGATAGTTCTTGGGATAAGCACAGGATCTAAATCTGGCAATCAAATTCAGAGTGATTAAATCAAGAAAAGGCATGGGGCACAAAATAAGATAGTAAGATTCAGTTCCAGAACTTTTGCTGGTTTTTTTAGGAAAGAGGTGTTTTTATAATTGCTAAGCTATTGGTAACCACCTCTGTCATCTCTCATAAGAAGGGCTAATCAAAGAATGAAGCTTACACACACATACACACAGCAGAGCACAGAGACAAACTTAAGGCGCCCTGTGACACAGCATTTGAAGTCCTGCATACAATGTCTTATACATAGGTACTCCAAATTATTCATGCATGAGCCAATAAACTTTTTTTTTTCACTTAGCTTTTTAGGGCTTTCTGTCACATGCTAGTCCTAATATTCATGGCTTCACATACAATTAGTTTTATCCCCCTACACTTTATATTGTTGTTGTCAGCAATAATTTTTTTAATATATTTTATTGATTTTTTACAGAGAGGAAGGGAGAGGGAGAGAGAGTTAGAAACATGGATGAGAGAGAAACATCGATCAGCTGCCTCCTGCACGCCCCCTACTGGGGATGTGCCCGCAACCAGGGAACATGCCCTTGACCGGAATCGAACCTAGGACCCTTCAGTCCGCAGGCCGACACTCTATCCACTGAGCCAAACAGCTTAGAGCTGTCAGTGATAATTTTAATAACTCCTGGATGCCTATCAGCATTATAAGCTTATAATAATAATAATAACAGTAACATTAATACACAAAATGTCCATTTATTGGCCCCACACTGACCACTCATTTGGAAAATATGCTCTTAGAAAAAAATTGGTAATGTATTAAGACCGTGGTCGGCAAACTGCGGCTCGCGAGCCACATGCGGCTCTTTGGCCCCTTGAGTGTGGCTCTTCCACAAAATACCATGGCCTGGGCGAGTCTATTTTGAAGAAGTGGCATTAGAAGAAGTTTAAGTTTAAAAAATTTGACTCTTAAAAGAAATTTCAATCGTTGTACTGTTGATATTTGGCTCTGTTGACTAATGAGTTTGCCGACCACTGTATTAAGACATGAACAGCTGTACCAACTAGAATGTAAACATGCACTTACAAAGACATGAAAAAAATTCCATTTTATCAAATCTCAGGAAACAAAATATCCCTACCTAATAAGAACCTGTACATATAAAGTCATTATAGTTAGTGAAGAGAAAATGTAGTGCTGTGAGAAGTTTAACATAAAAGAAATACAACATACAATAGAAAATTTTCTCATTAGTTTTTTCCAACAGCACATCCATTATCACTTAGATTTAGAGTTTATATAAAATATACCTTTATTAATTTCCTACCGCACTGTAATTACCACACACTTGTAGCTCAAAAAAATAATAAAACCCACAACAATTTATTTTCTACAATTCTAGAGGCCATAAATCTGAAATCAGTTTCACTAGGTTGAATCAAGGTATAGGCAGAGTCACACTCCCTCTGGAGGTTCTAATAGATAATCTACATGAAGCTACTAGTGGTTGCCAGCATTCCTTGGCTTAGGGCTATCTCACTCCTATGACTGCCTCTGTATCACTTTGCCTTCTCCTCTTCTGTAAATGTAAAATGTCCCTCTGCCTCTCTTTTACAAGGACATTTGTGATTACATTTAGGGGCTACTCGATAATCCAGAATAACCTCCTTATCTCAAAATCATTAACTTAATAATATCTGCAGAGTCTTTGCTCTAGGTATCATTTATAAGTTCTAGGGATTATGATATAAATATCTTTTATGGGCTACTTTTCAGCATACCAACAATGTCATAAGTCATTTCAATAACTACATATTACTAAAGTGTAGTAATATAGAAGCTATATTCATCTTATATTCTCAAATTAAATTTTTTCACAATGATCTCTACTCATATTAGTACCAACATAAAAAGCTCCAAAAATGTCCTATCCTATATAATAAAAGCCCAATATGCAAATCAACCAAACAGCAGAACGACCAGTGGAACAACCGGTCGCTATGACGCATACTGACCACCAGAGGGCAGACACTCAACGCAGGAGCTGCTCCCATCCCGCAGGCCCCAGGCCAGCCAAGGCAGGTGCCAGCGGGCCTCCCACCCCCTGATCACCCCACCGGTCGCCCCACAGATTGGCCCTGATCACTGGCCAAGCCTAGGGACCCTACCAGTGCATGAATTTCATGCATCGGGCCTCTAGTTTAAAATAAGGAAGTGAAAATTAAGACTACAGCAAGAAAATGTCCGGTAAGTAATGGCTTAAGAAGTGATTCACTTTAACTCAATTTAAATACTATTCTTTGAAACCAAAGAGTTATCATGACAATCCATTTTATTACAAATTTTAAAATATAAAATTTTACCTCCAGATCCTAACTGCTTATAGAATCTATATTCCAAATGTAGCTGTGGTGCTCTGGATTTCATGGGTTCCTAATTAAAAAACAAAACAAAAAAATAAAAAAACAAGTTATTAAAAGATCATTAGGCCCCAATTCCAAATGTTACAAATCTTGGTGTCAACTCTTAGATAATTTATATTTTATTAGGCATCTTTCTCTCTCTAACGTTAGATCAACTGTACATGTATTTCAATGTAAAATAAATTAATGTCAAAAACGTACATAAGATTACATGGCTATTAGATCAATCATTAGGGAAATTTATGTTTGACTCTTTGACCCTGAAGGAAAGTATACACCAAACATTCATGACTGGGGGAATGGTGACCCTTACTCTATTTCTCTTGTTTCTAGGAATTCATCTTGAACTGTGTACTTCTTATGTAAAAGTTCTAGGTTAAAGTGAAATCATAGAAAAGTAGGAAAGAAGAAATAAGAAGATAAATTTTTTACAGTAACAACAATATATTTTTTTAATTTTTTACTTGGGATAAAGCTTAAACAAAACACACAGTTCATAAGCATTAGGTCCATGAGCTTTGTTAACTGCATACACCAGAAACTATAACCTCAAAAAATCTTTAAAACATTTTATTATCCTTCCCTCAGAGTAATCACTTTTTGACTTCTATCACCTTTGAGTTAGTTTTGTCTGTTATTGTATTAATATTAAAGATATTACACGGTATATGTTTTACATGTGTTTAGTAAACTAAATACCAAACTATGATGTGGTATTTGCAGATTTTTGATACTTCCTACAACTTTTGTGATATTATACTATGTTAGTACAGTTTTGGTAATATTATATTTAAAATCTTTTTTTCTTGAAATATTAATGTTTATTGCATGTAACATTAAAATTTTTTCTTGAAGTATTTTTTTAAAAAGAGATTAAAAAAAATTTCTGTCCTGTCAATATATTTTTTAATTTGAAGCGAACATGTCTCCATACTATACTTCAACCTCAGAATACCAGACACAGCTACAAAAACATTCCCAGTTCCTCAAAAAACACTGCATAACCAAAATTATTATATGTCACACTCTGATCACTATGCTTAAAAAGGTAAACAGGGGAAGAATGTAAAAGAAAAAAATAAGAAAAATAATTAAGGCGATAGTAACATAGCATGAAGATGAACTAAAAAGATGACACATGTGTGTATATGTAAGAAGGACAAAAGATGACATAATAAATGTTTACTAATGCATCAATGGTGTCAAGAGGGTAAAAAGGTTCCAAATCTGAAATAACAGGACCTAACGGATACCACTTGTGACTAAAACAGACAAGGAAACATCAACCTAGTGCAGTGGCTCCTGTTTTAACACAGTGGTTTATTTCCCTTAATATCATTCACAAGCTCCCTTGAGTGGACCTGCTCACTACAGGCTGCTGCATCAATAACACAGCATATGGGTGTTACTACACTTCTATTCTTGTGCGCCACCCCCATTCCCAACACCATACAATATCTACACCCTAGACCACTGAAATAGAACATGGAAAAGAAAGAATCCCAAAGAAACAAAAGTTGGCAATGCCCGTTCAAACACTGTTCAGTCCCTGCATCCTGAATCTCCCCATTGTGATTCATACACACTAACTCCTCCTGTACAGATTTCATGATCAGGAGGGAAGCTTGTCATTTTAACTTGGCTTTCTATGCAGATCAGCCTATAGAAAGAAAACATTACTTATACTGATTTGGGCATTCTGAACCTGTAACAGTAAAATACTTCATTATAAAATTAGAAATTAACTCTTCTTAAATATTTCTGAGCTTGATTGATTGCATGAATTTATTAAATCTACCTCTGATTAACAGTGACGATGGTAAAGAGATGACCTAACCAGGTTTTCCGGCATAAAGCCAAGGAGCAGACCTTAAAACCAAGGTGAACCCCTCCAGGTAAATGCCAGTCCAAACCCACAAGCCAGTCAGCCAGTCTTAGAGACACCACAACCCTACCGTACATCTTACTTCCCAGTGAAAATAAACATTTGTTGCAGTGAAACTTGGCCTATACTCACAAACATACTTTAAGTACAGTTTTCTAGCTCATCCCAAAAGATTTTCTATTTTCCCCCACTTACCTCTTCTCTAATCATCTTACATTACCTTAATACAGTGGTTATATTGGCAAGCACTAGATTGAGAATGGCAGGCAGACTGGAAAAACCCAGGCATGGAAACCTGGCTGGCAAACCAGATAGAAAAGCTGTGCCAAAGAAAGTTATGTCTTATAAAAACTCCCAGATCCCAACTCTTCCAAAAACAGAGATGCCTTACAGCTGTCATACTGGGCACATTTAGGAATTCAGAATAGTTCCATGGGAGTTTGCTTTCCTTGCTGTTCTCCACCCACATCAAGAATTTCTGAATCCCCAAAAGTCAGGCAATAGCCAGCTTTACCATATATAAAATATCAGTTGAAGAAGAGACTTTGAAAGCTACCTGGAAATACTTTCAAAGATTATAATCCTAAATATTAAGGAAACTTTTGTTCAAATACTTAAATCAGAAAGAGAAATCTTGCTTTCTAATTTTGATCTAATTAAAATGTCAATATGCCAGCTTCCTTAAGTGAAAAATAGTGCCGAAATTCAAAAATTCAATTCTATGATGCTACCTACCTAAGTAAAGGGATTGAGTTTCTATGGAACAGAAAGATAGAGACATCCTATACATTGCCATATACTTAAACACTCAAGTTATAAATATGAAAATAAAAAAGTAACTAAAATATAAGTTAATCATTAAAGAAATAGGAATTAAGGAAAAATAAGACACATGAACTTACCAGTTTAATTGCCACATATTCATTTGTATATAAATTTTTCCCTTAAAAAAGAAGGAAAAAAATGTCAAATTCTACCAGTAATTAATTCTTAAAAGATATATTATGTAAAACTGTACTCTGGGTGGGGGGAAAAAAGCACAAATATATTTAGAGGAAGCACAGGTTTCTTCCAACTACTTAGGAAAAACCTCAATGATGAGGAAATACTACAACTCAATGACATATTTACTATTTCACTTGAATTCAGAGTAGAAAGTGATACTAATAAGTACTTCAGCCCACTTACAAAGATGAAAAGAATCTTATTTTGTTGTAATGTTGTACACAACTCATAATGTAATCAATAGTCAAATGCATGCTAAACTATATTGCAAAACCAGAACTCTTATATAAAAACAGGAATACAAAATTCCTCTCCTAATCACCACCGCATTTTAAATCCATTATTATCTAATGTAATCTTATTGGAGTTCATATGTAATCCAAGTAAATACAATAAATACCTGGAAAAAATCTGTAACATATTAAAAATAGAATACAAAAAAGTATTATCCAATAATCAGCTCTAATAAATTAGCTAACTACTTTGAGTGAAAAAAGTTATTAGCATCTTACTGTATAACCAAATTAAATTCCAATATTTTAAGAGTTAGATATAAGGCACAAAACAAAAAAAAATATTTTTTATTTTTTAAATTTATTTTTCAATTACAGTTGACATACAATATCATATTTGTTTCAGTTGTACAACATAGTGATTATACACTTATATACCTTAGGAAGTGATCCCTCGCTAAGTCTAGTACCCATCTGAGACCATACATAGGTATTATATTATTAACTATATTCCCCATGCTGTACATTTATCCCCTTACTATTTTTATAACTGCCAATTTGTACTTCCTAATCCCTTCAATTTTTTTATCCATCACCCAGCTCCCTAATCTGGCAACCATCAATTTGTTCTCTGTATCTATGAGTTTGTTTCTGTTTTGTTTATTTATTTTGTTTTTCAGTTCCCACATATAACTGAAATCATATGGTATTTGTCTTAATTTGACTTATTTTCACTTAGCATAATGTTTGGTCCATCCATGTCACTGCAAATGGCAAAATTGCATTCTTTTTTATGGCTGAGTAATAATTCATAGTATATATGTTCTATATCTTCTTTATCCATTCTTCTATCAATGGACACTGAGGTTGTTTACATATATTGGCTATTGTAAATAATGCTGCAATGAACACAGGGGTGCACATATCTAAAATAATGTTTATTAGCCCAATATATGGAAGTTTTCAAAGTACTAAAAAATGGAAAAAAGTAAAAGGTGAGAAGATTTTTATACAGATTTGATTACATAAAATATTTTACATTTCTGAATGTTGAAAAAAAATCTACCATATACAAAGAACAGATAAGTAACAAGCCAGAATAAAGATTTAATATTATTATTATGTAAAGAATTCAAATAAATTATAATAATCTTTGCAATGGTGGATTGAAAATAATCTAAAAAGGCCCAATGGGTAAGCATCCGTAGCCCAAGTAAAATACTATGGAGAATTTTAAAAGCAATAAGTACATGAAGACAATTTGATATATAAATTAAAGGAAGAATAAGAAATAGAGTATGTGATTTCTGAATTTCTAGTATTTTTTTCAATAAGCATGTATTAAATTTATGGCAAGAAAACTGTTATTTTTCTTATTATATTATTTCAAAAGGACAGTGTTTTGTTTTGTTTTCAAAACTGTTACAGTAAATAGCCCTGGTCACATTGGCTACAGAACAAAGAACAAGCAAGCATCAACTTTCACACGTGATTTTCCAGCATTAACACACCTAACTTCTTTTTATAAAGCAGCTGACAAATGGCAGTAAAACTTCTGAGCAAAATTTCAGTCTCAGATATCTTGCTGCTATTGTACAGTGGTGTTTGTTCATACAAATAGTATAATGCTTTTCTGAGTTTTTATACCTATTTTATAAAAATAAATCATAAAAAGCATTCATACTAATACTAAATAATATAAGTCTCATAAACCCACTACAGTTTGCAGAAAGATGGAACTTAATAGGAATACCAAAAGTGGAAAACATTAAGCTGTATTCAGATACTTATTGAGCCCATAAGTATTTAAAACATATATTAGAAAACATGTTTTTGTCCATTTGTTTAGCATTTATAATCTGTGACTTCATATACATTTTTGAACATTATAATCTTTTCAAAAATTTTTGAATATATTTATTCACATGTACATGAAAAGTAAATATTCATAGGATAGTCAGATTAAATACAGATTCCATAGAATTTAACTTTACCAAATACTCTAGAAGTAGTTTTTGTTGCATTTACATAGTCAACTATCTTTTATATCACAGCAAAAAGCACTAAATCCTAAAAACATCATCTTTTCTAGAACATTAGAGACTTTGTTGAATTTTGAGGGTTGCATTTATAAACATCAACAATAATTAAGCAATACTACCAATGCATTTTTGTCACCTAGCATAGACATAGGTCTCACATAGTTAGCTTTAAATCAATATTTGTTATATGCATTAACAAACAAATGATGCACAAACTGTGTGTCTGTGTGTACAGTATGAATAAGAGAGAAGTGTGTACATGTAGAGGGAATACACTTAAGAGAAGGCTCCAAGTAAGAGACTGGTTCCAGCTAACTGGTTTTAATCCAATCTTAGGAGATATTCCCAATAGAACTTTGTGCCATATTAAACTTGAAAAGCTGCTGTTACCAATTTTATGGTATATGAATGGTAATTATAAAGAACTACGTTCTACAAAAACAATGCATATGTTTATAACAGAAACTACTAGTTACCCACCAATATCTATGTGCCCTCTTCTATAATAGAATGCCCTCATTTTAAAATGGTTGTCCAGCTAGAAACTACATTTTCAGCCTTTCACCTTGAGGGGCCAAGTGATAAAGTTCTGAATATGAGGTTTATCACTCCCCACTCCCAAGAATAAATGTGTGCTCTCCTGGCCCTTTTTCTTCTTCGTGCTGGTTGGGAGGTGGCAACAACTGGAGCAATCACAATTCCACAGATACTGAAGCCATATATTGAGACAGAGGTACCCAGACACACCTGGGTGCTCTCCCTATGGTGTGTGTTATGTGAAAGAAAAAGAAACTATTTTGCTTAACACCATTTTGCTATAGAATCATAGTCTATTCCTTATAAGTACACTAGAGGCCCGGTGCACAAAATTCATACATGAGGGAGGGTTCCCTCAGCCCAGCCTGAACCCTCTCCAATCAGGGACCCCTTGGGGGATGTCCGACCACCGGTTTAGGGATCGGGCCTAAACCAGCAGTCGGACATCCCTCTTGCAATCTGGGACTGATGGCTTCTAAACACTCACCTGCCTGCCTGCCTGATCGCCCCTAAATGCCCTACCCTGCCAGCCTGATCTTGCCCCCAACTGCCCTCCCCTGCCGGCCTGATCTCGCCCCCAACTGCCTCTGCCTGTCTGATCACCCTTATCTGCCCTCCCCTGCCGGCCTGATTTCGCCCCCAAGTGCCCTCCCCTGCAGGCCTGGTTGCCCCCAACTGCCCTCCCCTACCGGCCTGATTGCCCTTAACTGCCTCTGCCAGCCCCATCGCCCCTAACTGCCCTCCCCTGCCAACCTGATCTCGCCACCAACTGCCCTCCCCTGCTGGCCTGATCTCACGCCCAAGTGCCCTCCCCTGCAGGCCTGATTGCCCCTAACTGCCTCTGTCTCGGCCCACACCACAATGACTTCGTCTGGAAGGAAGTCAGACGTCCAGAAGATGGCTGGTCAATCCGGTCTAATTAGCATATTACCCTTTCAGTAGTATAGATAGATTATATAGGATAGGATTGCTTAAATGAGGGGAAGCCTTTTTCAGCAGGAGGAGATGCTCTCAGCAGACAAAGATATATAATCCCTAATCTGAACTGATAGCCAGCCATATGCAATATACTACTAAACCAGTCATGAAAAAATTGAACCGCTTTCTTACAGCTTACACCAAACAGCTGTTGCCCTTAAAACCCCTCCTCAGCCCCCACCTTAGGTTCTGCCTTCGAAGTTCACCAGATTAGGTTCTGACTGGTCGGTTTCTATGCCAGTTAGCATCAAAAGCTCCGCCACCTAGGCAGCCATTGGCACCTGGCACTTCACCCAGATTTGGTTCTGATTGGTCGGTTTCTATGCTAGTCAGCATCAAAAGCTCCGCCTCCTAGGCAGCCATTGGCTCCTCAGAGTTCACCCAGATTTGGTTCTGATTGATCGGTTTCTAGGCCAGTCAGGATCTCTGGGCCTATCTCTGTGCCTGATCAAAGAGGCGGGGCTGATCAGCAGCCCCGAGGAGGCCGGGAGAGAAACAGAGGCATGGCTGCTGGTGAAGCGGAGAGAGAAAGAGGCAACGGCTGATCAACAGCTGCCACTGAGGCTGGGGATCAGACCCTGCCTCTCTCTCTGCAGGCCTCTCTCTGGGCCTGATCCGCAGCCCCCTCGGCAGTCAGTGCTGGGTCGCTGCTCCAACACCGGCTGCAGTCAGTGCTAGGTCGCCACAACAATCCAGCACTGACTTCCGGTGTTTGGTCAGGCCTTTGTCATTACGGACCCTGGCTCTTTATATACATAGATTTTTCAGAAAAGTTTTATAATACACTTCAGTTAGGAACAGTAGAAAAATGAATAAACATAAAAATGATGAATCTGCATGTTTGATACTAGAGGCCCGGTGCACGAAATTCGTGCACGGGGGGCGGGAGGGTGTCCCTCAGCCCAGCCTGCACCCTCTCCAATCTGAGACCCCTCGAGGGATGTCCGACTGCCCGTTTAGAAGATAAATAAGGCAGGATCGGCCTAAACGAGCAGTCGGACATCCCTCTCACAATCCAGGACTGCTGGCTCCCAACTGCTCACCTGCCTGCCTTCCTGATTGCCCCTAACCGCTCCGGCCTGCCAGCCTGATCACACCCTAACGACTCCCCTGCCAGCCTGATTGATGCCTAACTGCTCCCCTACCAGCCTGTTTGCCCCTAACTGCCCTCCCCTGCAGGCCTGGTCACCCCTAACTGTCCTCCCCTGCAGGCCTGGTACCCCCCCAACTGCTCTCCCATGCAGGCCTGGGTCCCCCCAAACTGCCCTTCCCTGCAGGCCCGGTTGCCCCCAACTTCCCTCCTCTGCCGGCCTGGTCACCCCTAACTGCCCTCCCCTGCAGGCTTGATCACCCACAACTGCCCTCCCTTGCAGACCTGGTCCCTCCCAACTGCCCTCCCCTGCTGGCCTGATCGCCCACAACTGCCCTCCCTTGCAGACCTGGTCCCTCCCAACCGCCCTCCCCTTCTGGCCATCTTGTGTCCCCATGGGGGCAGTCATCTTTGACCACATGAGGGCAGCCATCTTGTGTGTTGGAGTGACGGTCAATTTGCATATTATTCTTTTATTAGATAGGATAGAGGCCTGGTGCATGGGTGGGGCCGGCTGGTTTGCCCTGAAGGGTGTCCCGGATCAGGGTGGGGTTCCATTGGGGCATGGGGTGGCCTGGGCGAGGGGCCTGTGGTGATTTGCAGGCCAGCCAAGCCCCCCGGTGACCCAAGCAGAGGCCCTGGTATCAGGGATTTATTTATCTTCTATAATTGAAACTTTGTAGCCTTGAGCGAAGGCCTGGACCCGACAGGGGAGGCGGAAAGCTTGACTTCCTCCATTGCTGGGGAAACCCAAGCCTCCTGCTCTCTCTGTGGCCGCAGCCATCTTGGTTGGGTTAATTTGCTTACCCGCTCCTGACTGGCTGGTGGGAGTGACTGGTGTAGCGGAGGTATGGTCAATTTGCATATTACTCTTTTATTAGATAGGAGGGTATAATACTAGAGGACCGGTGCATGGATTCGTGCACAGGTGGGGTCCCTCGGCCTGGCCTGCGCCCTCTCACAATCTGGGACCCCTCAGGGGATGTCAGAGGCCCAGTGCACGGATTCCGCCCAATCCCCGCAGGCCAGAATGAGGGACCTCACTGGTGCATATAAGACCTTTGATTAATCTCTTCCCGCCCTCCCCCCTCTCCCCTTCCCTCTGAGATTCATTAGTCTGTTCCTTGTTTCCATGCCTGTGCGTTGAGCATCTGCCCCCTGATGGTCAGTGCATGTCATAGCTAATGGTTGAACAGGCAAAGGGTCACTTAGGCTTATATATATACATACATACACACACACACACACACACACACACACACACACACACACTAATAAAAGAGAAACATGTAAATTGACTATCACTTTGCAACGCCCACAGCCAATAAGGAGTGAGTATGCAAATTACGTGAAAAAGATGGTGGCAGCTCTGCCCTCCAGCCGCTCCGGGCCTCTGGGCAAGAGCCCCCTCAGGGCCTCCCTGCCGCGCTCCACACCTGTCAACTGTCCTTGCAGCCTCCCTGTGGCCCAGCCCCCAGCCTCAGAGGCAACCCTCTGGTGCCTGAGGTCGTAGCTCCCAGTGTCTGGCATCTCCCTCTACTCCACCCCTGCCCTGCTGCTCTGTTAAACAAAACCCTAGCGTTGGAGCAGCCCCATGGGCGCGGACGTGCACGGGAGCTCGCTCGGTGAACAGTTAGCATGACCCGGGAGCCCCGCGCCAGCCAAGGGGCGATGGTGGCAGCCGTGGTGGCAGTGGCAGGTGGCTCAGCTTTGTTTTGAATAGATGAAAGAGGCCACCTACACAATAACCCAAATTATCAAATCTCCCTCCTCCCTATCTCGCCAAATCAAGAGGGGAGGGGCGATGGGCATGGAGGGAGGGCGGGCGGAGGGTGAGGAGGAAGAGGATGAGGAAGGGGGCCAGTTGCATCCCACTTTCACAATGGGAGAGTAAAACGCACTAGCGCACCCAACCTCTCCAGTCCTCCCCACCTGCCTCGCTTCCCCCACCTCTTCTCCTCCACACCTCCCCAGGAGCACCAGCCCTGCACAGAGGAACTCTCTGGAGAAGGAGGGCATGGAGGAAGCGGCACCAGAGCGCGCAGGGCTTGCCCGCGCCGCTGCCGCTGCCACTGCACAGGCTGCCTGAGTGAGTCCATGGCGTGCCAGCAACCAGGAAAAGGAAGGCCTGTTCTTGCACAAATCTTCATGCATCGGGCTTCTAGTATATATACATATAGATAGATATAGAGATAGATAGATAGATAGATAGATAGATAGATAGATAAGGCTTGCAGAATTTTCAACAATTCTTAAATATGAACAATAAGAGTTATGAGTTATCCTACCTAATAATGGACAAATATGCAAATTGACCATACCTCCGACACACCCACACAGCCACACCCACCATCCAATCAGAGTGAGTATGCAAATTAACCCATCCAAGATAGCTACAGCCACAGAGAGCAAGGTTTCCCAGGCAACAGAGGGAAACAAGCTTTCCGCCAGCTGTTGCAGGCCTAAGCCTCCACTCAAGCTACAAAGTTTCAATAATAGAAGGTAAACAAATTCAAACAGAAATGGCATCAGAATGGAGCTTGAGAGAGCAGGCCAGGGTTGCCAGCGGCAACAGAGGAAGCAAAGCTTTCTGCACACCCTGGCCGGGCCAACCCGCTTAAGGCAACAAAGTTCAATTATAACCCCAACACAAATGGCTGCCGCCTCGGAGGGAGCCCCAGGCTTGGCTCCACTCCAGGCTACAATATTTCAATTGTAGAAGGAAAATAAATTCCAGAAACCAGGGCCTCCACTTGGGTTGCCAGGGGGGCGTGGCCGGCCTGCAAACCACCACAGGCCCCTCGCTAAGGCTGCCCCACACCCCAAGGGAACCCCCACCCTGATCAGGGACACCCTTCAGGGCAAACCAGCTGGCCCCCACCCCTGTACCAGGCCTCTATCCTATCTAATAAAAGAGTAATACGCAGATTGATCATCACTGCAACACACAATATAGCTGCCCCATGTGGTCAAAGATCCTGCCCCCATGTGGACACAAGATGGCCAGCAGGAGAGGGCAGGTGAGAGGCCTGCAAGGGAGGGCAGTTGAGAAGGACCATGCCTGCAAGGGAGGGCAGCTGGAGGTGATCAACCCTGCAGGAGAGAGCAGTTAGGGGTGACCAGACCAGCAGAGGAGGGAAGTTGGGGGCAAACAGGCTGGCAGAGGAGTGGTTAGGGGATGATCAGGCTGGCAGGCAGAAGCGGTTAGGGGCAATCAGGAAGGCGGGCAGGCAAGCAGTTGGGAGCCAGCAGTCCTGGATTGTGAGAGGGATGTCCGACTGCCCGTTTAGGCCCTATCCCACATCCCGACTGCCCGTTTAGGCCCGATCCCGGTGGGATCGCGCCTAAACGGGCAGTCGGACATCCCTCCAGGGGTCCCAGATTGGAGAGGGTACAGGCTGGACTGAGGGACAACCCCCCCTCCGTGCACGAATTTCGTGCACCAGGCTTCTAGTCTATATATATAAAAGCCTAAATGACTGTCCGAACGTCAGCTATGATGCGCAATGACCACCAGGGGGCAGATGATCAACGCAGGAGCTGCCGGGCTGCGGTGACTTGGCAGCTGTAGTTCTCGGGTGACGCACCCAGAACCAGAGAGGAGGGATCCCAATTCTGGGGTGCATCACCCAAGAACCACCCTCTCGCAATCTGGGATTCCTCAGGGGATGTCAAAGAGCCAGTTTCAGCCCCATCACCACAGGCCAGGCCGAGGGACCCCACCAGTGCACGAATCGGTGCACCAGGCCTCTGGTATAGAAATAAGAAGAAACAAACAAAGAAGTTATGAAAACTGTGACATACTTAATTATGTCAAAAGTTATCTTATGTTAGATATGGTAATTCATAAACCAATATATATAACACCCACGTGCTGTGTTCTTTTATGTGATGGTTAGTCAGGTGTAGCCACAAGAGAGGACAAAGAAGAGGCTCAGAAAAATAAAGTTTATTATGCTCAAGGGTCCTAGTATAAGGGTTATGGAAGGCATCATGTTTTGGTCAGGAGAAAAAAGACAGGAGCAGGGAGAGAGCTTAGGCCTTTCGTTTCCAAGGGAAAGGCAAGGCAGGGCAGGATAAATAGTTTAGAATTGGCTAATTTAAATAATTGTCTTGCCAAAAAATTCCGGTGGCCTCTGGGCTATATAGATGGTCTCCAGTTGTCTTGTACCTGGCCAAGGAATGATAAAGAAGATTGCTTCCTGGAGTGTATAAGCCAAATAGAGGAGGTATGGCTCTGGACTGTTTAGTTTGCAGATCAAAAACTTGCTCCCAAGTGAAAATTGGCTAGCCCCAGGAAAAGCAAGCTCTCCCCAGCCAGAAATGTTTGGCAAGATGTCAAAACATCTTAAATCATATACTGAATGTATAAAATGTAATCAGAATATATAAAATATATACCAAAAATAACAAATATATGTACAATACAACACTATATTTTGGCTAGCTATATTTCGTCTCATTCAATGCCTGTTAAAAACACTTCTAGGGGTTTTAGTTGACTGCCTAAAATAGAAATACATCTACATAGAATGCAAGCCTTACCACCAATACATATAAATAAAAAATATAAAAAATATTAATTCATCATTTTATAATAAAAAATAGATTAAAATGACAGTAAAAACATTTATCTAAAATTAATTTTTACGTATTCTTTAAAATGTTTACCTGGTTTTATTTTAAAATGTCCAGGCCAATTTTTTTAATGTTCAACCATATTTTTTTAAATAATTACCAAGAAGAGTAGTTTCAACAGTGAGTAATACTGTCTCTTCTTGGTGTATTTGGGGTTGTGCAAGTGCAACTCCTAGTTAGTGCCCAACAGTTTGAACACCAGGCAGTGTGTGGAACAGTCCTCAAAAAAAAACTATCCAGCCCCAAATGTTAATAGCACCTTTGTTGAAAGCCACTAACCTAAAATATGTATACCTTATACTCTTTTTTACCCAATATTAATCACAAAAGTTTTAATGCCAGTAATCAAATTTTTGAGATGTCTCTATTAATGTGGTTTTTATTTTATTTTTTAAAATTTATCTTTATTGTTGACTAGAGGCCCGGTGCACAGATTCATGCACCCATGGGGTCCCTCGGCCTGGCCTGCAGGGATCAGGCCAAAACCAGCTCTCCAACATTCCCTGAGGGGTCCCAGATTGCTAGAGGGCGGTTCTCAGGTGACACACCCCAGAATCGGGCTCCCTCCTCTCTGGTTCCGGGTGCATCACCCGAGAACCACAGCTGCCAAGTCACTGCAGCTCGGCAGCTCCTGCATTGAGCGTTTGGCCACTGGTGGTCACTGCACATCATAGTGACCGGTCAACCAGTCGTTCAGTCGGTCGGTCGCTTAGGCTTTTATATATCTAATCTAATAATAGACAAATATGCAAGTTGACCGCACCTTCGCTACACCTGAGCCACGCCCACCAGCCAAGCCACGCCCACCAACCAATCAGGATGAGTATGCAAATTGCCCCAACAAAGATGGCGGCTAATTTGCATATCGAGACAGCGTCCAAAGAAGCCAACAGCTGCATAAGGGAGTAAAGCTTGGGGGAAGGGCGGGGCGTATGCGGGGCCAGGGGGGAGGAGAAGGGCGGGGCGGAGGCGGGGCCTGGGGGAGGAGAAGGGCGGGGCGGAGGCGGGGCCGGGGGGAGGAGAAGGACGGGGCGGAGGCGGGGCCGGGGGGAGGAGAAGGGCGGGGCGGAGGCGGGGCCAGGGGGAGGAGAAGGGCGGGGCCGGGGGGAGGAGAAGGGCAGGGCGGAGGCGGGGCCGGGGGGAGGAGAAGGGCGGGGCGGAGGCGGGGCCAGGGGGAGGAGAAGGGCGGGGCGGAGGCGGGGCCGGGGGCGAAGGGAAACTCGGGCGGGCTGGAGGAGAAGGCGAGGCGGGTGATAAAGGTGGAGCGGAGGCGGGGCAGGGGGCGAAGGGAAACGTGGGCGGGCTGGAGAAGGTGAGCCGGGCGAACAAGGGAGGAACGGAGGCGGGGTAGAGTGCAGCAGGAAATCCTATTGCAGGATTTTTCCTGCAACGGGAAAGCTAGTATATATATATAGCAGATAGTATTACAGATGTCTCCCTTTTTTCCCCAGGAAAACTTCTAGCTGGCACCCACCCTCCACCCCAGGCCTTCACCACACTATTATCTGTGTCCATGAGTTATGCAACAAGGTCTGCTTTTCTTAGCTCTGGGTCCTGAAGCCAATCAGGCAAAGACTCAAAGCATCCGGAGTTCTGCCTCTGCCTGCAGGCTGATAGTTATTCTCAGTCTCTTAATGAGCCTCAACTCCAAAGGGTGGAGCAAGAGGGTTTACAACAGTTTTCCCCCTCCCACGCCCACCTCGGGCAAAAGCTGCCTGGATGGTAAAAGGTCTGGCTGAGAAAGGTGTCCTCCTTTCTCAGTATGGGGGGATGACTCAGTACAGGAAACCAGGTGGCTGGGCTGCCTTCGGAGCTCTGATCCCAGAGCCCCCAACCCTGGATCCCCTCACACAGCTCTACTTCACTGTGTCCTCCTTCTGCTGGAGCCCAAGTTGAGTGGCTGCACACAAAATTTTGTGCATGGCCCTTTAAGAGGGTGCCTGCATTTCCAGCTGTCTTTCTGACAGACAGCAATTCCACTGCTTTTCACAACCAGATGTTATGTGGGCACCTTTCTCAGTTCTGGTGCTCTGGGTTGGGGGGGCCCAGCTTGGGGTTTAGACCCAAGAGTTCTCAGTGTGAACCCCCACAGCTGAGATATCCTTCCAGAACTTCAGCTGTTGTCTGTGGGAGCCTGATCAGCCCACTCGAGCCTCTGCACTTCCTACCAGTCTCTATGTGGTCTCCACTTTATGTCTTTAGTTATAAGGGTTCTCTCCAACTAGTCTTCAGTTGATTTTCCAGATGGTTTTTCTATATTTTAATTCCAGTTTGGTCCTGGGAGAGTGTCAGTGTAGCTTCCACTTAATACACCACAATTATGGAAAAAACTAATGTGGTTTTCAAAAAAGCACTTTATAAACCAACCCCAGCCACTGCTTCGCAGTGGTCAGAACATCAGCCAGCTCAACAAAGGGTCGTGGGTTCAATTCCAATCAAGGGCATGTACCTGGCTTGCAGATTCAAATCCCCAGACAACCAATCAATTTATTTCTCTCCCATTGATATTTTTCTCGCTGTCTCTCTCCTCCCCCCCCCCTCCCCACCTCCACCTTTAAAGAAAAATCAATAGAAAAATATCCTTGGGTGAAAATTAACAAAACAAATCTAAACTAGCTTTTAACATTAGCATGTTTATACAGTTATAGAAAGAATTATACTTATAATAACTTTTCCTGTACCGAGAACTCATTTGGGGCCTTCAAAAATGGAATAAAATGTTCCTTTATTTAATAGTTGTTCAAGGGTCAACTGTGTATTATAAATATACATAAAACACAGGTACATATAAAGATAGATAATATACTTAAATAAACATATACAAATGTTCAATAAACATCCACAGAAAGAATACAGATAGAAAAATAGATAAGTAGATAATAGATGAATGGATGGATGGATTAATAAATCATCTTATTCCTATGCCTGCTTACAGACTTCAAAAGAAATGGGTATTTAACAACTTTTTCATTTTATACCATATATAGATTCAGTATATGGCACATATAGTTTCTCATATTGCCCTGGTTAAAATGGTTCACTAGATATTTTTTGTGTATATGTATACACACACACATATACATACACATATATACATACTGCAGATATGTATATATATGTACTTTGAAATGAATTCTATGAAACCAGTTTTGAATAAAAATGGCCAAAGTACTATAGCATTATAGTCATGTACACAATAGATATAATATAAACCCTATATAATAGAGGTAATATGCAAATTAACTATCACTCCAACACACAAAATTGCCGCCCCCTTTGGACAGAAGATGGCCAGCAGGGGAGTGCAGTTGTAGGTGATCAGGCCAGCAGGGGAGGGCAGTTGGGAGGGACCAGGTCTGCAAGAGAGGGCAGTTAGGGGTGGCCAGGCCAGCAGAGGAGGGCAGTTGGGGACGTGCAGGCCTGCAGGGAAGAACAGTTGGGGGGGACTCAGGCCTGCAGGGGAGGGCAGTTGGGGGCAACCAGGCCTGCAGGGGAGGGCAGTTGGGGGTGACCGGGCCGGCAAGGGAGGGCAGTTGGGGGTGACCGGGCTGGCAAGGGAGGGCAGTTGGGGGTGACCGGGCTGGCAAGGGAGGGCTGTTAGGGGCAATCGGGCCAGCAGGGGAGCAGTCAGGAGTCAATCAAGCTGACAGGGGAGTGGTTATGGGGTGATCAGGCTGGCAAGCAGAAGCGGTTAGGGGCAATCAGGCAGGCAGGCAGGCGAGTGGTTGGGAGCCAGCAGTTCTGGATTGTGAGAGGGATGGCCGACTGCCCATTTAGGCCCGTTCCCACCGGGCAGTCGGACATCCCTCAAGGGGTCCCAGATTGGAGAGGGTGCAGGCTGGGCTGAGGGACACACCCCCGCCCCGTGCATGAATTTTCTGCACCGGGCCTCTAGTATATATATAACAACATACATCTGTATAGCTAATTTATATAAATTTATATATATTTATAATATATATATATATATATATATCATGCACTAATTTTAATTTTTTTTAATATATTTTATTGATTTTTTACAGAGAGGAAGGGAGAGGGACAGAGAGCCAGAAACATCGATGAGAGAGAAACATCGACCAGCTGCCTCCTGCACACCCCCCACTGGGGATGTGCCCGCAACCAATGCACATGCCCTTAGACCGGAATCGAACCTGGGACCCTTCAGTCCGCAGACCGACGTTCCATCCACTGAGCCAAACCGGTTTCAGCACTAATTTTAATTTTTAAAAAGAACAAATATCTTGATATCGCCTTTTAAAGGAACAGAATCACTGCTTTCCTAAAATATGCAGACAAAGTGCTGGTCACTTCATACTGTCATCTAAATTTCATCTTCACAATAACCTAGAAAGTGGAAATAATCCCATTTCAAAGTTAAGGAATTTGAGGCCCCAAATGGTTATATAACTTATGTGTTCCATAATGGCAGCGACAATTTTTATATTTTTCCAGTGTATTATCAGTGCCTTATCATGTCTCATACATGATAAACATGCAATGAATTTTGACTGGATGGATGATGATGCTCAAAGGTAGACAAGTAAATAAACTGATTTTTCTAAGTCCAAAGTCAGAAACAGTTTAAGAACTTCAAAATATCTAATTCAATATCCTTTAATAAAAAATGTCACCCTTTAAAATATTTGAGTAACTACTAAAATGCAAGAGTCCACCAGTCACATATTACAGCTATGTACAAAGTATGTCATTACCTTTTTTTACTAGCTTGCCTAATTTAAGATTTAAAGTACATTAACAACATAACACACTAATAAAATGAAAAAGTAAGTATGAATTAGGGTATTTTACAAGATGAAAAGGAAAAGTAGTTGAGAAACACACAACTGAACTTATTTCTAACAAGTAGGTTTGGATCTAAAAATATTTATGAACAAGTTTTTGTTGTTGTTGTTTTTCCTAAAATTTCCACTATTTGTGGTCCATTGACCAGAGCCATCAAGGGACCTCAATACTGACTCTCATATAACCATGTTGCCCTCCTTCTTGTTTCTCTTGTTCAGTAAACACAGCCACATCTCCAATATGAGTTAAAAACCTAGGTTTTGGTCCTGAGTTTGTCATTAAATCGCTGTGTTACATCTGGCAGGTAACCTTCCCTGATTTTCAATTTCCTTAAATGTAGGTAGAAAATTTAAATGTACCAATGTTTCTCAAACATGCTTGATTAGAAGAATACCAATGGCCCAGTGCACGAAATCTGTGCACGGGGGGGGGGGGGGGGTGTCCCTCAGCCCAGCCTGCACCCTCTCCAATCTGGGACCCCTCGGGGGATGTCCCTGTGGGATCGGGCCTAAACCAGCAGTCAGACATCCCTCTTGCAATCCGGGGCAGCTGGCTCCTAACCACTCACCTGCCTGCCTGCCCACCCAATTGCCCCTAACCACTCTGCCTGCTGGCCTGCTGGCCTGCTCGCCCCCAACTGCTCCCCAACCCCTGCCGGTCTGCTCACCCTCAACTGCCCCCCACTGGCCTGATCACCCCAAAATGCCCTTCCCTGCCAGCCTCATGGCCCCTAATTGTCCTCCCCTGCCAGCCTCATGGCCCCCAACTGCCCTCCTTGGCCAGCCTCATGGCCCCCAACTGCCCTCCTTGGCCAGCCTCATGGCCCCCAACTGCCCTCCCCAGCCAGAGGCCCTCCGCGCCCAGCTAATGCCACTGCCAAGACAGCCAGACCGCCAGACACTGCCATCGCATGCAATTGGTTTAGTTACATCATAAATTCCACTCCCAACTCCATTCAGTAGGAAATGCCAACTACCTGGAACCTATGGAATAATGCCTGGTGATTCCCTGTAGGTGGCTGAGCAGCGTATGTGGGAAAAGGTAGGATGTGTGTGTCATATATGTATATATATCTATCTCACAGATGTGCATGCATGCATGTGCCAAGGGTAAAGGACACACAAAATCAAGAGAGTTGACAGCTACACCTCAGGAGCAATGACTGGCAGGAGACTGGCTCTTGACTGTAACTTCCCAAGCCTATCACAGTACATTTCCAGGATGCGTCCCGCCTGTCATGCCACCTGCTGACAGGAGGCTGGCTCCTTCACCGCAGCTGTTTCGTGTGGGTCCTTTTGACCCCTGGCCTTCCAGCATCCTTGGCCAGTAGTCAGGCAAGCTGGTCGTTCACAGGGGGCCATAGCCACAGGCTGTGCAGGCCCCCGGGCTGATGTCTTCTTAATCACTCAGTGTGGGCAGGCAGAGCTGCCCAAGAGGCTGGCCTCTCCCATGGACACACAGCGGCAGGGGAAAGCAGGAGCGAGAGGCCCTCTATACGCTGGGTGCTCCCGAGAGCTCCCACTCCTCGTAGGTGGGCCTATGATCCTCCCAGGTGGGAAGAGAAGCTGAGCGGCTGTGAAAGGTAGGGTCCTCCCCAAAAGGCGACCATGAGGCAGCGGGCAGTACAGGCTTTCCCCTGCGTGCGTGGTTTCTGAACAGCGTCACCTGGACCTCCAGCCTCTTTAACAGCATGAGACTCAGAGGAGGGCTGTGCCGTAGACCCCGCTCTCCGAACACACTGGCAAGGCAATCATCTGGCTCCACTGGAGGCTGCACTTGGGGCTCCATGATTCATCCCGTCCTTGACCCGTCAAGGGCTGTGAGGCCTGCCAGGTGCCCTGCAGGGCTGCTCCTCCCGGTCTGCGCCCGGCCTGATTGGGAGGCCCTCCCTCCACGGCCGGGCGCAGAACACTTGCCTCGTCACCATGGAGACGAAGCAAGCATTCCGCCAGGCCGCTCATGCAGCCCGCTCTCAGCAGCCACTCCCCCTGGGACTGGGGGACTCCAGCGGGGCTGAGAGGACTGGGCGCCACCATCTTTGTGACTGAGTGATGGTTAATTTGCATATTACCCTTTTATTAGATAGGTTACTGAAACAATATTTTGTGTCCCCCACCCTGAGCCCCACCCTGAATATACTTAGGGGAGGGAGAGTGAATAAATTACCATGTAAATTTTACTGATTTTTAAGCCATACATATTCTCCCAAAGTAATCAGTTACTAAATGTTTTCAAATCTGAAAAAGTAGCCTAAATATCATTCCTAAGGTATACACTGAAACGGCTTTCCTGGCACCTATTTCAGCCTGCTTGGACTTTATCATTTACTTCCTTTTTTTTTTTCATATGCTGAATGGCTAATCTCAAGTAAATAAATATTCATAAATTAGGGAATTCCTTACAAATAAATATTCAAGTACATAAAAAATTTACAACATTCATATTCTTTAAGATTATTGCAATAAATTAAATAACTAAATCATTTTCATTAGAAAGTATCTTTCATTTTTTTAAAAATACTTGCAACATAAAGGAATAAACCAAAGAGTCTTACCTAATCGTAATTCTCCAAAATTGCCACATCCAATTTTTTTTCCAACTCTAAAGTTAGGTCCAACCATTAAAACTCCAGAGGAGGAAGACCCAGGTCCTCGAGTGTTGTGTCCCGACCGACCACTAGGTCGTGCCATTCTATCATCTGATTTGTCCTTGTCTTTCTTTTTATTATCCATATCAAGTTTGCGGTACTCCACTTTGAATTCTTTAATCAAGACAAGCACACTGAAATAGGGTATTGTGAGAACAGGTACATCACTAGGTAACTGTACCAGGCAGGTAATGTTAACATTCAAATTGCAGTAGGTAGTCAATTAACTGGTGCGTGTTCATCCCATTCGTAAGATTTTTCTCAGTTGTCTTTTCAGCAAAACATGTCTTCAAAATTTTCTTTTCAATGATGTGCGCTGATCTTGATAGAGAACTAAAATAATTAGACAAGAAAATTAGTCAACTTAGAGAATTAAAAAATATATGTTGGGGAAGTTAATAACACAAGTTCAGGCAATGGATTATTGCTATTTACTGATGCCCACTATAAACCAAACCACAGTTGACTCTTAAATTAACCATTATTCTTTATTTCTATAAAGAATATACAGAGAGTTCACAAAAACAAAACAAAGAAATTAGGGATTCAGTTACTTCTTAAAATTAAAAAAGTAACAAAAATGTATTAAGCGTTCCATAAGCCAATATACATTCACTAACCCAGACCTTCCAACTTAAAATCACTTCAATTAAAAAAAAACTATGAAAATTCCAATAAGTTACTATAAGATTTTCAATTTAAAAGCAGAAAAAGAGAATACTTTGCAAATTGGTAAAAGGTCTTAATAAAAATATCTTCCACATGTTCAGACACTTAATTTCCAAAGTCTTCGTCAAATACATATTCTCATTTGATATTCATTTATTCAAATATTTATTACCCACCAGTTGTACATGAGAATGGTATTCAGAATTGATAATACAAAGATCATTTTTGCTACCTATCAAGAAAAAGAATTAATTCTTATGTAACATCTGAACTAGGCCTTAAAAATATAAGTATACAGTAATTTGGCAAGGTTAAGAAATGTTGGCAGTCAGCAACCTTATTAGGTAGAGAAAGTAGGTTTTTAATTTTCTAATATACTGATGAAAACACTAAAGCTCAAAGAAAAATTTCAAAGCTTTTGGAGACTTCTGCCCCATTCATGTTCTCTAGGAATTTCACCCATCAACCATATCTCAATTCTGCGGTAAATTTGCAAGCTTAAATATGCCTATTTTTGCTTGAACAATTTGACTCCTATTATTTGCAATTAAAGACACTTTGACTGAAATAGATACTCACTAGTATAGAAACTAGGATCAATATCAAGGCCTTTTTATTCCTATTTCAGAAATTATTTTATTATATAATGCAATCATAACAAGGGTTTAAACAACAAGTATTTTCTGATTTTCAGCAACCCCCACCCAAATATGCAATTAGTCCTAACATCCAATCTACATATATATATATATATATATATACAGACATATATATAATACTAGAGGCCCGGTGCACGAAATTCGTGCAGGGGGGGGGGGGTGTCCCTCAGCCCAGCCTGTACCCTCTCCAATATGGGACCCCTCGAGGGATGTCCAACTGCCCATTTAGGCCCGATCCCAGTGGGATCGGGCCTAAATGGGCAGTTGGTTATTCCTCTCACAATCCAGGACTGCTGGCTCCCAACTGCTTGCCTGCCTGCCTTCCTGATTGCCCCTAACCGCTTCTGCCTGCCAGCCTGATCACCCCCTAACCACTCCACTGCCAGCCTGACTGATGCCTAATTGCTCCCCTGCCAGCCAGTTTGCCCCCAACTTCCCTCCTCTGCCGGCCCGGTCACCCCTAACTGCCCTCCCCTGCAGGGTTGATCGCCTCCAACTTCCCTCCCTTGCAGGCCAGGTGCCTCCCAACTGCCCTCCCCTGCTGGTCAACTTGTGTCCACATGGGGGCAGGATCTTTGACCACATGGGGGCAGCTATATTGTGTGTTGCAGTGATGATCAATCTGCATATTATTCTTTTATTAGATAGGATAGAGGCCTGGTACAGGGGTGGGGGCCAGCTGGTTTGCCCTGAAGGGTGTCCCGGATCAGGTGGGGGTTCCCTTGGGGTGTGGGGCTGCCTGAGCGAGGGGCCTGTGGTGGTTTGCAGGCCGGCCACGCGCCCTGGCAACCCAAGGGGAGGCCCTGGTATCTGGAATTTATTTTCCTTCTATAATTGAAACTTTGTAGCCTGGAGCGGAGCCAAGCCTGGGGCTCCCTCCGAGGCCGGCAGCCATTTGTGTTGGGGTTATAATTGAAACTTTGTTTCCTTAAGCGGGTAGGCCCGGCCAGGGTGTGCGGAAAGCTTTGCTTTCTCCATTACCGCAGGCAACCCTGGCCTGGTCTCTCCAGCTCCGTGGCTGCCGCCATTCTGTTTGAATTTGTTTACCTTCTATAATTGAAACTTTGTAGCTTGAGTGAAGACTTAGGCCTGTCAAGGGCAGGCGGAAAGATTGTTTCCCTCTGTTGCCTGGGAAACCTTGCTCTCGGTGGCTGTAGCCATCTTGGTTCGATTTATTTGCATACTCACCCTGATTGGCTGGTGGGCGTGGCTTGGGTTGGGGGGTGTGGCTTGGGTGTCATTGGGGTATGGTCAATTTGCATATTTGTCTATTATTAGGTAGGATTATATTATATTTACCACACTCTATTTTGCAGGTGAAGCTGTAAGCATCTGTTTGGTATATATAAAACAGAATTAAGTTTGACATACATATACTGTTTATTTTGTTTTCTGCCATAATGGAGTAACTGGATACTGAATTTCCCTTCCTGCTATAACTATAAAACTGGACAAAAACATATGAAGCACTTGCTTTAAAGCATTGGATACTACGCAGGGAAGACTGACTTTGAAAAAAGGAGAAACAGGAAAGGTGGGTCTCACCTTCGCCCAAGCTGTCTGTCTAGGAACAATTATCTGACTACAGCAGGTGAAGCTCAGGCAGCAAAACAGTGATCACAGATCAGTGTTTGAGAATGTTGAAGTGAGTGGAATTTGTAGGACATGATGCTGAAGATGAGGCAGTTGTGCAGTTTGGGGGCTAGGGAATGGTAAGGCAGAAGGCTAGGCTACCTATGTGAGGGGCAATATTCTGAAATACCTAGCAGACAATGGCTACTAATGGGACAAATGAAGAACAGAGACACTAAAGCCTGCACGGTGCTGGAAGACCTTAAAGTTCTTGTCTAGTCCTGGAGGAACCTCATTAATATCCCAGGAATTCAGATGAAACACCACAAAGACCAAGTCTTAAGAGTAGAAACCATAACCTAAAGGAATTATTTTCACCCTTTTCATCTCATGGCACACATAAACTTAATTACTAAAATTCTGCGGCACACCAAAAAATATGTTTTTTGCCGATCTGACAAAAAAAAAAAAAAAGGTATAATTTTGATTCATTCACACCAGATGGCTATTGTTGTGTTGGCTACTGTCATTTTTTTTTTTATTTGACAATCTAAGGGAAAAGAGGTCAGTGCCCCTGACTAAATAGTCAAGCACCGAATGTTTTAAAAATTCTTGTGGCACACTGGCTGAAAATCGCTAACCTAGAGAAAGAACTACTATAGACTGTTCCAACTGAAGCCTAAAAGCAAGCCTAGACAGGATTAAGAATACCTCCAATTAAATTAACTGCATTCAGCACATAATTCAACATACTTTTTTAAAATGTTATTTTCCTTTTTATTGAACTTAATGTAGTTATATTAGTTAACAAAATTACATAGGTTTCTGGTACACAATTCCGCAACACATCATCTGTACAATGTATTGTGTGTTCACCACCCCAAGTCAAGTCTCCTTCCATCTCATTTATCCCCTTCTATACATTCCTCTTCTTCCACCTCCCTCTATTTCCTTCCACCTCCTTCCCCTGCCCCCAGCAATCACCACTGTTATTTGTGCCCAAGAGCTTTCCTTTTTTTTCTTTTTTTCTGAATTCCTCCACCCCACAACCCAACCCCACAACCTTCCCCATCCCTCAGAGTTGTCAGCCTGCTTTCTATCTGTAAGTCTGTCTTTATTTTGCTTGTTAGTTCATTTTGTGCGTCAGAATCAGAACGTATTTCAACATACTTGAAAAGACAAAAAATCAAGACTCTAAACAATGTTGAATTCATAATGTCTACATACAGTTAAAAAGTACCAGACATGCAAATAAGCAGTGAATGTACCCACAACTGGGAAACAAAGAGAACAGATTCCAATGTGACTCTAATACTAAAATTAGAAAACAGGATTTTAAAACTATTAAACAGTTGTTAAAGTCCTATTAAATTGAAAAAATGGAATGGGGCAGAACTCATTAGGATATCATCTATGAGTGAAGAAGAATAATCAAAGTATATACAGTTGTCCCTTGAACAACATGAGTGGCTGGGGGTGCCAAATATCTATGAATTATCTACAGTCAGCCCTCCCTCCACCTGTGCAGAGAAATTGAACTACAAGGGTCAGTTAAGAAAAATCCACGTACAAGTTCCAACCTGTATTGTTCAAGGGGCCAACTATACTAATTAGTGAGAAATGAAGCTGTTTCCTACCTTACTCCATCTAGTTCACCACATTCAGGAAACTGTCCATAAACTTGTAATAAAAAAAGTTTCGTTTTTTAAATATTTTTAACAAATTATATTTTTATTAAAATATTTTCCTATTAAGAATCTCAAATAATGCTAATACTTTCCTTATGATAGTACCTATCAAATAATATTAGAATTGCCTAGACCTGGAGAGCATTATGCTGAGCAAAATAAGCCAGTCAGAGAAAGATAAGTATCACATGATCTCACTCAAATGTGGAATCTAATGAAAAAAATAAACTAATTATCAAAAATAGACCTAGTGTCACAGAAGCATAAACAGACTGTTGAACCTCAGAGGGAAGGCAGGGGAGGGTGGGTGGGAAGAGATCAACCAATGAACTTGTATGCATATATGCATAACCCGTGGACACAGACAATGGGGTGGTGAGGGCCTGGGGGAGGGGGAAGCAGGCTGGAAGAGGTTAATGGAGGAAAAAGAAGGATCTATGTAATACTTTCAACAATAAAGATTTTTTTAAAAAAAGCAGAATTGCCTTCAAGTTTGTCCACAGCCATGGTCAGCAAACTCCAGCCAAACTTCAGCTAAATCTGGCCTGTGGCCTATTTTGTACAAGCTGCAAACTAAGAATGGTCTTTACATTTTTATATGGTTGGGGAAATAAAAGGATTATAATATTTTTCAACACATGAAAATTATATAAAATTCAAAATTTTAGTGTTCATAAATAAATTTTTATGAAGATGAATCCATGCTAATTTGTTTATGTATTGTTATGGCTGCATTATGCTATAAGAGAACAGTTGAGTAGTTGCGAGAGATCCTATGTGGCACTCATCATTTCACACTGCTGCCCAGCATACCACAAACTGCAGTGACTATCATGCTTTTAAATGGAGTGTAGACTATGTATTTCAAATTAGATGGCAAAGTGTTGTGTTTATTATACAATGACACTACACTAAAAAATACAATATACTTGGACTCAAAAGTATTAGTATTCTATTGTTGCATAACAAATTATCAAAAACTTAGCAATACATATTTATTAGCTCACAGTTTCCATGGATCAGAAGTCTGGATATGGCTCAGCTGAGTCATTTGCTTGAGTTTTCACAGGCTTCATTCATGGTATCAGCTAGGCTGCATTCTCCTCTGGGGACTAAAGTTGGAAAGAATCCTCTTGCATGTTCCTTCAGATTGTGGGCAGAATTCATAACCTTGCAGTGTATGACTGAGGGGCCCAGCTTTTTGCTAGCTCTCCAGATGGAAGCCACTCCCAGGTCCTACAGGGTACCTGCAGTTGCTAGAAGTTGCCTACAGTTCCTTGCCACAGGGTTTCTCTGACATGGACACTTACTTCTTCAAGCCCGCAAGAAGAAACTCTGGCTCCAATCTTCTAAGAGTAACTCTTACATAAGGTAACATAACCTTCCCTCATACCTAAGTCCCAATCTTTGAACACTTCTCCCAGATCTTGGGATCTTTGCTATCCAGACCTCTTTAATGCTGCCTAATACTAGAAAGAGCACAGGATTAGAAAAAAAGGAGTCTTGGAATCCCAAATAGTTATAAAACTTTAGACAAGGCTTAATCTGTCTAATCTTATTTTAGTGATTTTAGTGATTGTAAAATAGGAGGATTAGACCAGGAGATTTCTAAAGATACTCTTATATTATGCACAGTATGATAATTACTCTTATTTTATGTAACTGTGATCTTTGACCCTAGCACACTGCTGGGCACTCAGGTCAGTCAACAGCTATTATAGAATCATAAATGAGTTATTTCCATCTCGAAACATTTCTAGGCTTTAGTTTCATGATTTCTATCTAAAGCCCTCCCAGTTACAGATCATCAGACCCCATAACAGGCTCTTCATTCACCTGAAGCACATCACCAAACCCCACATATGCCAACCAAAGTGCAACAAGCGTTCCTAAATCACTTCCTGGATGAGATGGCATTCCCTTGCCTGAATTATTCTTCTAATACTGTCTATATTTCTGCCTTTTGTACTGATTCATCCTAATGCCAAAGAAAACTCAGTTCTAAAAACTAGATATTCTTTTAGCTATTACTGATACCAGAAGCCTCAGAGTCACAAATCCAAATGCCTAAATGGCAAAAAGCAGATAACATAAATGAATGAAACAAGCAAAGTGTAAGACAATAAGGAATATTGGACCCTAGCCGGTTTGGCTCAGTGGATAGAGCTACAGCCTGCAGACTGAAGGGTCCCAGGTTCGATTCTGGTCAATGGCACATGCCCAGGTTGTAGGCTCGATCCCCAATGTGGGGGTGGGGGGGGGGAGGGGCATACAGGAGGCAGCCAGTCAATGATTCTCTCACATCATTGATGTTTCTATCTCTCTCTCCCTCTCTCTTCCTCTCTGAAATCAATAAAAATGTATTTTTTTTAAAAAAGGAATATTGGGAGCTATGGCAAACTGGAAAGCAATTACCCCATTTTATTTTATTTTTAAATATATTTTATTGATTTTTTTACAGAGAGGAAGGGAGAGAGATAGGAAGTTAGAAACATCGATGAGAGAGAAACATCGATCAGCTGCCTCCTGCACACCCCCTACTGGGGATGTGCCCGCAACCAAGGTACATTCCCTTGACCGGAATCGAACCTGGGACCTTTCAGTCTGCAGGCTGACGCTCTATCCACTGAGCCAAACCGGTTTCGGTCAATTACCCCATTTTAAAAGGGGCAGACATTACTCAGCAGTAAACAACTGTTACCATTCAAGAATACTAGATATTCTAATTTTTCAATAAAATCCAGTAACCTAGATTTTTTATTTAAATTATCTTCAGTTGCCCTTTGCTGAGCACTTACTCTGCTAAGTACTTAGACTAACTCATCAATTCTCACAATCCTAAGATACTATTGCAATCCCTAATTTTACCAATAAAAACCCTAAAATTTAGAGACATCTAATTCGACCAGCGTCATAAAATTAGTAAGTGCTGTAAAAAGAATATGATTGCAAAGAATCGTATTCCTGAGGTCATATTCTTATCCACTTTACCTCTAGTTTTTTTTCTTGCTAATTCTGTGACCTCCCAAAGTCTGGTCTGTGCTTGTCTATGTAGATCTGCAGTGTAGGTCAGCTCCCCCTTGCCAGCCTACACTATTAGTATATACAACACCTCAATGTTGCCAGCCCATACTATAAGTGTATACAACACCACAATGCTGCCTAATTTGAAACAACCTAAGGAGTGGGGGACCCACCAGTCAATAACCCCCATTCATGTACACAGGTTTCAAGACATGTATAAACAGAAAGACTATATATAGACACAGCAAAAAAATACAAATCATTAATCTACAAAATTGCAAGGTGTTCTTACTATGATATACTCTTCTGTGGCAATATTCGATTTTTATCAGTAACTTGGTATATCTATTATCAATACAGAGACTTAGAGGGAGATAAGAAATATTAACAAACTTTAGGAAGATGGAAGAAAAGAAGCATGTACTCACAGAAAAACAATGAAGGAAGCTAATGCCCAAACTAAGTGCCAGAGAAGACCACAGCTGAGTAAGGCCAGACAGAAGTCCAGAAAGGCTTCCTAAAGGAAATAGGTGAAATAGTAAGCAGCAGTGAAAAGTGGAGGGAAGCTATGTAAAAGAAAAAAAACAAAAACAAATCTCTAAAGAAACCAAAGAAAGTTCCAAAGGGAAATGGGGAGGAGGGGAGGAGTGGGGAAAGAGAGTAAAACCTGTTCCGATCTGGCATTTTGAAAAACCCCTTGCTTAGAGACTGGTTCCCTGCGTGCTCACCCTATGAACTGACTGGTTCATCCATGAGCACCATCCATGTACACAGGTCTCCAAGAGATTGATGAAAAAAGATAGCAAGAAAATCAAAACAATTTACCCAGAAATATTAACCTAACCCATCATTCACAAACAGGAACTGACAATCAAGAATCACTAGATGAGTGAAGAAAGCTAATAATGAAAGAAAAATAACCCAAAAAAAAGCAAGTAAAAAAAAATCTGAAGGAAGCAGATCATTCAAAAATCAGAAGAGAAGAAAAACAAAAATGAAAACCATTAGATCTTCAGAGGCGTTGGAGAAGAATAATAAATACATAGGCTAAAAAAAATAATGCCACATTAAATGATAACCAAAAATAAAATGGGGCAACAATTCTAATATGTAAAATGAAAATACAAGGAACAAAAAAATAAAGGAAAAAAGACAGAAAGACGACATTCAATATCTCAAACTTTCAACTAATAGAAATTAACAGAGAGAACAAAGAAAATTTAGGTAAAGAAATTTTCCTGAGCTAGAGAAAAAGGGGCCCAGAAAGTGCTAATCAAGAAAGAGTAACACAAAAATACTACTTAGTTCTACTACAAATCCTAATAGTGAAAGAATGGTTAATTGATTTTCAGTTTTTAGAATCCATATTACACCCCACAAATGCAAGATATATGTGATCGAAGAGAATATAATTTTTTTCAACCTTGACAGTGTTAAAATAACACTACAATTGATAGACACTCAGCTAAGAGGGAATAGAAGAGGTAGAAGGAAGAATAGGGAGAGATAAGAATATCTGTACCTTACAAAGTACAAAGTAAATAGATAATATAAAATTTGCTAGAATGAAAAATAGAAATGTAAGAACATTATTTAAAGTGTCAAAACTAAGCAATAGATGAAGTAAACATAACTACCCAAACATTTAAAGACTGAAGGGGAAGTGGGAGTTAAAATCTCAGTACTCTTAGGTATAGAATCCTATATAATAAAATCAACTGAACAGTGGAACGACTGGTAGCTATGACGTGCAGTAACCACCAGGGGGCAGACGCTCAACACAGGAGCTGCCCCCAGCCCGCAGGACTTGATCATCAGATCAGAGCCTGCTGGCCAACCTTTTGGTTCCTTCCCTGGCCAGCAGGCTCCGATTTGGGCAATCGGGGAACCGGGGAAGGGTGGTAGAGGGAGGCGGGGCCAGCTGCCAGCAGCCAGGGAAGATAGCCCTGATTGCAGGCCAGGACAAGAGACTGTACACCCATGTACGAATTTCGCGTGCCGGGCCTCTAGTTAAAATATAATGCATCTGCAAACAAAATTTTACTTTTCCCTTTCCAATTCAGATACCTTTTATTTCTTTTTCTTGCCTAATTGAACTGGCTAGAACTCTCAGTACTGTGATGAAAGTGGTGAGAGTGGGAATCCTTGTCTTATTCCTGATTTTAGAGGAAAAGCTTTCAATTTTTTGCCATTGAGTATGATGTTAGCTGTGGGCTTGTCATAGATGAACTTTACTTTGTTGAGATACATTCCTTCCATAGTTAATATGTTGAGAGTTTTATCATGAAAAGGTGTGTTTTTATCTTTTAAAAAATACAAAGACTGGAGATATAAGAGAAGAGGCAATTACTTATATATTTCAGTATTATTTTAATATTTTACTTTATATAGGCATTAATTTAATAAAATTACTAATTTTATGAACGAACTAATTTTTATCCTAAAATAAATTTAAATAAACATTTTCAAGCCTTGATAAGAATATTTCAAATGATTAAAAAGTAAAGTATTAAGTGACCCTACAAATCATAGTTTTTGTTTTGGTTTGCTTTATTTTGCTTTGCATTGCTTTGCTTTGCTTAGAATGAAAATAAAGAGTCACCAATATTAGAGACAGTTGTGGAGTTCTTAAGCTGAAATCCATGGCCCTCCTGAGCATTTTTCTTAAGAGAAAATCCAACTCCTACCGAGTAGCTCAGGTAGCCCAGTTGGTTAGAGCATTTTAAATTGTGGGTTCAATCACTGTTCAGGGCATATATAAGAATCAACCAATGAATGGATAAATAAGTGGAACAACAAATCGATGTTTCTGTTCTCCCTCCCCCCCCCCCCAAACTCCTTTTAAAGATTAATAAAGTTAAAAAAAAATTTTTTTAGGAGAAAATCCATAGCTTTCAACCAATTACCAAAATATATGACCCTAAAAAAGTTAAGAACTACTGAAATGCATATTGTTATTTTATTTTCTCACTGAATTACTTTGAAACAATCTAAGTACACGATCTATTCTAAAAACTAAATAACATCTGTACTTTACTTAAAACCCAACAATGTTATAGAAAAGTACTTAGGGCAGCTTACAATAGACGCAAGCACACACATACACACACACACACACACACACACACACACAACAAAAGGACTGAGAAATCAGAAAGAAAGTAAAATAATGTTAGAAATAAACTATGTAATGCTAACTGACAAAATGCAGTTCAATACCTATACTTAATAAATTTATTTTTCTGCTTTCTAATAGTCAAGCAAAAAAACAGAAATATAAGTAAATACAAGATTCAGTGTCTATTAAAATACCAGTTGCTAAAAAGCTCACAAATAATCCTAGTATTTATTGTATTATACCTACAGTTGCATTTAATAGAAATGATTACAAATTTCTGAGAAGTTTTAAATTCAAAACTTAAAAAAAGAAAGTGAAAAAATACAGCTTTAAAACTTAAAAATCAGTCATCCATAGAAATAAAAATTGAGAGAAGAAAGTTTCATAGAAATATGCCAGGTTTATAATTTCTTATAACACATTGACTTTTACAAGATATATTACAAGTTAACTGAAATTTCAGACCTTCTACAATAAAAAAAGAATGGATATGCCTTTAGTTAATGTGCATAAAGCTACATGAACATGCATAAATAAATGTTAACAAGACATTTATAAATTTTGATTCTATCATTATTCTCAGCATATTGACTTATTCAAGTATATATTAGACTAAATTTATCAAAAAGATGCATTTTCAAATTGTCCTCGAGAATAGATGAACTAATATAATCAATTGCTTTGCTTTCATAAACAATTATAATTTTGCTATAGTAACATCCACTAATAAAGATAAAAATGAGCTGCTAAATACAAAAAACATTACACATAATCTGATTATATGAGTAGAAGTGTAGGCCACTGGCATACTTCTAGTTTGATGATCACTAATGAATCTTCAAAACATAAAATCACATTTTCTAAACAGCATGGCCCAATAATTTAGGATATTACAGAGCCAAATGACCTCCTTTAGGTGGCAGCTACATAAAACAGAATAAGTAGTGTGAGAAAATATCCGTATAGTATGTTCTGCCTCTTGTAAAACCACCCAGAGCTAGCTAAAGTTTTCAAGTAAACTCTAATGAGCTAGTTCTACCTAGCTTCTAAACTATTTTTGCAATAAATATAGAATTGTTCTATGTACCTTAACATTTAGTAAAAGTTTCTGTAGATATCTTTTCATGTTCAGCATGTTATTCAATGTTCTTTAAAATACAAAATTATAAGGAATGAACATTTTAAAAATTAATTTCTTCACGTTACTTGTCAAAGCATTGATTTCTCACTTGCTTTGTTATCGTAAATGAAAAAATCCATATTTACTATATGAAATGACCCATTCACTGTTTCAAATGCCTTATTCAGTCTTTATAAAAATTACAATACATGTCCCTAGGATTCTCCTAAATCTAAATGAGTAAGGATATTTGTGATGTGAGGGCTAGCTGTTACATCATATGCTTCTATTAGCAGCAAGTGTCCCAGATACTGGTTTCTGGCATGAGCTCAACTGTGGTTGTCTTAGAAAAGACTAAACACTTATTTTTAAAAGCTAAATCATTAACTGTAATGTCAAAAATGGAGATCGACATATAGAAGCAGAGAAGTAGGCTGGACTCTTCTCAAGAGCCAAACATAGTGCCCAAAAGCCAGCTAACCCCAAAGAGCCGAGCCCTAAGAGCTGAAGCTAGTAAAAAAAAAAGAGGGGGGGGGGGCCAATTTCAATTACATACCACAGAAACTTATTTTTGTCTCAGAAATATTTAGTAACTATCATCTACAAAACTTTACATTTTTGAAACCTGATTTGAGTGATGTCCCTTGTATATTCCTATTAAAAGCAAGGATATTCTCGCCTTTAAAAATCACCAGTTCAATTAGAGCAGTGTTCTCCAAACTGTGGATCATGAATCATTAGTGGGTTGTTAAGCCAATTTAATAGGTCCTAAGCAGCAGTTTTGTTTTTGTTTTTTCAGAAATAGTTTCAAATAGAAAAGAAAATGGAGTGCACATATGTAATACGAACACTTGTGTTTAATGAAATTTCTTTGGTTTTTTTATATGAATGTATATGTATCACTGGGTCACAAGGTAAAATAAATTTCTATAGGTTGTGGCAAATTTATTTCCATGAGTTGTAATGAAAAATATTTCTAAGTTTGGAAGCAACTTAGCAGAGAAGTATCAAAATATACTATATTATAATCGGTTATAAATAAAATTTTAAATGAGAACTTTTATTAAAATATAAATTTTCTTAATATACATAAATATTACTTAAAGTCTAATTAAATAAATTTTCTAATTATCCATGTCTGACCGTTCTTCAGTAATTAGGATGATTATTTCGTAGGTCTTCAAAATGTCTTTTGTGCCTCATCTTTTCAATTTCACAGGTGAATTTTTATTCCCATTGACATACCCCTTATCATAGCTAATGAGTCTCAATAGTTGAAAGAATGTTTAATTTGAAAATGTCCAGCTAGGTAAGTATTCATTATAGTACATACACCCAAAAAATCATAGATCATCCTCACCTCCTGCCCCTTTAAGCATGATGGGAATCAAAAATCAAGTAAAGGTCATACTAAATTTATATTACTGAAATATTTACCATCTCAATCTCTATCTATAAACATAAACTTGATTACAAGCCCCAATCACAGGAATGGTATTAAATTTTAAAATCCAAGCCAAAAAGGAAAGTCATGTTCTTTTGCGGGGCACTTACTTTCATTCAACAAATACTGAGTATTTACCTTGTACCAGACACAGGCTAAGGTGCTGGGAATAGAGCAATAAACTTGCCCCAGAAAAGGTCTCATCAACCCTCTTAATGACCATCTACTTCCATGAATGCCAACTTTCTAAAAAGGATATTCTTCTGTCCTTAGCAAAACTAAAAATAGTTGATGCACAGTAGTTAGGTTCCATAAAGTTATTGCAAACACTGAAACAGCCAACACTGAGCCACTGCTCCTAGGAAAAATACAGGCTTAGGGTCCTGCAAGCCTCGTCACATTTTCATAAGCTAATCAATACATAACCTTGTTTTAATGTGTTTCTGTTTAAAAGATACCTTATTTTGCTGAGTCATTAACATTGAATTCACATCCAACAGCACTATAACTAATGCCTGTACTAAGCTCATCTAACACATGTTATTTTCTCCATAAAGCACATCACAGCCTCATTGAATTTAGGAACTCTAACCAGTATTTCAGCACTATGTTTGGGGGCCATTTTAAACAGCAAAATCACCCCTAAAAAAGCACTCAAGCCGAGACCAGTTTGGCTCAGTGGATAGAGCGTCGGCTTGCGGACTGAAGGGTCCCAGGTTCGATTCCGGTCAAAGGGCATGTACCTTGGTTGCGGGCACATCTCCAGTGGGGGATGTGCAGGAGGCGGCTGATCGATGTTTCTCTCTCATCGATGTTTCTAACTCTCTATCCCTCTCCCTTCCTCTCTGTAAAAAATCAATAAAATAAAAATTTTTAAAAAAAGCACTCAATAAGCCCCCAAAGTAAAACAAGAAGGCAGAACTTCGTCCCCTTGTTCAACTTTACCTGGAAATGGCACATCAAGTGACTCAAATTTTTTTCTATTCTGTGTATGCACATCTCTGTGAATGATTGGGAAAGCATCAGGAACATAAACTTTAGCAAGTAGAAAGTATGTAAATATGGAATTTGGGAATAATGAGGATCAACTCTAATAAGGGGAATTTTCTCTTTAAAAGTATTCCATCTAATAAGGAAGAAATTATAGAATTCAAATATAATCATTGTGCAACTCCTAATGAATTACTGGAACAAGGCAAGGATCCTCAATTGCTGCTAACATCACAAAAAGAGAGACAAACTTTTATCTTCCTGATGGTAGAAAAAAAATTGAAACTGAATCTGATCATATCTCTACATCTCACTACCAATTTACAACAAAGACAGCGGACAATGTTTTAACTCTTTAACTTTAAAATAGCCCATATGTTAATCTGATGTCCTCAGGTCAGAAAGCATATTTTATTCAATTCTGTCTCCCCATTATCTATTATAATCCATAGTACACAACAGACATTGGTTAAAAGTTTGCTGAATCAATGAGCAAATGAATGAACAAATGAACTACCTCTTGTAAATTTAGGAATGTTTATTTACATGATCATCCCTTTTTCAAATAGAGGAAAGAAAAAGGTATGGGAAGGCAGCCAATTCGTAGCTCTAAGAGATACTACTATAAGAATTGGAACAACACCTCACAAGTCAAAGGTCATTTATTCTACAATTTCAACTCTCCAATACATAGCTACGAACCAGAAGAAAATAAATTTACTAAAGGAGGTCAAAAAATGCATATTCTGTTCACTAAACAATAAGATCCCCTAAACCCCACTTTAATTTTAAAATAACTCTAGTAAGTTTATACTAGAAATCAAACTTAAAATGGAAAAATTAAGGTAATAGTAAAAATGACCGAAAACAAGGAAGACAAACAATCTTATATACCTTAATAAATTCAGACATCTATGCAGAACAGTGCTTTATCACTGTTGTTCAGAATGAGAGCCCTGTATCAGCAAGAAAAGACCAGAATGTGCTTAGAAACACTGAGAAAATAATACGAACTTATGAAGATTATCAGTTAAAAAATATTTTAGTATAAATTCAATCTTCTAATTTATCTAGCAGGCCATTCCCTGATAATGCCAGATTAAATGAGAAAGTATCTCAGAAGTCAATACTGTTTCACACATGGTTATTTTAAAAAGTTACACTCTTTCTCCTTAACTACAGTGCTAATTTCCTAATTTTAAAAATAAATAATTACAAGTAACAGTCTAATGTATGCGAAGGTCACAAATGTAAAAGGTTCACTCAAGGTTAGTAACATTTGGGAATTTTACATATAATGCTAATATTGTCAAATCTCATCATAAAAGGACTAAACAGTGTAACTGAGAGTAAATCGTAAGTAACCAAGTTACCTTCTACAAATAAGAAAACATGAAACAAGTGACAGAAAAAAGCTGAAAGTACAACCATTTCTCCAGAGAAAGGATTTCCTTCTGCCCAAGAGAATCCTTTCCCAAATTAAGTGCTATAGCCTGAAGACAGAGACACAGAATTTATCCAAAGGCACCCTAATCCCCAAAATTAGCATCAGGGTTAAAGGCCTAGTCTGTGTTTTTTTATATGTAGCAATCAGGGTTGCACTACCCCAGCAAGAAAGAATACTTTCAAAGCATTCTGAAGTCTGCATACCCTGTAAAGTGAGGCTCCCCTAAATCACCATCTCCATCTGATAGACCTCCAGCAATAAAAGCATCATGTTCAGAATTGATGTTACTGTCATGATATTCTGATGTGCAATCAAACTAACTAATTACTAAAAAGTCATTCAATACAGCCAATTTAACTTTTAGGAATGGCTTATTACTGGAACTCTTCTACATTGCTGGTGGAAGTGCAAAATGGCACAGCTGCTTTGGAAAACAGTTTAGCAGTTTCTTATAAAGTTAAACATACATCTGCTGTATGTCCCGATAATTCCAATACTAGATATGAACACTTAGATTCACCAAACAAATAACAAAACAAAAAACTTTTGTTTTCTGGCAGCTTTATTCATATTCACCAAAAACTGGAAGAAACAAAGCTTCAAACTCATGAATGGATAAACATGCTGGGATACATCCATATACCAGAATACTGCTCAGCAGCAAAAAAAAATAAAAATAAAATAACCTGATATACACTACAACATGAATGAATCTCAAATGCATTCTGCAAAGTGAAATAAGCTAGATTCAAAAGGCTACATACCACAGGATTCAAGTTATATTCTATTCTGACAAGGGCAAAATTATAGGACAGAGAACAGATCAGTGATTGCTAAGGACTGGGAGTAGGAGAAGGGGTTGACTGCAAAGGAGCAGCATAGGGAAATATTTTGGAGTGATGGAATTGCTTTGTATCTTGATTACAGAGGGAGTGATTTTTAGTGTGTGAAAATTTTAAAAGAGAAAAACTTTAATATAAAAATGTCTTACAACAAAGTCATATTAACAGAAATGCTCAACACGTGGAATATTTCCTTTAACTACATTAACTGGCTAGCCCATAAGTGCATCTACTATCAACTTCTACCATTAAAAAAAAAAAACTTTCTATAATTATATCTTTATTTTTAAGCCTAGGTAACTACGTCAGATGCTTGTGTTTATTATTTTATTTAAATTAGCACCAATTTATTTGTTTGAAATTTAGCTCATACAACTGTGATGATGCAAACTAAACTGGTTTAGGTGAGCATGGTGCTCAGAGGAATTTAATCAAAACTGCTCCATGTCAAAGTTTTCCCTGTAAAAAATGACTAATCCATGCATTCAGCAAACAAGTAATCAGTAGTGGCCTATTATGTGCCAATCACAGGAAATATAAATGGCAAAGAAGACAATCACAATCCCTGATAGCACATAGCTTAAACAATAATATAAAGTGTGACTAGAGGCCCGGTGCATCAAATTCATGCACAGGTAGGGTCTATAGGCCTGGCCAGCAATCAGGGCCGATTTGTGGGGCGACCAGCAGGGCAATCGAGGGGCACCTGCTGGCACCCGCCTTAGCTGGCCTGGAGCCTGCGGGCTGGGGGCAGCTCCTGTGTTGAGCATCTGCCCCCTGGTGGTCAGTGCGCGTCATAGCGACCGGTCGATCCACCATTCGGTCAATTTGCATATTAGGCTTTTCTTATATAGGATACGTACTACAAGAGAATGACAGTGCTTTCAGAGCACATAGCAAGTGTACATAAACTATTTAAGTTTTATATCTCCCATTATGATTTATACCTTGTAGTGCCTGGTATCTTGGTGAACTCAAAGACACAGCTTAAAGTCAACAAAGAAAAAGCAATCCTAAATGACTCACTAGATCGGGTGGATGTAATTGACATCTTCAGAACATTTCACCCCAAAGCTACAGAATGTACATTCTTCTCAAGTGCACATGGAACATTTTCAAAGATAGACCACATATTGAGTCACAGGCAAAGTCTCTTCAAATTCAAGAAGATTGAAGTCATATCAAGCATCTTCTCAGATCACAATGGCATAATATTAGAAATCAACTATAATAAAAACAATCAAAATATTCAAACAAAAACACAGCTTAAAAGCTGTGCATACACCACAGTACTCACCATCCCATTACCTTCAGTGTTTAAGGATGGAAAGAAAGCAAAGACCACATATATGGAATACTACATGAATAAGCAGAATAATAATCACTCCCCTATAGGGAGGTCATCTTTAGGAAAATACCTATGCAGATTTATTTCTATCACCTTTTCAACAAGCAGCACTTTTTACCAATATAGAATATTGTAGTTATGAACTTCTCTCTTTGAGGAATATTATTTTAAAGGAGGGGGAGCAAGAAAGAAAAGGAGAGAAAAGAAAACACACACACACACACACACACACACACACACACACACACACACACACAGAATGGGGGGAGGAAAACCAAAGTAGGTATAAAGATTTTTGCAGTAAAGTCTTAAAAACAAATTAGGGAAGTTTAAGGAAACTAAAACAGAAGCACTGAACCACACCCCTACTTCTTTCTGTTATGAAAAAGGAAGCCAAGATATGTAAAAAGAGGGCGGCCTGCAGGTGCTTTGGCATGAAGTTATCATGTACAGAGGTAAACTTACATAACCCAAGGACTAAAGTGTGTGTGATGAATACTCAGCTATGCCAAAGTTACCCAAAACATTTTCCATCTCAAGCATCCTAATTACACAATGCTCCTGGGACCCCAATGGGGCTCACAAGTACCAGTCTTAATAATTTGATGTCAAAAAAACAGAAAAGCTTTCAATCACTATTAAAGAAACAAACACAAATTAAAATCAATTGCCTCTTGGTATGTATATATTTACAAGGGAAAAAAAGCAAAAGAAATTTACCAGCATTTTACTGAAATTCCATCTCGGAGGAGTAAGATGCTGAGCAGTTTCCATCAAGAAACAAGGGGTAGAAGCAAAATAATGTGTTCCACAATTCCTTTTTCAAAGTTCTTGCAGTCAAACATGTTTTGGAATTCAGAATTTTACGGGTTTTGACAAGTGATACAATGTGCATACATCAGATATTTTGTAACACCCCTAGAGAAGGCGCAATGGCACACAGAAATCTGGGACAACACACTATCATCAAACGTTTACTATTTCTGCAGAGAAATCTACAAATATGTTAAATAAATACACATTTCACACAGGTTTGTGAAAAAAATCAATTTGTGCCAAACATAAAAGTAAAATTTGCTTTTCAGAGCATTTTCAATGTTAGAATTGTTGATAAGGAATTAGGGTCCTGTAAAACTGTACCCATTACTCCTTTACTAACTGTATGTGCCAAATGTTTCTGGTAACCTTTTTTTTTTTTTTTTTAATTTTATCTTTATCATTGTAGATGTCTTCCCCTTTTTTCCCCCTTGCCCCCCACCCCCAGGTTATCACCCCACGCCAGGCCTTCACTACCCGATTGTCTGTGTCATGGACAATGCATTTATGCATATAAATTCTTTGGTTAATCTCTTCCCACTCCATTCTTTCCTTTGAGGTATGCTAATCTTATCATGATACTAACTTTATTGTAGTACTGAAGTATTTTGGTAAACTCTAAATACTTCTAAGTCTTCCATAGGTTCACATATAACATGTCCTCTAAACTCCAACCACTCTTAAATGTCTCTACCACAAAATCTCCTACTAAGAAAGTTTGCAAAAATATGACCCTTGAAATTTATAGAATTGCCCAATTTAATTTTGCCACCATGCAAAAAATGTTCATTGAATAAATTTAACATAGTGAACTCATAAAATGACTTGCTCTCATTTTGTCACCAGAAAAATGCTTTAAGTAGTAAAGGTGTTCTTGACTTATGAAGCAACATCAAATGAGTCACCAAAAGGACCCTGATTTGTCATAAGTGACAAGATACAATAACCATAAAACCCTAGTATCAATGTTTACATATGTAAACATTCACTATGTACAATATACACAATATACTATGTATACAATACACCATAAGTAAACTATTTTCACTGAGGGAAAAACAGATGTAGTTATTTGTCAAGAACTGTACAAAGAGAATAAAGCAGAAGTGCAGTTAAACTAAAAAACCATTAAGGTCCCTTCAGTCCTTGAAAAATACAACTCAACGATACTGTACATATGATAAATATAACCTAAAACTAAAAACTTTTGAAGAGCAACAATTCTTCTTGCCTTTTTATAACTTAAACTTTAAAGATATAATTTTTACCACTGAAGTTTAAGATTTCCCGGGTCATCCAAATTGAGGCCTTAATTTATTCTTGATACATATTTCCCTTTAACAAATTTTCCAAATGTCAAAAATCCTCTAATTTTGGTGCTTTGCTTATCAAAAATTGCTAACAAGCACCTTGGCTCAGTGGATAGAACATCGGCCTGCAGATTGAAGGGTCGCAGGTTCGATTACAGTCAAGGGCATATGTCCAGGTTACAGGCTCAATCCCCAGTAGGGGGGGCGTTCAGGAGGCAGCCAATCAATGATTCTCTCTCATCACTGATGTTTCTACCTCTCTCTTCCTATCCCTTCCTTTCTGAAATCAATAAAAATATTTTTTTTAAAAATTGCTAACGAGCAATGAGTAGAGTGGCCTCACTAAGGATTCTGGGTATGGAACTATAAAAAGAAATCACTTCATTAACCTGATCCTCTTGCAAATATTTTTTAGGCATTTCTTATCTATCTTCATACCTCCATTCCCGAATAAAAAAAGAACATGAAAGTAAAAAAGGAAGTCGTTTTTCAAAAAAGAGCTAACATATGTATAAAGAGAAGGATAAATCAGTCATTTTCAATGCTGGAACCACCTGTGAAAATCCTAAAATATATCATTAGTGTCCTGGCCCCATCCTCAGACTCAAATACAAATTAACATGGGTAGCATCCCAATATCTATCATTTTTTTTAAGTTCCCCAGAAAAATTGTTAATGTGATGTCAGGACTGAGAATCTTTGGTACAAACTGCCTTCTCCATAAACCCTTTCCTCTTACTTTTAGTAAGTGGTAGCACTCCCAGCTCTACAAGAACTACAAGGATTATATTTAAAATTTGTCCATTTTTCTTCTCTCATTTACTTTGTCACACACACACACACACACACACTATATATATATATATATATATATATATATAGAGAGAGAGAGAGAGAGAGAGAGAGAGATAGAGAGACAGAGAGAGAGAGAGAGAGAGAGAGAGAGAGAGAGAGAGAGAGAGAGAGAGAGAGAGATTGGTAAACTCAAAATACTGCCCTGGCCAGGTGGCTCAGTTGGTTGGAGTATTGTCCCATACACCAAAAGGTTGCAGGTTCAATTCCCAGCCAGAGCACATACCTAGGCTGGGGATTCAATTCCAGTCGGGACACATACAGGAGGCAACCAATGGATTTTTCTCTCTCTCTAAAATCAATAAACATATCCTCTCGTAAGGATCAAAAAAAATTTTCAGTTGGAAAAATTTAAACAAGTGCATATAGTAAAATTTATTTTAGCTTAATTATTTCATTCCCAAAGTTCAGGATTTTATTTTTCAGTTTTCAAAAGACAACCTTCACTTGTAGGATATTTAGATAAACAGCAGAGCATATAATAAGCACACAATATGCATTCCAGTTATCAACTTTCAACAGATTATCAGGAAATACTCAAAAGAATGATTTTAAAAGGCCAATTATATTTTGATATTTTATTAACTACAAGTATTTTCAGAATCTCAAATATGTTTAAAAAAATTAGCCACAATATGCCTTGACATTCATATAACAGAAAAAAAGTCAGTAATATTCCATATTTAAATGACAATTGGCATTACAAGATTCCACATCTTTATAATTTACACTTCTTTATAATTTACACTGTTCATATTGTTTTCAGGTCCCTGGAATAAAAGGAAAAAATAAAATAATGTCTTATAAAAAATATGCATCTACAGTCCTGGCCAGTTATAGTGTCATATTCCAAAAGGTGGTAGCGGGTTCAAGTCTCAGTCAGGGCACATACCAGGTTTCGTGTTGGATCCCAGGTCAGGGAGCATGCGGGAAGCAACCCATCAATATTTCTCTCTCACATAGATGTTTCCCTCTCTTCTCTCTCTCTCTCTCTCTCTCTCTCTCTCTCTCTCTCTCTCTCTCTCTGTCTTTATCTCCCTCTCTCCCTTCCTCTAAGATCAATTTTTAAAAATGCATCTACAAACACCAATTTCTTTTTTTAACATCACCAACAACTGATACCTACTAGTTTCACTCCCAACACAATAGCAGGCTATTTTTGCATGCCAAATTAGTATTTTATCAAACGGCCTTGTAGCCATGAATCTCCACACAGTAAGACTAGTGTAATAATGGGAATTTTCTCTTCTCTCCCTATTACATTACCTACTATATTTGCCTGTCATTTGAAAGTATTCATTACTAGAATATAAAATAAGTATTTCACAGAAATAGAAAATAAACATGACACAGACTGGGTGTAAGGGAAAAACCATTTTTCACTTCCTTTTTTACTAAAGGAAACTCTGACTGTAACTTTGACTCTACTATACTGTACTCTAATATACTGCCAAGTCAAAACCAAACAAGTTTAAAAAATAGATCATTAATAATTACAAAATATTCAGAACTCTACCACTTTTATAAAGTACACTTGGATCAAAAGGTATCATATGGCCAATTTCAACCTTAAATTTTAAAGTAAATAATTTTAATAAGCCTAATTTTAAAAATAATGACAATTATTAAGGTCTGAGTGTATGTGAGGCACACTTTATTCAAGGTAATACATGGCAGCAGAATTATATGTTAAAAAAATAAACTGGAAGAAAACATCCTACATTCCAGTATTCCACTTTCCATACTCAAAATAAAAAACATTTCCTCTTTTTTCTGATGGTAAAAATAATACATAATCATATCTGAAAATTCCAACAATACAGAGAAGTATAAAAAGTATAAAAGCAAAAATCATCCCAAATCTCACTACTTACAAAAACTGTCATTAACATAAATATCCTTCCCAAGGGTGAATGGATTTATTCTGTATATTTACAACAATAATTACAACAATTACAAAAATTATAATAATTAAGTCTATATATTTATTCAGTTTAAATACATATATGTGTGTATACACAAACACATATACTCTTTTATATATACTGAAAGCAGAGAAATCTTTAAAATAGCAACTTTCATGAAAATAAAAATATATACTGTATATTGTTCCAAGCAATCACACTGTTTCTGCATTTTCATTTAAGCAAGCCATGTTTGAGGTTATTTTGTGTGTATGGTGGGGGGAGGGGAGGTGTTGATGTTGATGATGTTGACTGCTTAGAAGATTAAAAGATTTGTCTGTTGTTTTACTTAAAAAAAAAAATTATAAACCATCTAGCCACAATTTTACATAGCCTGGGAACACAGATATCTGCACTAAAGGTAACCAGTTGACTGATTAAAAGAACTATCCCAGCCCTAACCGGTTTGGCTCAGTGGATAGAGCATTGGCCTGTAGACTCAAGGATCCCAGGTTCGATTCCAGTCAAGGGAATGTACCTGGGTTGCGGGCACATCCCCAGTAGGGGGTGTGCAGAGGCAGCTGATTGATGTTTCTCTCTCATCGATGTTTCTAACTCTCCCTTTCCCTTCCTCTCTGTAAAAAATCAATAAAATATATTTTTTTAAAAAAAAAAATAAAAACTTGCCCATGATCCTAAGCAAAACAGCAAAGTAAACAATAGGTTTTCAAGGCCTCCCACCTTTTGGTCAGAAAGAACACTGGCTCTAGCACTTAAGATATGAGAGATCTAACTTCCTTTGATTCATCTCAATTCTAAAATTCTGTGATGCCTGCCTCCCCATTCTCCCACCATTCATTCATTTTGCTGCTCTCAAGATATTTAAAAACTTTACTTTCCCTCCTATCTCACTGGGATCCCACGATTCAAAATAAACCCTTCCTCTGTTTGACAACTCATGCACTTATTCTGCTCTAGGGATGAATAAAGAAATCTGATAAGATCAAAGGTGTGGGCAATTTTTGGTGAGGAGGGAGGGCAGCAACTCAGAAAAAAATATATAAATAAATTTATCAATAGAAAATTTTAATTTGAAGTTAAAACAGCTTTATGAGTTCCATGAAAAACATGTATGTATAATCTTACAACTTAGGTAATGGATTTTATTGATTCAAAGTTAGTCATTAAGAAAATTAGTGTTTTTAGCTCCTAAAATATTCATACCTGAGCATATTTAAGATGGTAACATAGAAGCAGCTTTCTAATCTTTCATCCATTACATTTGTACAATGCTTTAAAGTTCAAAGTGCACTTATATGCATTATTTATTTTCATTCTAAAACAAACAGATGTAGTGGTCACTATTGATTTGTCTCTCAAACATCCATTTCTCCCACATTTTTCTTTACCGCTATGTTTTAAATATCCTCCCTCTACCATGTAATTCAGGGAAATGTAATGCCATTCCCAATTGCAGGGATATATCCTGATTAGTAAAAACCAACCATGATAGCCCCTTTCCCCTTGTCCTACCTGATTAGGAAGTAAATGTATGTGACTTAATTCTGGTAAATAAAACATGAAGAGAAAAGTATGCAGGTAGGCTTGTGAAAAGATTTCCTGGCCAATGCATGTCTAGATGTAACCTTGCTACCAGCCGGGGGATGAATCCAACACAAAGGGAAGAGGTGAGCCAAGAAAATCATAGAGAGGCAGACCAAAGCTCTGAAAAACTAGCCCTATCTCCACACTTCAGTGTTCCATTGAAGTAGCTACTGCATGTCAGGCATTGTAAGGTGATGACATCAAGATAAATAGTATATCCCATCTATCTTTCCTTTCCCAACCTGGACCTCCTTCTCTCCCTAAAAGTTCTCTTTTGTACTTAGGCCGAGCTAGGTAGGCAAGAAAAGGAGGGTAGCTACTAAAACCTGTTAGATCAACACGCTGTGCAACAAGCACAAGTGCTCCTGGTACACATTAGGGTATGGCATTTCCTCTTCCAAGGGACCATTTCCTCTACCAATTCATTCCAGCAGTTCCTACGCAGGTTGAGGAGACACTGGAATTATAAAACAGCTTCTCTCCAACCCTGATGCTGTATAAAAGCTAAAAAAGTAGCATATGAAATCCGATGAGGGACCAAATCAAGAAATATGTGAGAACCACGGATTGATCATATGACTAGATAACTAAGCAATTCACCCTAAAATATGAATGACTATAGGTTCAAGAATAGCAATATTTCTCTTTTAAAGAGGATGCTATTAAATAAATCTCTAAGAGAGAGTTTAACCTTTTGCACTCGGATGTCGAGTGTGACTCGACACGGTTAGCATTAGAATAAAGCAATCTAGAAAAAAGCAAGCGAGTACAAAGGGATAAAGTAGGTGATATTTTAGAAACAGATAGTCTCTTTAATATATTTTTATTAACCAACAGCTCTTAAGTTAGTTCAAAAAGGGAATCATTCAAATATTACATACCTTAAAATTTTTGTTGCAACTAAAAACATTAAAATGTACATTCTCAAGACAATTTTTTAATGCAAGACTATCATCTTTTCTTAAGGGTCTATGAATTGTAGATCTATTTTATCTTTTTCCAAAAACCATGTCCATAGTACATCACCTGTGATTTCCAATTTCTATTTCTTAAACATGGAAAGACATCTCACAAATGCTTAAAAGCAAGCAGAAGCTTTTTAGATTTTTATAATTTTTCCCCTAACCATTTAAACTTATTTCACCCACACTTATTTCAACTGTAATTACAACATCAGGTACAACTGCCATTAACAATTTGTTGGGTATAAACACAAATAATTCTTAGTAAGTATACAGTAACTGGTTGGAGTAAAAGTTCAAGAACAAACTAGAGTCTACTGCCATTCAGTGATGTAGCAAGAGCATCAAGCAGTAAATGAAAAGTACCACTTAATCTTTTGAGTGAGTTAAGCACAAGAGAGTTAAAAGAGATTCGTAGTCTATAAAAAGCTGCTCCTAAAAGTCTTTGCTTACTTATTCTATCTACCAATCAACCCTGTAACAACTCATACATATCAGCAACTTCTGAATCTGCTTCTAAGATTTATACAGTGCCAGACATCACACCTGGGCACTTTATATGAATTTTCTCAATCTCTTTTTAAGGAAATTTTATTGATTTTTAGAGAGAGAAAGGAAGAGGGAGCAAAAAACACCAATGTAAGAGCTAAACATCTATCCCTTGTCTCCTGCATGCCCCCTACTGGAAATCGAGTCCACAACAGGGCATGTGACCCGACTGGGAACCTATGGCAACCCTTTGGTGCACTGGACAATGCCCAACCAAAGGAGCCACACTGGCCAGGGCAAATTTTCTCAATCTTGATGAAGAACATAATCACAGAATAACCTCTGCCTTTATTTAATTTTAAAAATGTGTTGGGAGCTTTTTTGTGTGTGTGCATGTTGATTTTTTAAAAATATATTTTTATTGATTTCAGAGAGGAAGAGAGAGGGAGAGATAGAAACATCAGTGATGAGAGAGAATCATTAATCAGCTGCCTAATCCGGGCATGTGCCCTGTCTGGGAATCCAACTGTGACCTCCTGGTTCATAGGTAGAAGCTCAACCATTGAGCCATGTTGGCTGGGCTGATTTGTTTTTGAAATGGCTACACAACCACACAGAACAGTATCCTCATAACTAAAGAAAGTAGTTCAACACAAATCAGCTAAATAAATATAATAATTTTGAATACAGCTAAAATCTGACATTACTTCACTAACGAAAAAAGCAATAGAAGTTTGTTTAAGAAAAAGATTATCGCTGAAACTGGTTTGGCTCAGTGGATAGAGCGTCGGCCTGCGGACTAAAAGGTCCCAGGTTCGATTCCAGTCAAGGGCATGTACCTTGGTTGCGGGCACCTCCCCAGTAGGGGTTGTGCAAGAGGTAGCTGATCGATGTTTCTCTATCATCGATGTTTCTAACTCTCTATCCCTCTCTCTTCCTCTCTGTAAAAAAATCAATAAAATATATTTTTTTTAAAAAAAGATTATCATGAGATTTTATACCAATGAATGCTATAAAAAATGTAGACGTGATTTAGCCAGATGTGGACATAACTTAGCTAGAGATGTTTCGTTAAATTAAACTACAACTGTGATATAACATTGTAAAGAAAATGACCAAACTGTGTAGACTCGTATCTATCAAATACATAAACACTTCAAGTTCACAGTTAAGAGTTCTTTTTGATAATTAAGATGATGAGCATGGAATCGCATGAGAAAATATAACCAATCACTTACTATAGTTTAAGAACAAATCATACACGTCTTCTGAAGGTCCCACAATAGGAGGAAACACATTTATAGTTTCTAAATCTTAGCTTTGAGAAAGGAGCTGGAGAAAACATGGCTAAACAGCAGCCTCCACTGTGTCTCTAAAACTTATCTGTCCCCATATATCTCTCATTCCATTTTTTCTGAGTAGTTCAGAAACTCGCCAAGGTCACTCTGTATGAATGGGTAATACACACTTGATTTCTACACATTAAGAATCCCAAGTATAGTTCTATACTGCAGATCGACACAAAAGTGATACTCTGAAGTAGCTTAAGTTACTAAAACCATACTGTCTGCTCCTACAGAATCTCTATAGTTAGAGAACTTCAGATACCCCCAAACTGCTATTTCCAAAGAAATTACATCTTGACAAACCAACACCCAGACACATTTTAATAACACCAATCAATGCCACTAGGTGTAACTGCTTGAGAAAAGAAAAATAAAGAAAAAAGAAATAAAGAAATGGAGGGAGGGAGTGAGAGAGGGAAGGAGGGAGGGAGGGAGGGAGGGAGGGAGGGAGGGAGGGAGGGAGGGAGGGAGGGAGGATTAGAAAAAAAACAGATCACTTCGTGGTTTCAGACTTTGAAACCAGAAATAAACATTTTTTTAATTTAAACATGTACTGTGCTACTTTCAAGATATAAAACAGATTGCTTAAACTCTAGAAGATTCTTTCCTACAGTCAAAGTGAGAGTTTATGCCGCTTAACTCATAGAATTGTCTGAAGAGTAGTATTTATTGTATGGTCCCTATACAAAGTAGGCACTTAAATTGTAACAGGTATTGTTATTGGGAGGTTCAAAATAATACAATTTCAGTTATAATGTAATTCCTTTTTGAAGATTAAAAGGAAAATAGCAAAAAACTATTAAACAATCTTCTCTGTAACATGATTCAACATGAACTTAAACACTGATGTTGAGAGAGTGGTATTTTTCTAAACACTATGACAATAACTTAAATAATTTTAGGGTCATCTGGTATTTAAGATGACTAAAAACCTTATACATATTTATCTGGAACTGTGGAAGTCTCTCCTTTTATCATCTCCCTATTAAGTCAATTCTCTTTGGATGTAGACTCCTTACATTTTACTTTAACCATGGTAAATCTCACCTTCAAACGTGTAACAATAATATAACTATCCAATGAACTGTATTTTGTTTTGTTACTTAACATTTCAGCATGCCCTCTATTTCGTTTGATACATCCTTTTGGCAAGCCCTTTGAAACTAAACAACCACCTGTTCCATTCTGAAAAAATCTGAACCAATAACTACCAGAATAATGGCCCAGTCCCAGCATGGAGGGGATTACAGAGGGGACACAGAGAAGTAAATGGACTGCTGGTGTCCATTTATTCCTGAGTCACATTTTTACAGTCTGGATTTATTTCATGTAAAACCAATTACCAGATTACCAGACACACCCATATTCAAATGCAAGTAAAGAAATATGGTAAGCCATGTATGAACTGTTTTAGATTTTGTACTTTTCTATTTTCCTCCACTAGCATAAATAATTAGTTGACTATTCTGTTACATTTTATTTCCTTCATTTTACTATCCTTATTTGCCTTACCTACTTCCTATCAGCATAGACTCTATACACTTGTACCTTCATACCTCAGAATGACTCATTTTTAAATACAAGGAAGGCATGCTGGATTTCCCTGGCCTGATCTCCACCTACTTTCATAGCTTCCTCTCCCACAAAGACCTCCTGGCACAGCAGCCTTTTATGTCCAGCTCTACAGGCCCCTTAACATCCAACCCACATGCCTGCGCTCAGGTCGTTCCCTTTACCTGGAAAACTGCACCATACACACACAGCCCTCTCATTTTGCCCATTAAAATATTTTAAGGCCCAAATGGAGTGTTACCAGCTGTAAACTCATAATTCCCCAGTCAAAAATTAGTCACACACACACACACCATGTTTCCATGCACCAAATAAAGCCCACAGGAGTTTTGTGTTGCAATCATATCTGTGCAAGTCTGTTTCTCCCTTGAAGGCAGCTACTGGGTTTCATTCATCTTCATATTCTACCCACTCTTCCATCCTCACCACACAGTAAAACTCCCTTGCACATATTAAAGGTCCAGGTTGAACTATACTATCCTTGATTCTAATCCCAGTCCTTTTTATTTGAGGGAATAAAAGATTTTCATGTGTTGAAGATTTTATTAATAGTTAATACTTGCAAATATAATGATGAAAACATTAATAACTACAGAATGCATTAACTTTTTAAGTTTGTTATTGCAACAGAGGTCAATGAGCACAATAAATCATCCATAAAGATAATCATTTCCCAAGAGCTCCCCAAAAGTCTCATACATATCAACACTTAAATTAACTTTTCTGTCCCCCATTTAATAAAAACTACTTATACCTGATACATACCCAGAAATGCAAACTCCCTGAAAACAAAAGTGTCTATACACCCTGCTAAGAATCTATGTCAAAGCCATGTAATTTATTTGATAACATCTTTCTTCCAGTGCCCATAAATATAGTTTTCATCTTTTGTGCAACTCTAAAGGCTAATGTATACAATGGGGGCAACGTTTCGGAATAATTGTAAAATACACTAAGTACATCTCTCTCCCCCCTTCCCCAAACAGCTATTAGGAATGCCACAAACCAGATCTAATTTTTGGTGGAAAATGTTTTCTTAAATCTGGCCTGAGATCTTTCTAATTTAAAATCATTCTTATTATAATTGCTGTGATCTTTTTCTCACACAATTTATTTATTTTTAGGAAAAGAAAGGCTTCCTCAAAAATATATACATCGCTTTAAAAATTAGATAGTTATAGTTTAAAAAGTATTCCAACTTAGATATAGTTCAACTTATTTTACTATCTGTGGGCAAACGTCATTCATATCACAAGAACTGCAAAAGCAGAAGAAACAAATATTGACTTATTTTCTTAGCTTATTAAAAATCAGTCGGTATTAAATTTTCCAAGTCGATGTTCTAACACAATAGGTTAAAAGGGGGCCCCTTGCTGACCAGCCTTAGGACTCATTGCACCAGAGTTAAAACATTCGCACCGTGTGGCAACAGTAGCCATCTCCCACACAGCCTCTCTCCCACCCATTCACTTTTCCTCCTTCCCTGGGAGAACCAGAACGGCCATAACACCGACCTACCTACCCCCACCCCGCCACAACACACATCTCCATCACCACCCGCGGAAAAGAAGTGTGGTGGCTGTGGACCATGAGAACCGGCGCTTCTGTGTGTCACTTCCCCTGCATGTGGGGTAAACAAACCAGCGCCGTAACAGTAACCAGCAGAGCAATTTTGTTACTCCGACTAATGCCTTGGTTAAGTTTTCAGCTAAGTCAGAAGCTCTACCAAGTAGGTAAACCCCTGCCCCCCTGCCTTAAAACCAATGCCCCAACGGGAAGTTTACCCTGAAATGAATGCTGGCTGGCCCCTGACACCTCCTCCCATCGGATCCGTGCCTTCCTCCCTCCTGCCCAGAACCCCCACTCCGAAGGTAATTGGTCTGGACACAATCAAGGAGTGCTGGAAACTGCACTCCCGACCTCAAAGCCCTCCCCAAAGGAGCCCTGCCTTTTCCCAGCTCGCCCACCTCCCCCCAGACCCCACTCGCGCCGCACCACTCGGGCAACTTGTGCAGCCAGCCCGGCCCGCCGCCCGCGGCCCCCTCCCTGCGCCCCGAGCCCTCCGCGCCCTCGCCCCGGCCGCGGCGCCCACCCCCCCCGCGCCCCGCGCCACCGTGCCTCCCGCCCGGGGCCTCGCCCACCCTCCTCCGAGGCCCCCGCCCCCTCCGCACCCCACCCCACTCAGCCCGGGACCCCAGCCCACCCAGCCCCACCCGGAAAGAAGGGAGCCGCGGCCACCGAGAGGCTGCCGCCGAGCCACACGGCCCGGCGCCGACGCGAAGGGGGCTTTACCTCAGAGGCGCGGCCGCGAGCAGCGGGGTCGGTCCGGGCGCGGGCGGCGCCCCCGGTCCGTCAGTCAGCGGCGGCGGGGGCAGCGGCGGCGGCGGCACATCACACCCGCCGGCGGCCGGAGGAGGAAAGCGAGCCACGCAGGGAGGGAGCGAGCGAGGTAGGGGGGGAAGGACCGAGCAAGGGAGGTAACGCAGCTCGGCTCGCGCTGGGTCCCTGCACTCCTGCCGGTGCCTCCTACCGCCGCCTGTGGCTGGAGAGTCGCCGCCCGGGCCGCTGCTGCCGCCACCGATGCAGCCGGGAATGAATGCACAGCAGCGCCTCGCTTATCCGGAGGTCAAACATCCTTCTGCCTCGGGCATCCGGATCGGCGCCGGACCCGGAAGTGAACGCACGGGGAAAAAAAATAAAAAAAGGAAAGCGTCTCTCTCCTGCCGCGGCGGCCCCCACGCCGCCCGCAACAGCGAAAAGAGCCGAGTGGAGCCGAAGATTACACTGGCTTGCTCGGATTGGTCGGCTCGCCGACCGGAAGAGAGGCAGCACGCTGATTGGCTGGCAAGGCGTGTAAAGACCAGACCACTCCTTCCCGCCCACTTCCTCCTAACGAGCGATGTGTAGGGGATAACCTGGAGTAGTTGTGTTTCTCTAGTGGAGAGGCTTGGCGAAGTTTGTGGAGAGAACTGGAAGGAAAACACCCATGGTTCAGGAAAGCTACTAAAAATTCCGTGGCTTGAGTGAGCATAGAGTCTAAGTGCGCCATTGTGCCAACTCAGGGTGCCCAGGCTTTCCCGAGGGTGCCCAGCACAGCCCTCCACGTGCTAAAGAGTTTTAGGACCTGGTCTAAGGGAGGGACAGTACTGGCAGGTACGCCCACATTTTTTGTAACCCAGTGCTGTACCAGGGATTCAGCTGCTCAGTTTGTGAGTTCAGGTAATCCTCTGAACTATATAATGTAGTTATTATCTCAGTTTTTCAAACGAAACCTCCTGGAGTTCCAAGAGGCCAAACCACTCCAGTCATCAAGTTGTAAAACACTAACTGGGATCCATGTTTTCTGACTCCACTTTCTAGTCCTTTCTGACCACAAAGAAAAGGCAGATTGCATGCTTCCTCTCTCTAATAGCTGGTTAACTGGGATGAAGATGGGTCTCTTTGGAAGATCCACCATGAAGACATTGTAGAGGACTCTGAAACTTTAATTTTTGAAAAGTTGTTATTCTTAATAATACTTTTGTCTAAAACCCTTTTAACTTCAGACATTAAGGTGTGCATGAAGAAAAATCATAGCCTGGTGCTATGTTTAAAGATTCATTTATCAAACATTTTAATGTTTTGATATATTTCACTTTATCAAGAAAGTTGAATCTTTTACAGAAAAGGGAAAATGGACAGCTTTACTTTTCACAAAATGTATCTACCATTCTCTCTAAAGTAAAGAATTTGTAGGACATGAAAGCATTTTGTCAAAAGAGAAATTTGCTAAGTGCAAGTTTCCATTGTACCATTAAAGATTATGAGAGCGATAACATGTAGATTTGTGCTATAATCATTTTCTCCCCAGGTCCCTTATTCATACCATTAAAATACTCTCCTTTGCCAAACTTGTTTTGCACAAACTGATCAAGAAATATGCCCAAAACACAATAAACACCAAAGATTAATCTTGCACAGTGACTTTCAACTGGTGTGCCACAAGAATTTTTAAAACATGCAATGCCTGACTATTTAGTCAGGGGCACTGATCTCTTTTCCCTTAGATTGTCAAATTAAAAAATGGCAATAGACAACAACAGCTGACTTGTGTGAATGAATCAAAATTATACCTATTTTTTGTCAGACCAGCAAAAAATAATATATTTTTGGTGTGCCACAGAATTTTAGTAATTAGTTTATGTGTGTCATGAGATTATAAAGGTTGAAAATCACTGATCTAACACTCTGCTTTGATGCAGTGTATTAACAATGTGGCCAATCTGGCTGAGTTAAATACAGGTAGATTTTTCCCAATTAACAATGTAACAACCAACATTTGTATGAACACTATATTATTACATTTGATTCTGACAACAACCCTTTAAAATAATATTCCAGCTATTATTTTTCTTCTGTTAGGAATGAGAAATGTTAGCCTCATAGAGGTTAATTGACTTGCCCAAGATGATGTGATAAGTGAAAACCTGTTAAATATAAAATACAAAATTATGAGATTAAGATATTTAAAATAACTTTTCAAAACAAAAACAAAGGAAACATTTTCTTCCAAATATTTTGTTTCACCCTAATGGTAAACCTAGCATGGAGACTTAATGGTTGACATAGGGTACAGCCTGAAGCATTACCAAATGATTTCTTTCTTTTTCAATATTAGCCTTAAAGTAAACTTGATGGAGGAAAAATGTAATTAAGAAAAAGTAAATGGTCAAGTAGAAAGAGGAAGAATGCAAAAGGAGACATTGTGATAGCAGACAAAGCCTGGGAGCAGAGCAACATATTTTACTACAACCAATAAAATAACTTCTTCCCCAGTCAAGCCTGTAGTCAAAGGGAGGAAGAAAGATTCTGAGAGAAAGCCAGTCAGAATGCAGATATATCAGGTTTGGGGGAAGCTGTCACTTAGCAACCTTTCCTTCACATTGTTACATGACTACAGCTAGAAAGGGTCAAAACACTGGTTTATACATTTCTGAAAGGATGGTTTTAAGTATTTTGTAGATGAAAAAAATGAAAGTACAAGAATCACAAAACTTTCCTGAGAGGCTATTGCACTTTATTATAATAATCTTCAGTAATGTTTAATAAAATCATATCTTAAAGATTCCTTGTCTTAGCTCTGCTGACATAACAAAATACCATTGACTGACTTAAACAATAGAAGTTTGTTTTCTCACAGTTCTGGAGGCTGGAAATCTGAGATCAGCATGGAGGCATGGTCTGATTTTGGTGAGACCAATCTTCTAGGCTTTCAGATGGCCTTTACTGGATGCATGCAATCTCTCTCTCTCTCTCTCTTCCTCTTCTTGAAAGGGCACTAATTGTATCATGAGGGCCCCACCCTCATGACTTCTTCTAAACCTGATTATATCCGAAAGGCCTCATTTCTAAATACTATCACATTAGGGGTTAGGATACCATTATATGAATTTGGGGGGACACAATATAGTCCATAGCACTCTTCAAAGGAATATGTTCTATGTAGAGAGTATATCATCTATGTTTATAAAAGCCTAATATGCAAATTGTCCCCACAGGAGTTCGACCAGGAGACCGATTGCTCGCTGTGACATGTGCTGACCACCAGGGGGTGGTGCAGAACGAAGGAAGGCCCCGGCCAGCAGCTGGGGAGGGAGGCCCTGGCCAGCCCTGATCGCCAGCCAGGCCTAGGGACACTACCTGTGCACAAATTTCATGCTCTGGGCCTCTAGTCTATAAATAAAAGAGCAGGTAAAGGTTAGAGGGGATATCAATAAAGGAAGATAACTGTGGACAACATAATGTTAAAGCCTCATAGAGGGAAAAAAATACATTCTTAAAGTACTTCAATAAAGAAAATGGTCTATAGAGAAAAGTTATAAACACCAAGAAAAGTATAAAGGTGTCTTACCAAAAAGAGTGGCAATCTCTTGCTAGGCAATTTAATTTGTTGTTGTTGTTTGTTTGTTTGTTTTTTCCATTAGCAGGCCTGAATTTTGGCAGCTTTTAAGCAAGTTTGGCTATCTAAAGAATGCTATTTTGTGATAAATGCAGGAGTTAGCTAACACTGTGATTTTTTTGTAATGGTTTCAACAACAGCTTGAATTCTGGATAACATATAGACCTAAGGTTGAGAGACTGTCATAATAATTGTTCTCTGCTTCATTTTTTTCCTCCTTTGGTTTAATTTGCCCCCCATAGTGATATTTCCCTGATATCTATCTCAGGAGCTCATTGCACAGCTCATGAGGCAGATCTGACCAAGACTAAGTGTCTTATCAACCCCCACTCACAGGAATCACACAGTTCTCTGAATGTATGTGCAGGATGCCAAGGAAGAGCTCTGAATTAGAGTGTAGACTTCCAACTGTGCCACTTCCCTGTCTATTATGCCTTACCATGTTTCCCTGTCTACTGCACTGGCCTTCTCCTTTGCTTTCCTTTTCTCATTGAAACTGTATGCTTTCCCAGAACTCCATCCAATGTGAAAAAGTTGTAAGTTTGGTTTCGATAATTGTTCACTAGTCCCAGTTTCTGACTAGACCTTAGGCAACTGACTAGGCTTACAGAATGACTACAGTCTTCTTCTGGATAGGCCCACACTGGGGCCAAACCTTGTCTAAGCCATGTCTGAATTTCATATGCCCTTTGGACAATGAACAGAGGACTAACTTGTGGGGTTCTGCATCTGTGTCTAATTAGGTTTCTTTAGTCTTGGTCATGCTTGGTCATGCTTGGTCTTCATCCCTCTCTTCAGCAACCACTACTGCTAAATTCCAGACATCCTCCCACCAGTTCTTATTATGCTATTGATATCCTATCTGGCTGTATAGGATCATAAGGTCAGCAGAATATAAGAGGCAGGAGAATGTCTTCGTTAGAACCCTCACTTCCATTTAGTTCTCATTCTACTTCTCCTACAATTAGGATTATACGACATTTCAGTTTCTTTCTATTTTCCTTCTTTGCACAATTTAAGTAATCTGAATCTCAGTTGGCTCATTTGTAAAATGAGTCAGTAACACCTACTTCATATCAATGTCAGGAAGATTAAATGCAATGATGAATCTTTAATGCACTTACCACTGTGCCTGGCATATAGTAAGAATTAAAATATACTCATTGTTAGCTACCATGTGACTCCTAGAAACTTATATTTCTTAATCCTACATGAATGGTAATCAAAAGTTGGAAATATCAGGCCCCAAGCTGTTCCCCAGCTTTAAAAGTCCAAGACTTACACAGAACTGGATTTGTGGTCCTGAGGCAAAACTTTGCTCCAGGGCCTATTTTTCTTTATTTTACCACGTGTATTTGGACATTTATGGTGTATTGGCTGTTTAGCATCTGTTTACCCTTTCTTAATCACATCCAGATTTCCTTTTGATGGCTTTTCTCCAACTCATTATATTCTGTGACCAGGGTCTCTGCCTTCCCGTAGGTATGAGGTGAGGAAGGAGTAATGGGGGACACATTGCCTAAGCAATGCCAAATGGATGCTCTCTCCCTACATTTGAATCTTGAGCAGAGGGACACGCAATCTAAAAACAGTGGGAAAGGCACTCCGTTCTAAATGCAGCACCCTGACCACGTAGTTTCTGCCCTAGGACAGTGACTACGATTCTACCTTCCAGCCTTTGAAACATTTGGATTCTGCCCAAACCAGGACTTCCAGTTTCCTGTCAATTCTATGAGGCACCCTCCCATCCCCCCTCCAATTGCCTTTCACTCAATTCTGTTTTGCTTGCATTACCCAGAGTAAGTTTCTATTGTTTGCAACTGAAAAATCCTGACCACTTTCATTCCTGGATTTTGGTTCAGCTCACTGTTGTCTCTCCTCCTTGTATCCTTTTTTATGTGGCCTGGCTCTGTGTCCATGGGAACATTTGAATTCCAAGCTGTAGTTCAGTCCTGCTTCTCTTCATTGGCTTCACCCTCATATAATCTCTGACTGTCTCACTGTTGTTATGAGGCTCCCTGGCTTCAGGCTTCTATTCTCTTAATTGACAAAGCTGGCCACACCCTGAAAAGCTTTGTATTTCAGTGCAGCTGCCTTCAGTCACCAGGCTGCCTGTCCTACCTTAGCTTCTGGCTGAAGCCCTGCCAAGTTGCAGACCTAACCCTTTGGACTGTGACTTAATGCTCTGTTTTCTGCCAGCTTGGGTGAACTGATCTAATTTGAGAAGAAACTTCAACCAAATGTCAATACTTACTGCTTTCTAGAACTGTTACTCTAATAGGTTAGTGTATGTTTGTCGATTTATATTCATGATAATAAAAGCCAATGTCATCCTGTATCTCATTTCCTTTCTATATATTATCTGTGTTCTTCTGATCTTGAGTCATGTCAGCAAAGAGAAAGCGACTTGGTCTGTTTACAATGGAATAGATTCTGTATTCTAAAGTTACTCTAGCTATTTGAGTGCTAAGCGATGGGCTAGCCCTTACTTTTTTTTTTTTTTGCAAGCTGCTAAACAACTTAGTCCTGGTCTTGGAAGATGAAAGAGAATCTAGCTGTGCCGTGTTCGGGGTACAAACAGAAGCTGCAGTCCTCCACTTCCTCCTGCAAGCCTTTGAAACAGACGTTACCATCTCACTGGAAACCTATCAGCGTTGTTGAACAGGCTACTGAATCCTGACAAAGGCTGCAAAAAAGAAAATAGAAGCTGGCTTTAAAATTCATGTCCAGATATCAGAAAACCCAATGAAATGTGACTGTTATAATAAATGTCAGTTATTATTATTAAACTCAATAGACTTAAACATTGTCCAAAGTAATAAAAATAATTATCTAGCAGATATGGGGATGATGATTGGTAAATAGAGGGGAAGAATGATTATTTTTATACTGTACATGTAAAATGAGTTTTTGAAAGATCATAATACCAAGTGACTTTAAAATATAATAATTGGACTGCATATTCTTCACAGGAATATTCTATTGACAAAACAACTGCAAAAGGTTGTTTTTCTGAGATCTGGGATAAAGCAAAATGAGTAATTATGGCATACTCTAATTCTGTCATCCCTGATGTTGATACAGATGACACAAATGGCCATCTAAATAGCCTATAATCCTAAATTTGAAATATTATCATTCACTCACAGGTATTGTATATAGATATTTCTTAGCTCAGGCCTCTGAGAAGGCCCAGAAACAAGCCCAACTCAGTTGCAATGAGCACCTTCAGCCCCCACACTTGACAAATAACAGAGCCTTTAGAAGAAAGACAAGCAGAAAACGGCACAACATTAGTTTGCTATTGCTGCTGTAACAAATTACTACAAATTCAGTGTTTAATACAACACAAATTTATTATTTTACAGGTCTGGAGGTCAGAAGTTCAAAATGGTTCTCACCGAGCTAAAATCTCGGTGTTGGCAGGGCTGCGCTCCTCTGGAGGCTGCGGGGAGGATTCATTTCCTTGTGTTTTCCATATTCCAGAGGCTTCCTGCATTCCCTGTCTGGTGGCCCCTCTCCGCCTTCAAAGTCAGCATCACATCACACTAATTACTGCTCCTGTCATCACATGTCCTCTGACTCTCACCCTCCTGCCTTCCTCTTTCACTTATAAGAGTCCTGTGATTGCACTGAGTCCCCGGAGATAATCCAGGATAATCTCCCCTCTCAAAATTTTTAATGTATCTTTATGCAAAGCCGCTTGTGCTACGTAAAATAATATAATCATAGGATCTTGAGGATTAGGGTTTGAACATCTGCGGGGTTGGGGGTAGGGGACAGTGGGCATTATTCTGCCTAACACAGGTACCTAGTCAAACAGAAGGGTTTGAAGTTTTTTAAAGGGGGCAGAGCCTAATCTCAGTGGCTAAAATAAGGACCCAACACTTAGAAATATCACTCAGAGAATAATTTCATCAGTGCTGCCTACAAGTCTTATATAATAGTAAATGGGATAGAGTGCAACTAACAACTACTGAGTGTCAGGCACTTTCTAGAAAACATTTTTTTTAAAATATTATAGGTAGGTTTTGTTTTCCTTTTCATGGATGAGGAAAATAACACTCGGAGGGAGTTGAAGCAAAGTGTGCAGGTCACTCGCTAGTAAACAGCAGAGCTAGGATTTGAATACAGAAATGTCTGGCTCCAAAATCCATGTATTTATGCTGCTTTTCACGATGCAGTCAGAGAGGTAAGTAGGAGACCCGGGTACAGACAATCAGACTGCAGGATTACTTACAACTACAATACCACTCCTCCAAATTGAACCTGTTGAGGCAAAGGAGGAGAGAATGAGAGAAAAAGAGAGGGAGGAAGAAAGGGGGAAAGAGGGATCCTAAATTAGTGCGTTATACCAAGGTGAAGCAGAGCAACTGGAAGTATGTATATGGGAGAGGAATGGAGGAGGATAGACTAAAAGAAGACCTAAAACCTTTCTCTCAGCACAGCTTTGAGGATTATAACACTCACAGGAAGCAGCACCAGTCAGAGAATCACTGTGTCCTGTAGTCAGATACTTCTTAATCAACACTTATTCCAAATGTCAAGTCCCAAAGAAGGAGAGGTACTTTAAACCAAAGAACCAATATTTATTTGTATGCAATTTATACACACACATACAAAGTATCTCCAAAAAATGATACACACTTTAACAGCTGATAGCTCAATTTTGGAAATGAAATGTATTTTAATAATCCCAGCCTTTATAATTATTCAAAGTGTGTGTATACATTTTTGGGACACCCTATATATTGGTCTTTTCGGCTACATATATGTGTACATAAGTTATTATTAGTAATTATTTTTAGTAAACATTCTCCAGCTTTTTACTGCTTATTCTTCTATGTACCTGGTACTCTTTTCAACTAGTTTATCCTTGAGAATTCACTAGGAAGTTGCATTTGTTTGAAATTAGATAGTGTCTGTTCTCATATGTTCTGTTTAGGCTTAGCTTTGATAAGAATTTATCAATCTAATTGAATGGGTCTGCTATTAATGAACAAGAAAAGTGTTTGTTTGAGAGTATACTAGTAACTTCAAACTGCTTGGTCACATAAATAATAGTTACCAAAAATGCATTTTAAAAATATTTGGGAGAATTTTATAAAAATATGCAGTCCATTTCTACAGACACTATTGAATTCATCCTTGGATTTAGTCAGATCTATCTGGCCAACATTATCTTGTGCCACCTCCACCACCCCAAAAAGCCTTGCTTTACCAAACGGCTCCCTTCTGAGATGACATTGCTTACATTGAGGGGCATTATAAGAGACAGCCCTATGAAACTCATCAGAGTAATTACTGTAGGAATATTTTTATGGACACTTACTACATCACATCATATCTTCTACATGAGGACCCTTTAAAGTTACAATACCAGGAAGAGCTCTGCTTCTTTTAAATGGCTAGTTTGTTTTCATCTTACAGACGTCATAAACTACTCACCTATCGTATTTATTTATTTATGGTGCTATTTCTAGAACTCTCAAGCCAACTTTGTAGTCTATCTCTAGGTCAGGGGTGGGGAATGTTCTGCCCATGGGCCATATAAGGCCCATGAATCATTTGGTCTGGCCCTGCCAAGGCATTAGTAGTGAGTTAATTAAATGTTTAACCAAATATAGCAGGCTAATTTTTAAGGTGATAATTTTGTATGGCCCATGAATGATGTTATAAATATCTAAATGGCCCTTGGCCGAAAAAAGGTTTCCCACCCCTGCTCTAGGTAGTTCATGTGAGAAGGCTAACCCCTATTTTGTAAAACTACTGTTTGGAATTCTCTGCTATTTTTCAGACGGCCTCTTATTCTAAAAAATAATAAAAAAATAATAATAATAATAATAATAATAACGTTGCTTTCTAGCCTGCTTTAGCCTGCTTGAATAATGAGGAAGATAAACTTAGCTGTCTGACCTTGTAGGCCAGAGACTAGATACGCCCATACTCTCAATGCCATACCAGGTGCATTTTTTAATTGGATAGAACTGTGTTGTTTTCAAGGCCAGCAGCAGATAACCACTAAGCACACATAGGGCTGGCTCTTTAATAAAAGCGAAGTTCTGCTTGTAGCTTTGCTTAGAATTTGAATTCATTTTCTCTGAGCCCACCTCGGTGAATAAAGTGTGACTCCAAACTCTCCGAGCATTGCTTGATTTATTCCGGTTCTCTATAACACATGTACCTTATGGCGTGCATTTTATTGCACCAACTTTGGTAAAATCTTGCTTTATATATTCTTTTTTTATTACTATTGATTTCAGAGAGGAAGGGAGAGGGGGAGAGAGAGAGAGAGAGAGAGAGAGAGAGAGAGAGAGAGAGAGAGAGAGAAACATCAGTGATGAGAGATAATCATTGATTGGCTGCCTCCTGCACGCCCCCTACTCTGTACCAATCCCAAAACCCGGACATGTGCCCTTGACCATAATCAAAACCGGGACCCCTCAGTCCGCAGGCTGAAAAACAGCTAGGGATTGCTTTATATATTCTTATACGCCCCCCTTTTAATTTTATCTTGTAAATACTTCTATAAGTATTTTTGTACACTGCCTTCTTTTTATAATGAAGCAGAGTATAGAAAATATATGAAAAAATGAAGTTTCTGTTGGTCTATTTATTTAGCATATTCCATAGAAGTTATTAGGTGATTCTCCCCCCCTCCGCCCCCCAAAAATTTAGGGAGTATATTTGGGTTAGTCTGACCTAAATATGACATACCTGAATTCCACACTAGGGGTTCCTGAGGGGCACCTCAGGGAGAAATGACTTCATCTAATGGCACACCAAAACTCTGGTACAAGGCGACTTATACGCCAATAATCAGGAGAAATGTGCTATTAAATTAAGGCATTTTGTTCAGAGAAAACAAACAGTATTTTCAAATATAAACCCAAGTTGAAAGGAGGCAAGGGCAGACAATCATTTGCATATGAAGCTGCTTTTTCACATGGCACTTCAAATCTATATTGCTCCAAAATGTGTAATAAATGTGTAACAAGCAGGGACTTATTCATCTAGTCACGGTTAAAGATTCTCCTAAGCAATGTCAACTAAGCACTCACTAGCAATTGAAAAAAAATTACAAGTAAAAAATAATTGTCAACTCATTACACATCGAATAGATATAACAATAACAGCAATGAACATTTATTGAGTGCCTACTATATACCAAGTACTTATCACATTTAATTTTCAGAACCCCAGTAGGCATGTACTTTTGTTAAATTTACTTTACAAATGAGAAATGTAAAGGAAAGCCACTTCAGGATCTAAGGAGCTGGACAAAATCTGATTTACATCTGAAGATCTCTCTCTGGTTGCTTAAAGAGATTAGATGATAAAGGCAGCTGGTTAGAAGGCTATTGTCATAGTGCATCCACAACATGATGGCTGGGACCAGAGAGGTGATAATGAAGTTGTTGAGAGGTATTAGATTCAGAATGGACTTTAATGTGTGTGTGTGTTATAAGTCACTACTTTTCCTTCTCAAAGCCAACAGCCTTTTAGTCAGCTAAATGAAGTTTATCAAATGTCAAACGATCAGAATTTGAAATTCCCCTGTAATTCTAGTTCATGCTGAGGGTAAAGTCAGGGTCTTTTTCCCCTGATGATTTGATGCTACCCATCTAGGCTGCCTTCCAAGGAAGGGGTGTGATTTAGTTGTGGAGCGTGGGAGAAAAGTGCCACCTTCCTCATTCTGTTCCCTTTTGGTGAATGCCACGTCAGTTGTCAGTTCTCCTTTGAGCTCATCATGCCCTGTGTTGAGGAACATGGGGAACACATGTTAGGAGTAAATTGAACTTGGAAGTAAATTAAGATCCCAAGACTTCTTAGCTATTTCCTGACTTTTTCCTTCCTATATGCCTTCCCTCACTTAATACAGAATTTTCTTTTGTAAAGTTAATAAAGCCACAGGGACTCTAATGGCCTGAAAAGTCCAAAATAAAAATACGAGAATTAGTTTAAATCTTTGTCAGGTCTCAAGTCTAAGGAACAGATCTAAAATAAATGTATCGTGGGTCGCCAAATCCGTGCTTCCGAAAAACAAAATGTTTCAAAATGACCTAGCATGATATAGATATCCCAGTCCCACCAAAGTTCTATTTCTTACCCTCTTTTTCTTGCCTCAAACATATTCGTGCCCTTTATGATCTCTTCACTGTGGTTTCACTAATATGAGTTTTCCATGTGTCTCTCTACTGTCTGCAAGTAGATTATATGCTTTATGGATTCTCTAATGTGGCATGAGACTGCCAACCATACAATTGGGCTAGCCTACCCAGGATGGGGCAGAGCAGTCACGTAGACAGCTATAAGTTTGTAGCCAAATGGCTCCTAAATGCGTATGTGTAATATAATATGCTTTTAGATAATTAACATATAGTATATATATTATGCAGTATGTATAATATATATGTGTGTTTATGTATACAATACATAATAGAAGATAGATAGTTGTTTTATTGTGGGTACAGTCATTTTGTGTGTTAACCACTACCACCACCCCAACACACAGACACACATACACTTTTAGTGACATTGAGTCTACATTGCCTCATGTGAGCAAACAAATTCAACCATATTAACCTTCAAAAATCTACTGGACCCTGGTCCTTTTCGGAGTAAAGTTTTGTTGATCTCTGGTGAAGTAAATTAAATTTTTCCCCCTTAAGTCCATATCTGTTTTCAAAGTGCAGACTCCCAGATCACTTTGAAGCAGATCCTGAAGGATCTCATGTGCTCTCAGATTGGATTATGATGACTGACTTGGTAAAGCAAAGCACAGGGAGCAAAGGTGCCTCTGTCTTTGGAAGCTAAATCAGATCTATGTGTACGAAAGCTAATTCTACTTCACTTCTGCCTCTAGAACCTGAGCTAATTATTACCAAGATCACTTTTATTTCAAAGCATCCCCATCAGGGGTCTCTCTACCTATATTAGAACGAAGTCCCTAATTTCTCCCTAATCTCCTTATTCACCTTTCCTATTCCTCAAACCAACCCACCCCAATACACACACAAATGACCCAATTAACTAGAATGATATAAATTGCTAAGGTGACCCTTAATAAAGTTAGCTCTCTAAATATCTGTAAGGTTGGAGTAGGAGCAGCTTCCTGCAATTCTAATTTCTAGACATCACTTTCTCTATCTTATCCTCCAGATCTTATAATACTTTCATTTTAAAAAATTGCATTTGTCGAACGAAATTGATCCAAAGGCATGAAAGCATGGTATAGACTGATGGAACTAAGAGGGAAGAGGGAGGAGTCAGGCAGAGATTAATCAAATAACTTATATGCATATATGCATCACCCATGGACACAGACAATAGTGTGGTGAAGGCCTGGGGTGGGGTGTGAACAGGGTGGAGGGGGGCAATAGGGGACAAATGGGGGACATCTGTAATACTCTCAACAATAAAGATAAATAAAAAATAATGGTGCATATAAAAAATAAAATTGAAAAGATGCCTTCATCAAGTCACTTATGTTTGAAATACCTAGAGTGGTTTCTATTTTCCTGAATGGGCAATGACCATTAGAGGTCTAAAGCAGCACCAGGGATAAATGCAATTCCCTGGAGCTACGCTGACATTCAAAATTGGATTTATTTTTAATTGGTAGCCGTAGCTTTTGCACATTCCCAGTGTTTCATTTTTTTTTTTTAATCCTCACCCAAAGGTATTTTTCCATTGATTTTTAGAGAGATTGAAAGGGAGGATGAGGAACAGAGAGAGAAAAACACCGATGTGTCTCTCAATTGAGCCTGCAACCGAGGAACGTGCCCTTCACCAGAATCAAACCTGAGACCCTTCAGTAGGCTGATGCTCTATCTACAGAGCCAAACTGGGTAGGACCCTAGTCCTTCTTTTGATATTACAGTTTCTCCTTCTGGACAATTCACAACTTAAATACCTGGTAGCATCTTATTGTTCCCTGGTTCTTGGGACTTCACCCATTATTGAAGCTGTAGTGCAAGCTGTACATGCTTCTCAAACCCAGATTTCCCAATCCAAACCAATTTAGCCTGTATGCCCAATTTAGTGCACTTTTTCTTCTGAAACATGACATAGCAGAAAGTATTCTGAAGTTAGAGATAGAAGACCTAACTGTATTTATCAGTTCTACCATTGGTGTGTAACCTTGGACAAGATACTAAATTCATTTGAGCCTGTTACCAAATGCCTGTAATATAATAATAATAATAATAATAAAATAATAATAATAATAATAAAACCTACTTTCTAGGATTGTTGTAAAGATCAAATGACACCAAACATATTGAGAGCTTTGTAAACTATACAAGACTATACAAAGCAATGTATTGTACATTTCCAAATCCTTGTCCACTATCAGACAGACTTTCTACATACAAGTCTCTAACAGTAGCTTAACAATTATTGTAGAAAAATAGTTAAGAAGTTATTTTGAGATAGGTAGGACCTTCTTCAATTCCTTCTCTCAAAATCACAAAAGTAAAAGAGGTACTTACTTTACCAATATGAATTAAATCCAGTAGTACACTGGTCAATGTTTAACAACTGGCTCTCTAGGGGAAGAAAGGGGACCTATGGCTTGTAGAATTCACTAATTTCCATGGTGTAAATATTCCTGCCATGGCCAATTTCAAAATACCAAAGTGACATCAATCATTGTACAAAATTCCTCAGTATTTAACAATTGGCTGTCCTCACATAACTGTTTAAATATGCCTTATTACCTGCCATACTAAGAATATTTCTTGAGATTAATATAGATTCTAGAAAAAAAATCTGTATATTAATGTTTGCCAAGATTATCTTTTTTCCTTTACTCTTTATCAGTTAAGGATCACAAAATACTCTTTTCTACAATAATATCCTTTCGATAGTGAAATTTCTGAAAACAAAGCCCTCCTTTCATTTTCCTTATTAGTGAAATTGTTCTGTGGTGCTGAGGATACCATTTCATTTTAATTTAATTAACTCTCAAGAGTTTAAAGTCTGTGGACTACATTTTGAAAAGATTAACAGCTAATACAATGACTGTTAAAAGTTAAATAGTAATAGATCTTACGATGCCTAAAAAATTAGTATCAATTACAAAATATCTAATATTAATGTGTATTTTTAAAATATTAACTAAGGCCTCTGCATTTTGGATCTTGGAGCATCCCTTTGCATTTGCTTTGTCTTTCATGGGCTGGTGATTCTCTATGGTTGATATTATAACAAGATGATCACCATGGAGAGATTGCATTGGCAACATGCCCACTGCTCCAATTGCACACACATGCTTCTGAGAATTGATCCGGTTTCCACTGACTCTTGGAGGTGGGAGTGCCCAGGGAATTCTGGCTGACTCAGACCATTGCCAAATTGAAGGGCAATTTTAGTCTTGTAATTTCTGGTCTGCTGTGTGTTTGAATTAATTCTATTGCATTCTTATACATTAATTTATTATTGTCATTGTTTTGGGATCCTTACTGCCACCCTAGGCCTACTCCAGATTAGATTTAAAATCTTACATAAATTTCTATAGACTAGGGATGAATAAGATCAGAACCTCAGAACTAAGTAGAATTCACATTACCACACCATGGTAAAAACCATACCAAGCCTTTGGCAGTATAGATAACTTAATATCTCTGTGGATTACATCATGACTCATTCAGCACAAAAATGGAAAATAGCTCTAGTATATGGCTATGCTCTTCTTATAATTTATACTTTTATTAAAAACTATATTTTCTTCAGAACAAAATTTGAATACAATGAGAGATTATTCCTTGTAAATTAAAAATATTTGGAGAAACTTGAACTTATTGTTTTAACCTTTGAAAATATTACATATGTCTCATTGTTGAAAATATTACATATGTCTCATTTCCCCCCCCCCAGTGACCACTCCTAGACTGCCCCCCCACCCCCTCAGGCCTTCACCACCCTATTGTCTGTGTCCCTGGGTTATGCATATATGCATACAAGTTCTTGGGTTGATCTCTTCCCACCCACCCAACCACCCCTGTCTTCCCTCTGAGATTCGACAATCTGGTCCATGGAGAAACTTCAATTTATACAGGAATTTTTCCCTAAAAAAAGAAAATGCCAGTCACTGACGTTAGAAATGATATCAGCCAATTTCCAAATACTATATTAAATCTCTGTCAAAAGCACCAAAAATCACTTTTGGAAGGGTGTGAATTCCCTTAAAGCTTCAGTGTAGTGATGAATATCCTAATTACTTAGGGGAATCCCTATGGATGGCTCAGCTATATAAAATTATCTCAAATGATTTTAATCTGCCCATCCTTTTCAGCTTCTCACATTAGAACAATAAAATCTATACATTGGCAGCCACCTTCATTTTAATTGTCCTAAATTTATCAACTTCAAGCTTCAAGGTATAATGCTGACTTTCACTTCTAATTAGAATTTTTTTTCTGTTCTTTCTTTTTTTTAATTAGAATTTTTTTGAAATAGAGATTCCTGTACACTATTCCCAACTTACTCCAGTTGATAGCATTTTGCTTAATTATAGTCTATTATTACAACCAGGAAATTGACATTAATAGTACTCACCAATTTTATTCATATTTTCCCAGTTTTACTTGTATTCATTTGTGTGTGTGTGAAGTTCTATATAATATTATCATGCGTGTAGGTTCATATATCCACCATAGTTATGATACTGAACACTAACAGGATTCCCACTCCCCCTTTTTTAAATAAACATTACCCCAAATATTAATAAGTCTTCTCCTTCTAAAAATTTATTATTTCAAAAGTGTTGTACAAATGGAATCATACAGTATGTAACTCTTTGGGACTGGCCATTTTGGCTCAGCATAATTTCTTAGTACTTCATCCAAGTTGTTGCATATATCAATAGTTTATTGGTTGTTGTTTTTTTTTTTTAATTACTAGGTAGGATTCTATGCTATATATTTACCCCAGTTTGCTTAACCACTCACCTCCAGAAAGACATCTGGGCTGATTCCAGTTCTAGTTATTATGAATAAAGCTTCTATGAACATTTGAGTACAAGTTTTTGTATAAACATGAGTTTTCATTTTTCTGGGATAAGTGCCCAGAAGTGCAATTGCTGGGTCATATAGTAGTTCGGTGTTTAATTTTTTTAAGAAACTTCCAAACTGTTTTTTCAGAGTGGCTGAACCATATTACATTTCCATCAGCAATGTGTAAGTGATCCAGTTTCTCCACATCCTCACCAGCATTTGGTGGGGTCACTATTTTTTAGTTTAGTCATTCTGATAGATATGTAGTAATATCTCATTTTTGTTTTGATTTGCATTTCCCTAAATGTTAATTATTTTGAACATGTTTTCACGTGATTATTTCCATACATATACTTTCTTTGGTGAAATATCTATTCATGTTTTTTTGTCTGTTTTCTAACCGGATTGTTTGTTGTTGTTGTTGTTTTTTATTATTGAGTTTAGAGAGTCCTTTATATATTCTAGATATTGGTCCTTTGTCAGATATGTGGTCTGCAAATATTTTCTCCAAGTCTCTACATTGTCTTTTTATTTTCTTAATGGGGTCTTTCTCTGATAAAATTTAAAAATTCTGATGAAGTTCATTTATCAACCATTTTTGTATGGAAAATACTTAGGTGTCAATTATAAGAAGTTTTTGCCTAGTTTATGATCCCAGAGATTTCTTCCTAATTATTTAAATAAAATTTTTACAGTTTTATATTTACATGTAAGCTATAACTCACTTTCAGCTAATTTTTGTGTAGATATGAGGTTTAGTTTGTTTGCTTGCTTGCTTATTCAATTGCTTATTCAACTGCTTCAGCACTATTGGTTGAAAAGTCTACCATTCCACCTCTGAATAGGTTTTACCCTTTTGCCAAAAACTACTTGAGCATATTTGTGTGGGTCTATTTCTGGGCTTTCTATTCCATCAACTTATGTGTGTATTCCTCTACCAATACCACATTTTTTATTACTGTAGCTATACAATAAGCCTTAATATTAGGTAGAGTAATTCTTCCTACTTTATTCCTTTTTCTCATAATTTTTAAGCTTGTCTATGTCTACAGAAATCCTTGCTAGAATTGCATTAAATCTGTAGATGAATTTGAAGAGAATGGCCATCTTTACTCAACTGAGTCTTTCAGTTTATGAATATGGTATGTCTCTTCATTTACTTGGGTCTTTTTTATTGTTGTTGTTAATCCTCACTCGAAGATATTTTTTCCATTGATTCTCAGAAAGAACAGAAGGAGGGAGGGGAGGAAGAGAGAGAGAGGAAGCAGGGGATGTCGATGTGTGAGAGACACATGGATTGGTTGCCCCTACATGGACCCTGACCCATGCAGGGGATTGAGCCTGCAACCCAGGTATGTGCCCTTCACCAGGAATCAAACCCACCACCCTTCTGTGCACAGGCCGATGCTCTAACCAATTAGCTACACCAGCCAGAGCTAGTTAGGTCTTCTTTGATTTTCTTCATCAGCATTTTATAATTTTCAGCATATGGATTTATGTACATCTTTTCTCAAGTGTATGTCTAAATATTTAATTTTCTTTGCAACAATTATAAATGGTATTGTGTATGTTTTTTAAAATTTATCTTTATTGTTGAAAGTATTACAGATGTCTCCTCCCTCCCCCCCCCCACCCCATTGATCCCCTCCAGTCCCCCTCCACCTCCTCCCAGGCCTTCACTGCATTATTGTCTGAGTCCATGGGTTATCTATATATGCATATAAGTTATTTTGGTATTGTGTTTTTAATTGTGATTTCTGCATGCTCATTATTGGCATATAGAAATATGTTTAGTCCGGCCAGTTGAGAGTTGACCTATGAACCAGGAGGTCTCGGTTCAATTCCCGGTCAGGGCATATGCCCAAGTTGCAGGCTCAATCCCTGGTAGGGTGTGTGCATGAGGCCATCAATGATTCTCTCTCATCTTTGATGTTTCTCTCTCTTTCTCTCCCTTTCCCTTCCTCTCTGAAATCAATTATACATACATATATGTATATATATGTATATATATGTATATATGTATATATATACATATATATATATATATATATATATATATGTATATATATATATATATATCAAAAGAACTGTGTTTAAATTTTGTGTGTTGATCTTATAGCCAGTGATCTTGCTGAACCCCTTTGGTTCTAGGAGTTTGTGTGGTTTTACTTTGTAGATTTCTTGGTATTTTCTGTGTAGAAAATCATGTCACTTGCCTATAGAGATTGTTTCATTTCTTCCTTTACAAACTGTATGTCTTTTATTTCTTTTTCTTGCCTTATCTTAGGGTTAGAACATCTATTACTATGTTAATGTGAAAGTAGACACCCTTACCTTAATTTTACTCCTTCACTATTAGGTAGGATATTAGTTGCAAGTATTTTTTGTAAATGCTCTTTATCACATTATGTTAATTACCTACTATTCCTAATTTGCTGAGAGTTATGATCATGAACAGGTATTGGCTTTTGCAGCAAAGTGCTTTTCCTGCATCAATTGATATGACATTATGATTTTACTTCTTTAGCTTGTTGATATGGCAGATTACATTGATTGATTTTTTTAATATTTAACCAGCCTTGCATATAAAATAAATCTCATTTGATCACGATGTATAATTTTCTAGCATATTGTTGGAATTGGATTTCTAATATCATATTGAGAATTTTTGCATCTATAACTCATAAGAAATATTGTCCTGTATATTTGTTGTTTGTTTGTTTTGTTAGTGCTGTCTTTGTCTGGTTTTGGTGTCAGGGTGATACTGGCATCATGAAGTAAGTTGGAAACATCCACTCCTCTTCTATTATCTGGAGGAGCTTGTATAAAATTAGTATTAACTTATCTTTATAGAGGTACCACTACTGGTCCTGCCCACGTCCACCTCTGCCTGCTGCCCGGGTATTTCTGGGTGATGGAGGGGAGTCTCAGGCCTGTGGGACAAAGAGGCTTCCCAGACCAAGCTACTAGGTCTCTCCAGCCAGCTCTGCCTGCCTACCTCGGTATCTCTCAGTGGGAAAGGGGAATCTCAGACCCAGCAGAGATGGAGAGTTCCCACTCCATCCCCTGTGCTGGCAGTGTCAGGCTTACCTGGTGTCTTCAGAAGGACTCCTGGAAGGAATGAGCCTACCTGGGCTATTTTCTGTTGCTGGGCTGAAAGTCAAGAAACTCTGGGTCTGGGTGCCCTTCCTCTGTTGGGTAGTGGTACTTAAAACACCCTGAGACTGTATTGTTCCTACAGTCCTGGGTTCCCAAACCACCTTGCATATTTCACATTTCTCTTTTGGTTATCCTTTGCACCATTTCCTGTGTTTGTTGTACTTAGCAGAACAAGCAGGGGAGAAAGCAGATCTACACCATCTTGTCCTATTTGGGAGTGACCTTCACTTTTAATCATAGATGCAGAAGGACTGACTCAGGTCCAAAAAGTCTTGAATTACTTGAATTCTGCATAAGCTGACAAAGATTTAATATGAAGATGAGGAAGAAGAGGAGACAGAACCATTCATCATTGGAATTGACCTCAAGCTGATATAGCATAAATGGACCAAGAGGAAAAAAACCAAACCAGCAACATGGAACAGGGAACAAAGGTCTTTTCTTTGTAATGGCTGTTTACCAACTTGTCTTTCTTGGCATTCACCTATCTGCTTCGTGTTTTCAATGTAAAGCAAAGTTGTTGTTTTTTAATATCTGGCATTGTATTATGTGGATTGAGAAAAATTTGTGAAACCTGGAGAGCAACTAGTGTCCAATCAGACAGTTGATTAAAAAAAAAACTTTAGCTCAAACTCTGGGGGAAGCACAGATGATTTGATCATTCATTAGCCATAGTGACATGTGTTTATGCATTATCTTACTACCTCATCTTCCTTCTTGTCTTTTTAATCATAATTTATAGAAAGACCACATTGCTTCCTTAGAAAACATTATGTGGATTTTTTTTCTGCGTTGAAGAGAAACCCGAGAAAAAATGAATTTCATTGAAATAATAGGAAAAATGATTTTAAACATGGCTTCTGATCTGTGCTTGTTATTTTTAAAACCAGCCCAATTACTTCATCAATGATAATTTTTAAATTCCTTATTGGTGCATTCTAACTTACTTTTAAGGATGATCCATCCACGTCAGGGTAGGTGCTCCCACTTGCCAAAGAATGACATGGAAGAGGGAAATTATTATGATCAACTTTGCAAAGTTATGTTTTGCAAATAATTATTCAGTGTGATGCTAGTGTCAGACGTACTTTAGATAGAAATCAAAACAATATGCCAGGTAGTATTCCCAAAACTATTAAGGAGCAAATCTAAATCACCACAAAAGCCAACTGAATTTTAAGTAATATTTACTGCTGAATTTTACAACTCTTAAGAAAATGCTCATAATAGCAACTGTATTTGGGCTCTAAAAATAGCACTCTCCCACTCAGAAAATACTAGCAGCGGCAGTACTGAAAATCTTGAAAAAAATGTTTGTGTTATGAAAAGGTCTTGAGGTTCTTTAGAGCTATATTAAATTTACTGAAATAGGACAAGTTAGAAATTGTGCTTTACTTACTAAATTATTTTTTGAATCACAGAAAAATGTTTATATATTTAAATGCTATCAGGAGGAGCCCTAACAGTTACTGGAATTGGTGAAGACGTGAAAAGCATAGTCAAAACCTATCAGTCATTGACTATATGCTATTTGCTGGTTTCTTAAGAAATGACTGGGTTGCCTTATTTCTTATTTCTGTCAATATTAATATATTCAGGAAACCTAACATAGTCAATATTTCTATATTCATGAATTAACTTTCTAAGTTCTAAGTAACCTAACTTCTTATTCCAAAAAGTACTTACACGTTTCTAGTGATAATCAAAAAATTATTGAAAGACTAGTATATGCCAGTTAGCAGATTGTGAACTCCTTGAGAGGAAGGGTCCCCTCTCATTTATCTACATAGCCCTGGAACTTGATACCATATCTTATACTAATGGCATAGTGGGTGTTCATCAGATATTTACTGAGTTAATTTTTTCAAGGCACTACTGGAGAAATGTTACTTGAGGTAATATTTATATACAAAGCTCTGTGCAAGGCCATAATCTTCACAAAACCCATAAGAGATTCATGTATTGGTTAGCTATTTTTTGGTGGCAAGTAACAGAAAATGTAAATCAAAACCTAGATTAAGTAATAAAGTGAATTTATTGGCTTGTATAGCTAAAAAGTTCTGCAGTAGGTTGGTTTCAGGTACAATTTCAACAGTGCTCTGGCTGAATTTCTCTGAAGTTCTCTCGGCTTTGCCTCCTTTCATGTGTCAAATTCATTGTCAATTGACTTCCTGCATGTAGTATAACGGCTGCAGTCTTTCCAAGACTTACATCAGCCCATCGCACATACATAGGGATAGAGAGTGTCTCTTACAGCAGATGTCTCAGAAGAGTCAGCACATATCCTGGGAACCCCTCCCCCGCTCCCCTCTCCGCCAACCCCAATGTCTCTCCACACAGCTTTAGCCTAAATTGGACGAATGATTGGCTTGTACCCATCAAAGCCAACTCTTGGAGTTAGGATTGGGTTTAATCCTTGCCAAACTGCCACTGGTTGGGAAATATGGGATTTTTTTAGGAAAGGAGATAAGATAACAATCACTAGACATGTTGGCTCCAGAGAGATCTAACTTGCCTGAGGTGGAGAGTGATGTCAAACTAACTCTAAAGCTTGTGTTCTTTCCACTTTCAATTGCATCAAGTGATCAAAGAAACTACCAGATAGTATAAAACATAGTTCTTGTGCTAACTTCAAAAAACTAAAATTAGAATTGTCTTATCATAGGGAGAAACGTGATTTGAATAAAATGTCTTTCCCTCCTTCCCCCAACTTTCACCATCCTTACTTCACCTTCCCTAACACATGAGAATCCTTCCCATCTTTCCAACCCCAAGAAAATGCTCTCATACTCCCAGGGCAGTGGTCCATACTCCAAAATCATCTCCCTCACTTAATTCTCATTGAACTTCTGCTTCTTTCAGTGTTAGGTAAAACAATTCGTCATTAATAATAACTTAATACCGTCCTAGCCAGTTTGGCTCAGTGGATAGAGTGTCAGCCTGCAGACTGAAGGGTCCCAGGTTTGATTCCGGTCAAGGGCACGTCCAGGTTTGATTCCGGTCAAGGGCACTTACCTCAGTTGCAGGCGTGATCTCCAGGCCTAATCTGAGCCCATGAGGGAGGTGGCTAGTTGATATGTCTCTCTCACATTAATGTTTCTCTCTCTGTCTGTCTCTCCCCTTCCCTTCCACTCTCTCTAAAAATCAATTTAAAAATATCCTCAATTTAGGATTAACAAAAACAAAAACAAAAAGTAATAACATAATCCATTACCACTTCCAAGGATATTTGCAACTTACATCAGGACACTTGTTAGGTATAACCCCTCACACTCCTTGCCCCTAAGAATCTCTCCAGGAGGAATTTCAAAGGGAAGAGATACAAAAGGTGGGTGACAATTCTGTTGCAGATAAATCTTCCCATGACCTCTGGGATCAGACTCTGAAAGTGATTGTTGCCATAGCCTCTATGAATGAGTTTCCTGGCATGCCAAATTGTCTTTTTCCCAATTGTATGGTCTCTTTTTCTTAGAGTCTTGTCTTTTTCCTAAAGTATTCCTATTAGATAATCCTCTTGTTATCCCAGCTCCATATATTTTCAAACACTTTTTATATTTAAAATGTTGTTATTTGATTGGTGTTTCTTCTGTGATGGTTGATTCATTTTCAGATTGTTCTTTTCTGTACTACACTTCACTTAATTATCCTCTCTGAAAAATGACCCCCAGATTCAAATTGCTTTCACATGTGTTTTTATCCTCCCCAAATCAAGTAGGTTTCACTTTCCTAAAGCCTTTAATTAAACACACAAGCACTGATAACAAAAGAAAAACTAAAAGCACAGTATGCCTAAAAAGCCTAGAAATTCATCTTATTCAGAATGATAAATTTTGGAATTTACTCATCAAAATGTCAGCTACTTCTTAGTCATTTAAAACCAACTCCAGTTGATTGAATTCTAAAATTAGGGAACCGGAATGGAGTTGAGTTAGTACGATACAAACAGCTTTATGGGGGCGGGGGGGGGAGTTGCAGTACCTCATCCTGCCAACGTGGGTCTGGCCAGATTTAGTTTGAGCTAGTGAGAGCTGGACAAAGGACTGTTTCAGTCTTAAAATGAACCAGAATTAGACCATGGGTTCTAGGTTACTGACCCTTATTGAATGCATGTGGGCTGATACAAAGTCTGTGTGCAATATTTTTACTCTCATAAGCTTTACCACTGTTTTCCCCTGCATTGTAATCACAAATGTGTTTGCCACTTAGCTTCCTTCATATAGGACATCCCTTCCCGCCCACTACCCACACATCGGAGTATGGCTCTTTCAATATTCTGAGCTGTTCAGCCACTGCCGAATCAACCCACACACAGTAACTGTTGAAGTAGTTATTATGTCCTCCTTAGAATCTATGTTAAATTCTGTTGTTCTTAATCCAATGCAACATTTTACATATTTATAGACTTTTTTCTAAGTTGGATTTTAAAAGACCCTTTATGATCTTTGCAAGACAATATCACAATTGTTAAAATTTGGAAGAATTTTTATTATGAGCAGAATGGGGTTTCTTTTAAGAAAAAAAAAACTGGTACTATAAAAATCAGGGAATTTCAGATGTGGGTGGCAATTCATTTGGACATATCCATTTAAACTGAATTAACTAACTTATGGGTGTGATTCGGCCTGCCAACATTTTAGAGCATTCTCCACATTCATAATGTGATAGTTAGCACACTGGGGCTGGGGAACATGGAGTGTAGATGGGGGTGGGGAGGAGACTCAGGGTTCCCATTAAGAACTGCTCACTGTTTCAGGCTGAATATATTCTCCCTGCCCACTCAAGAACAGACAAGGCCACCCTGAAACAGAGACTCGGAACTGGGGAGCAGATAGTGTGAAAATAATACGGCAGAATTTTGAAATACAGGCCAAGGCTTTTATTTATGCAAAAAGGCAATTGGACACCATTTTGTTCCCATGAATCATGTGTACAAATTTAATTATTGGTTCCTTTCAAGTAACAAAGCAGCAATCTTAGAGCTAGTTGCTTTGCACATGTAATACTTAAATGCTATTTTTAGATCAAAGTTATGTTAAGAAAGGCTATTCGGGCTGAACCCTGCCTCTACACCTTCACGAAACTAACATATATTAAATACATGCTAAGAATTGGTCACAGGAGATGACAAGATAAGCAAAGCAAGGAAGATCCCTAGATTTGAGGAACTCTGTCTAGAATAAAGGGAGACATTTAAGCAAATAATAAATATGTAGCATATAAATTCTATAATTGAGACATGCACTCAAGGAAAGACTGACCCACAAAGAAAGTGACTTAATGAGCTGGTGTAAACATTGGTGTTGAGACTGGAGGGATATTTAAATGGGGTCAGTGTTTAAGTGGTCAGGTTATGCATGAATAATTTCCTGTTATGATACTTTTAGTTCCTTATGTAACCTTGTAACTTATGGGTGTGGATAATGAGTCCTCAAATAGTGTGGCCCTCTGTACATCCTTCTTCCCAGGAGTTGGGACCCCTAGGTCCCTGCTGGACTCGACTCTAAGGCCAATCTAGTATTCTATTTATAGGGATTTAAGGATCTCTGATTCAATTAACAGTGAACAGCCTACCTCAGAACAAGTGGGCTGAAGCATGTTGATTACAGCCGTGGGGACAGGCATAAAAGGAGAGGCTGAATGCAAGACGCTCACTGAGCATTCAGATAAAGGAAGCCGAAGCCCATTTCTATCTATGGAATGCTAACTATGTTATCAACTAGTTTAAACATCTAAGGCTTAAGTCAAGGTTCAGTAACCTGTTTAAGACCACACAGGCATATTAGAGTTGAGATACTAACAGATTCCTCAACTTGAAAGATGACTATGGGCCCATTCTAACCAGTCAGGCAGAGAGTTACTTGAAGAGAGAAGGATATTGCATCCTGTTTCTTAAACTGGGTCATATTTACATTAGAAATATTGGTGTGTGTTTTTTAATGATTATACATAATCACTAGTATTTTGTGTCTATTTAATATTTACTAAACTAAATTTAAAAGGTAGAATTAAGTTGGATTACTAGATTAGCCAGATCTGTATAATGAGGGGTTTCTGAATTTAAAAAAGAGAGTAAGTTTGGCAGACAGTCAGCTGGCATCAGCAGGATCCCACCAGGAATATCAAAAGTACTCTGATGGAAGTAGCACCGCTGGGAAATCAAGAAGCAATCAGACGGAGAGGGGAGTTTGATAATGGGAAACAAGGAACCAGGCACCCACTGAAAGTGAAGGAAAGCATCCAAGCCTGTGGTAGAGATAAGGGACTAGCTAGAGGCAAAGCAGGGTCCTAATCCAACTCAGATCAAGGAAATAAGACAGGGTCATGATGACTAGAACTGGAATCTCAGAAACAAGGAGACTGGATCTCAAGAACAAGGCAGAGCCTATGCTGGAACTAAATCATACAGCATAGACTAACCAAAGGAAGAGCTCCTCAATGCAAAATCCTCAACTGAAATAGAGTTTTGAAATCCTTGCTAGGGAATGAGCCTATAATGGGATTGGTGGGGAAGGGTTGAGAATTGTGTCAAAAATATAAGGCTATGCCCAGGCTGGCTGGTTCAGTTGGTTGGAGCATTGTCCAGTACACCAAAAGGTTGCAGGTTCCATTCCCAGTCAGGGCACATACCTAGGTCGTGGGTTTGATCCCCGGTCAGAGTAGATACAGGAGGCAACCAATCAGTGTTTCTCACATTGATGTCTCTCTCTCTCTCTCTCCATTCCTCTCTCTCTAAAATCAATAAAAACATATCATCAGGTGAGGATTTAAAAAAAGAAGAGTATAGGGCTATGGAGAGAGGAGGGTAGTATCAAGAATGTAGAACTATGGTAAGAGGAAGGTATTGGGACAAGGAATATGTCAAGGTGAGACAATGTTAGGGTGAGAAAAATACTGCCTAGAGGGGATATCTGTTGGGGTTATTTCCTGCCCTTCTTCTGGTAATAGTGTCCTAGTTTCCTTTTAAGACTCCTTCCCCATATTCCATGAGTAAAGCCATAGCACTATGCCCATCAAAGTGTCTTGCCCACACTAAGTCCAGGACACGAACTAGATAAAGCCTCTCTCTCTCTCTCTCTCTCTTTCTCTCTCTCTCTCTCTCTCTCTCTCTCTCTCTCTCTCTCTCTCTCTCTCTCTCTCCTCTCTCCTCCCCCCCCCACGCCCGAATTTGAATCTCAAGGAAAGAAATAAGGGATGGAAAATAATTGATGCTGTTCTATATCTTGGTCTGGACTTCAATGAACACCTGGATCACCACAGCTGTTCTGATTCCCAGTACAGAAGTCTGTGTCTTCAGTATTTACTAGATTTTGGAACTATCCATATCTCCGTAGTGAATTACTTCTTTCATTTAAATTAGCTAAATTCATTTATGTTGCTAAGTTCAAAGTATCGTAAATGAGTCAGTAACAAAGATGACAGCAAGATTTCAGTTCTTTTCTGAATCAGCCTTCCCAAAGGTAGAGTCAGGATCAATTTCCTAGAGTCAGCAGTTTGGAGAGCCCCAAAGAGCTCCCCTCTATCTGCACAATCATATTTCTCCAGGAACCTACCAAGCCAGGCAGATTCCTCCCACTCCACTTTCTGACAGATAATGAATACATTTTCCTAAGCCCCAAATGCTTAAAGCATGGCCTAGTTCTCTGTGATTTCACTAAAACTTAAAACTTTTCTGAGTTAATAGGTTTGCTAAATATTTTTTTCATGCTCAAAGTTTGAAAAAAAATGTCAGCTCCAAAATAAATACATTATCATCCAAGCAATATATTTTTCAGTGAGCTGAAATTAAGTGAAAATTATTGTATATAGGTAAATATTTTTACCTTAAATTAGATCAAGTGAAATATAACCAATTTATTATAAATGTGACCAAGAAAATGACACTTTTCTAAAGCAGGCAATAATCCTTTTATGTCCAGGATGAAAGATTTTTAACAAGCACACCATTTAAGAATTTACAAAGTTATATAGACATGATCCTGTTTTTCCAGGTCTTTGATTTGATAACATCATTTTTATTATAAAAACTCAGAAAGCCACAAATGGGGAAGACAGAACACTGAGCTTTAAACTACAAAGAGGTAACTAAAGTTATTCATAATCGTTTTCACTGGCAATCAATATGGTATTGATTTTCTATTCTTGCTACCCTGACAGTAATGTCCTTGGCTTGAAACTCTACCTATGCTAGGAAATATTAGCAAATAAAGCAATTCCAACTCAAGGAAATGAAAAGAGAATAGAAGACAGCAAAAACTTGGATATACTTCAGAGATGAAAATAATTGTCTGCTGTCAGTTAATTCTGCTGGTCAGATGATAGTACCAAGGTGACCCAGGCTGAGAGTGGCCCCATGAGAACTTCCAGGTTTCACTGTGTTCTGCAACAAAGGACTATGCCAGTATCTTAACCAGTGGGGAGCTTCTTTATACACAAGGAGAAGTGGCCCAGAGTGAATTTACATTACTGCAACTACAAAATCTACTCAAAGTGTATGCCCTACCGACCATGAGTTCATAGCATTATCTGAGTACATGATAAAAAGCAGAATCTCATTCAAATTTAAAAGGAATTGATTAAATTGGAAAATTTTAAAACTATCATGCATTAAGGCACAAACTATTAAAGAAGCCCTGAGGAAATTCATTCCAGAAGTGGAACACAATGCTTTCTCACAAAATTGAACATGTTGAGTAATTCACAGATAGAGATCAAAGCCCACATATTCTACTGGGAAAACTGGATTCAAAACAAAGAAACATCAAATCACTGTTTTACTTGATAAGTATAATTTCAGTAGTTTTGAGCAATTCAATAAAAGTCACTTTCCAAGGACAAATCTTTCCTGATCTTATATAGCGTTGTTTTAATCACCATTAATAAAATCCAAGAGTCACCCACACACACAAAAGAGAACATAGTAGATGAACCATGTCTGCCTCTAAATCACAAGAGCAGTTGAAAAACATCTGCTTTTAAATATTTCTTTTCTTCGGCTTCTATTTTACAATATATTTTCTGAGAAACATTTACTGTCTAACAAGCTTCACATCCAAAAGCAGAGAACAATTATTTGACATTAAAGGTACTATGATGTGTCATTTAAATAACTATCAAAGGACTTTTCGAAATAGTAATATGAAAAGATTTAACTTTCTGCAATGCAACATCTGGGACAGGTCAAGTTCTTTTGCACAGAGCAAAATTTCTTGTAACCACAAAGGAAATGTGTACCTTTTTTTCTTTTTATTAAATTTATTGTGGTTATATAGGACTCAAGTGTACATTTGAATGATACATCATCTGTATATTGCAAACTCAAATCTCCTTCCATCACCTTATATTTGACCCCCTTTACCCTTTAATACCCCCACCTCTCTTTCTTGTTGCAAATTATAGAGAGTCCCATAATGAGAAAATCTTGAAATCCAAGTTGGCATGTACTATAAAGGGTGTAATCCATGTCAAAAAGGAAAAGCCACATCACCACACCCAAACAGAACTCCTCAGTGTCTATATGGGTGGTTCCCTCTATCCTAGCATGCTCACCTTCTTGTCAAACACCTCTTTTCAGAATCTTCCAGACTGATTTCCTGAGCTACACCTACACTGATTTCCTTCTGCCAAAGCATGGAATAAACTCAACAGCTTTTTTCCCTACAGCCCATATCTCCAAACTTTGTAAGTATACACATTTTAATTGACTATAATAACTATCATTTTCTAACATTGAGTGATATGTAATCATTCATTTTCCCTTGCTGGTGTTTCATAATCTCATTAAATAATGAAGCTGGAAGCTATTTTATAGTTCCCCTAATCCAACTCTTTGTTTATTGATAAGGCAAAACTCTATCCTAGAGCCAGAAGATTGGTCCTGGTCCTCTTCTCCTCCAAGGCACAAAAATGAGCTCTTTTCCCACATTTGCTATTTCATTGGATTATTCTTTTTGTTGTTGTTAATCCTTACCCAAGAATTTTTTTCTGCATTGATTTTTAGAGAGTGGAAGGGAGGGAGAGAGAGCGAGAAAGAGAGAGGGGCGGGGGAAACATCAATGTGAGAGAGACACATGGATTGGTTGCCTCCCCCAAACACCCCGACTGGGGCTGGGATGGAACCTACAACCCAGGTGCGTGCCCTTGACTGAGAATCAAATCTCAAAGGCACATGCCCTGGTTGTGGGTTCGATCCCCAGTGGGGAGCGTGCAGGAGGCAGCCAATCAATGATTCTCTCCCATCATTGATGTTTCTCTCTCTCTCTCTCTCTCTCTCTCTCTCTCTCTATCTCTCTCCCTTCCTCTCTGAAATCAGTAAAAATATATTTTAAAAAACAACACAAAAAGCAAACAAATACAGAAAACTTCTTGTCTCTTAAAACTGCTGGGCTAAAATGGCCAAAAATAAAATTCAAAATTTGATCCAGTGGGTTATTGAATAATGTCAATTGGGTGAAAATTAGAACAGTTATTAAAAAAGAGTGGATCTGTAAGAAGAGGGATAGAGATATTTGGGAGAATAGAATGTCTGAAAGGGTAATCACTTTTTCCTTTTTGAATGGGGCTTCAACTGTCTTGTGTGAAGATTCTGTAATAGCCTTACCTAAGGAAGTTATCAAACTAGAGAAATCTGAGTCCATGTCCCTGATCTCCACTGACCCTGATTGTCTCCAGGCTTATAATTAGAGTCCCTAGAGAATAGCCCATGGAGGTCCTATTTGATTTATGTAACAACAGTAACACCCCTCTAGATTTGGAAAGGCCTGCTTTTAGCTACCTCACCAGAATCCCAGCTCTTCACCTAGTTCTCAGACCTCAGTCCATACACAGACTTCCCCAAAGCATTGAGATTAAATTTGAATGAATAGGATGCATTTAAGAAAGGACCCCATAATAACTTCACGAGTGTGTTCTATGATTTTCTTTCTAGCTTTCCACACAGGAAACTATTTGTTTACCAGAGTAACTGTGCACCGGGGGAAGGGAATTCCCAGACCTTTCAGCGATTATTGGACATTGGATCTGAGCTAACACTAATTCCAGGGAATGGGGGTAGACTGTTAATGTGGTTCACTGGTTAAAGTGGAGGCTGAAAGAGATCAGGTAATAATATAGTTGTGAACCAAATCCAGCTTATGGAGGCCCAGTGGGTTTTTGAACCTATCTGATGGTTATTGAATGCAATCTTTTTTTTTTTTTAATGTTTTTCAATATATTTTTATTGATTTCAGAGAGAGGAAGGGAGGGGGAGAGAGAGAAACATCAGTGATGAGAGAGAACCATGGTTTGGCTGCCTCCTGCACGCCCCCTACTGGGGATCCAGCTCACAACCCAGGCATGTACCCTGCACCGGGAATAGAACCCGTGACCTCTTGATTCCTAGGTCGATGCTCAATCCCTGAGCCACACCGGCCGTGTTGAATGCAATCTTGATATAGCAAATGACTAAATCCTCACACTGGATTGCTGACCCCTAGAGTACCAGTTTATATGTTTTTCCAGCAAAATTATTAATAGTATTCTTTTTACCATAAAAAATGTACTGCTTTTAATTATAAACAATGTACGTCACCCTAGCTATTATGGTGGTAAGGACCAAGAAAAATTCTTAGACCTCCCCCTCCCTGTCAGAGAGCAAATCAAAAGCCATATCATATCCTTGGGAGGAGGCTCAGCAATGTGGGAAAGAGGTATACAGTTAAGTGAAAGAGACTTAAAAGATGCAGAAGTAGCTTGTTTAGCTTATGCAGAAATCACGTAGGCCTCCAAAATGTCTCATTAAAAATTCTCATTTAGTCAATTATCATGAACCTAATCTGTTTTTCAAGTCATAGTGGCCAATCTAGATATAGTTTCTTTACTGGAGAAAATAGAAACAGTTTTTGGTTTGCATTTATTGATATGACCGGTGCTATTTCAAAAAATAGAGAATCTCAGAAGTTTATTTTCACTTGTCAGAAACAGTAATATATTGATCTTGTCTCAGGATTACAACAGCTCTCGAACTCTGTGCCATAATTTGGCCCATGGAGTACCTGAATGTCTCACCATTTTGTAGGGCATCATGCTGGTCTAATACATTATGGTTTCATACTGAAAATAACCAGGAATAGAAAGCAGCAGTGATTTTATTTAGAAGGGCCTCTCTGAAGCATATAGGGATATCTTTGCCAATGTGAAGGACAGGTTAAAACACCTTGCATCTGATACCATTAAAAAAAGAGGCATGCCCTGATTGGGTGGCTTAGTTGGTTGGAGTGTTGTCCATACACCAAAAAATTGTACATCCAGGAGGCAACCGATCTCCCTCTCTCTCTCTTTCTTTCTCTCTCTCTCTCTCTCTCTCTCTCTCTCTCAACATGCCCTTGGGTGAGGAGTAAAAAGAAAAGGGGAAAAAAAGAAAGACATATAGCACTAAAGAGGCCTCACTAGATTTTGAAAGCAACAGATAATATAGGAGTGCTTCTTTGGTTCATTCACCAGGTGACCCCAATGGTACAAGCTTTGAGTGGGAGCTGGGGCCTGTGAAGTCCAAGTGTCAGCGCAGGCAGCTCTGCTACTTAGCTTTTATGACTTTGTGAATCCAACAGATTTCAAAGTTTCTGTAACAGATTGGAATGTTCTCTAAACATTATGAAAATTCCAATAAATCACAGCAGAAGCCACTAGGATGTTTGAGCATCAGCACATCCTCTCTGTTAAGTCATCATTCTCCTTTTAAGGAATAGCTTTTGGATTTCTATTGAGTCCTGGTAGAGGTTGAACATCTGTCCTTAGGACTCCATTCATACATTTCCATCATAAAGGAGATATTTTCAATAAAATTAGACATTTCCTGAGACTCTCTGTGCTTGCCTGATTGTCTCACTAAGTGGTCACACTGAGACAAATAGAACCTATGCATGGGCTCAACTACATGGACTCCCCCTCACCAAGACTGGCTTGCCTACAGTCATGGCTTGATGTGCAACTTGACATTTGTTGTAACCAAACAGGAGCCTCCAATATGGTACCCAACTCCAAGGGGACCAAAAGGTACTTGGTGTCAGGCAGATTACATTTCTCTATGAAGGGGCAGTTTTGGTCTTCATTGGAATAGACGTTTATTTTGGATTTGAATTTGCTTTTCCTCACTGCCATACATCTACAAGCAGCACAGTCTAGATCAGGCGTCCTCAAACTACGGCCCACGGGCCACATGCGGGTGTGTTTGCCATTTTGTTTTTTTTTACTTCAAAATAAGATATGTGCAGTGTGCATAGGAATTTGTTCATAGTTTTTTTTTAAACTATAGTCCGGCCCTCCAATGGTCTGAGGGACAGTGAACTGGCCCCCTGTTTAAAAAGTTTGAGGACCCCTGGTCTAGATGGATTCAGAAAACTCTTTATTCACTAGCAACTTTTTTCTCAAAACATTACTTTTAATAAGTTTACTTTTTCTGTGAAATAAGGCAATATACTGATGCTCATAGGATCACTGATCTCATATGTGTCATCACTTGAAAGTAATTGGCCTTATAGAATAGGTGGGGGCAGGAAGAGGTAATCAACCGAAGACTTGTATGCATATATGCATAACCCATGGACACAGAAAATAGGGTGGTTACGGCCTGGGGCAGGGGGGCAGGAGTGGGCTGGAGGGGCTCAATGGGAGAAAAAAGGGGACATAAGTAATACATTCAACAAAAATAATTATATTTAAAAAAAGAATAGCAGAATGCCAGTTGAATATTGAGTTATGTAACTCAGGAAACAATATCTTACCAATCTGGGGAGCTATTCTGTAGGTGATCTGTGCTTTAAACCAGAGACAAATATTTGGTGCTTTTCTCCTACAGCAATAATTTATGGGTTCAAGAACCAGTGGGTGGAATTGGGAGTGGCATGTCTCACTCTTAAACCTAATGATTCAGTTGTCCTTCCTTCTTGGGCCTCTGTTGATCTAGAATTCTTAGTACTCAAAGATTTCTTCCACCAGATGGTTTCACTGAGTTGGAAGCAACAACCCCTACCTAGCCATTTGGGACTTCCCATGCTATTGGAAAACAAGCTAAGAAAAGGGTTATATGCCTACCACATATAAGGTATGCTGTTTACATTATGGAATCTTGAATATATTTTATGCCAAAATTTTGGATCAAGGGAGTAAAATCTTGTTCTAGTAAAATTGGTACATTATAATCTATATATATAAAAGGCTAAGTGACCATCCACTGGCTGGTAGGTATGACATGCACTGACCACCAGGGGGCAGATGCTCAACTCAGGAGCTGCCGAGCTGCAGTGACTTGGCAGCAGAGGTTCTCGGGTGATGGACCCTGGAACCAGAGAGGAGGGAGCTCGATTCTGGGGTGCATCACTGGAGAACTGCCCTCTTGCAATCCAGGACCCCTCAGGGGATGTTGGAGAGCCAGTTTCAGCCTGATCCCCGTAGGCCAGGCCGAGGGACCCCACCTGCTGGAGGGACCCCACTCACTCCGCAGACACCCTTCATGCCGCAGTGCCGCCCCCGATGTGCCAGGCCGGGGAGGAATTGCGAGAGGTTGGCTCCAGGGCATGATTTAGTGGATGCAGTCCCTTGAAATCTCATGTTTATTTGTCTAAATTCCATTCAAGGGATCAGTGTACACCGCGAGGTGTCCCATGCAGAGCCTCAGAGGAGGTGGACACCAAGGGAGCAGGGTGACATACTTCCCCTGAGCAGCCGGGTGAAGCATCATCAAGGGGATGAGTATAAATCATGATGGAGGGAGGAAGCCAATGACAAGGGAAAAGTTATGAATGAGGTCGGGTGCTGGGAAAGCAGGAATAAATCTAAAAGTGGAAGGGTCAGGGAAAAAGCTTTCTGCACAGAGTTCACACAAGATGCCAAAGTACTAGCTGTGTGGTATGTGAACAGCCCAGAAAATGCTTGAGGTCACTCACATAGGACCAGGCTCTAGTCAGAAATCTTCTGGGCCAGGGAGGAGAAGCTGAGTTACAGGAGTGGCTTAGCATGTTAAAGCCTCTTGATTTCAGCCGAGGCATCAACAATTATCAAACCTAGTTGTCCATGGGGTTAGGCAGGCTTTCTGTCTGCACCCATACTTGCTGGGAAGCAGAGCTCTGTGACTGAGGGATGCCTCCCGTATCCCTTTCTGGGTCACTGGGCTACCCTTGGCTGTGAAGAAGAAAGGTGATCCCATCTGCCTCATCGAGTTACGTGAGGACTCCCAGCACCTCTCCCACCTTTATTTAAGAAAGAATCGGGCTGCTGACATGTACAGGGGTTCCTCCCACGCCAAGTAATTTGTCTTCCTGTTTGGGAGATTAGAAGTTGTTCTATGAGCTCACTACCATTGGCTTTCCATGGTTAAACTACGTTCAAAATTCTCAAGAAAAAGAAGGGCAATAGTTCTCAGGGGCAGTGCTATTTTTAGTGTATCAATACAAAACGCCAACAAATCATGAGGGAAGAGAAAGGAACCAAACCTTAGATCTGTTAGGCAAAACATGTAGTAACTAGAAACAAATAAGTGAAAGCTTCTAAACAAAACAATTTAAACAAAATTCAGAAAAAGCTTTATATAAATGCTATGATACCTTAAAGCCAAGGTTATTGTCTATAACTTCTGAATTTTAAAACAGCTTACCTTTTTCTAGGTAGCCATTGATTCATAAAGACTTTTAATTCCCAACTATTTAATATTTGATAGACTTGAAAAAATTATGTTTGCTTCCATATTTCCATGGTCTGATTTTATCTTTTGTTAATATATTCTCTTTAAATAGTTGCCTACAGTTGAAGGTAACAAGCGGGCCAAATTAAAATAAAGAGATGACTTATTGAAATGGCATTACATGCAGAACGAAAGACATTACCTACTTCTAAGCATAATGTAAACAGCGAAGGACAAAACATTTTATGAACATAACCATAAATGATATCCTTTGTAGTCAGTCCATACATACCATCAATGAACAAAAGCGATGAAAATTCTTGCCCTCATGGAACTTACATTATGATTACCTCTGACGCCTTTCTTCCCCATCTTTCTAATATTTACAAACTGTCCAATCTCATCAATCAAACTTCTGCATGATTTCTCAGATTTATTATTTTCTTTCTGATACCCTAACCATTGGATTTAGACTTTCATTATTGTTTTTAATGTTTATTTATTTATAATCAGTTTACTCATGCACATTTATTATTTTTAAATATTACTAAGTACTAGGTATTTTAAAATATTCAAATAGTAAAAAATGTCTCTTTCCCACACCTGTCTGTCCTCCTCCCACCCTCCCAGAAGCAATCATCCTTATCATTTTTTGTGTATCTGGATAGATATTCAATGCATGTGTGATTATTTTTATTTTGTACAAACAGTGACATACTATATACTCTATTTTATATCTTGTTTTTTAAAGTTAATATATTTGGAAGATCTTTCCAATTCAACACATATCATTCTCTCCTCTTTTTAAATGGCTGCATGATTAAAGGATGTATACCAGCCCACAATTTGCTTAAATGGTCCACTATTATATTAGTCAGGATGGACTAGGTTATGTTACAGGAACAATAACCCCACAAATCTCAGTGGTTTATTTCTTGCTTAGAAAATGTCTGTTGTGGTTCTGGGCAACTGTTCAGGGCAAATGCCTTCCATATGGCCACTCAGTGATCGTTTGTTAGCAGTTCACCATCCTATAGCTGTACCAGCTGGAACAAGTGTTCTCCTTAGTCGACGTGGCAGAGAAAGAGAGAGATTTGGCCCAGAAGTAAACCTATATTGCTTCAGCCCAAAAGAGACACACACACTCTTCTTGCAACCCATTCACCAGAACTAGTCTCACAACCTCTCTCAACTACAGGGAGAATATGGAAGTAATATTTTCCTATATGTCTGAAGGAAAAAGAGCTGGCTATGCAATTAAGTAGAAATGCTTTGAAAAACTCTATTTGAAAGCTACATCATTAGTCTGAACTTAAGGAAGTGTCTCACATACCTTAGCTAAACTTAGGTTAGCCATCCTCATATCTATTGGTAGTATGGCAATCAATGAGTCACATATCACAAGTATAAAATAGCTTTGTCAAAAAATACCATCATTAAGTGAGTCTGAATTATTACACTAATTTTCAGAAAAAGCAAAGATAGAAGGTAAATGGCAAATATTTGAGGAATATTTTAGTACTAGTTTGTTTTATAAATGAGTACTTTATAAAGCCTTTCAGAGATTGCCAGCAACAGAAAAGATGAATGAGTACACCTATGTTCATAGCAGCATCATTCACAATAGGCAAAGTTGGAAGCAACCCAAGTGTCCATCAACAGATAAATGGAGCCCAGCCAGCATGGCTCAGTGGTTGAGCATCAATCTATGAACCAAGAGGTCATGGGCACATGCCCAGGTTGCAGGCTTGATCCCCAGTAGGGGGTATGCAGGAGGCAGCCAATCAATGACTTTCTCATCATTGATGTTTCTATCACTCTCTCTCTCTCACTTCCTCTCTAAAATCAATAAAAATATAAAAAAAGATAAATGGATAAAGAAGATATTGTTTATACATACAATGGGATATTATTTATTCTTAAAAAAGAAATTCTGTCACATGCTATAACACAGATGACCCTTGAGAGCATTATGCTAAGTGAAATAGGCCAGTCACAAAAGCCAACTACTGTATGATCCCACTTATATGAAGTACCTAGAATATTCAAATTCATAGAGACAGAAAAGAAAATGACCATTGTTAAGGGCTGGGGTGAGGGTGGGGGAAAGGGGGACAGGGGTTAGTGGTTAATAGGTACTGAGTTTCAGTTTTGCAAGATGAAAGAGTTCTGGAGATGGATGGTTGCACAACAATGTGAATTAATGCATCTAATGCCACTGGACTGTACACTTCAAAATAGTTTAGATGGTAAACTTTATATTATGTATATTTTACCACAATAAAGAAAAATGAATAAGTAAAAATCTTTATAAAATGACTACAAAAATGTGTGAGAAAACTCTGAATTGCTCTGATTCCTTAAAGAAATAGTGGACATAAGAGTAGTGAACTGGCAAGCTGGAAAGAGGAAAAGTTATGGTCAGAGAACAAGAAATATGAGTGAATGATTTGGAATGTAAAACAGGTTTAGATGGTGGTGACAAGATCTAGGTTATGGCCATGGGAGCAGGTGGGTGAAGTGGAGTGAAGGAAAAGCTAATGGAATATGTGCATGTCAAAGGACCAGGAGACTAGAATGCTGGATGGGCAATCCATATGGATGTTGAAATCATCCATGAGGACTGACAGAGTTTGGGATAAAGAGGAAGATTACGAGTAAGGGGCCAAATTCTATGAATGAGTAAATTGTTAGGAGATTTCATCTTCTTTGATCAGCATTGTTAGACTACATATATTTAACCTCGAGGTATCTAGCCTATACCAGACGAGCTCACATAGAAGATGGTTTGTATAAGTGAGCATGGCAGCTAGCTAGTGAGAAGAGAAATGTAGCTATCCCATGGACTTTTTAAGTCTGCAAGAGCAGCACATTCCTTCCTATAGGAAATCTGTGTGGGAAAGCACAGTACAATCAGTGAATTGGAATGAGAGAAAGAATGATGGTGGTTGAGAGGGGAAGAAGGACAATTATAACATTTCAACGCACAATGATGTCACCCTAAAAACCCAATTTATCAGCCTCTAAACTAGAGTCACCTGCCACAGGGACTGGGAGGCGGTAGAGCTAAACATGCTGAGTGGGTACTGCTAACTTTTCTCTGTGGTGTCTCCTTTTTTCCTAGGCATTCATGCTAACGACTCAACTTTTGTTGACCCATTTTTTTTTCTTTATAAAAACAGTGGCACCAATTGATAGGTAAGTGGTAATAATACAATTAAGGAGACATTTTACCTCTTTTAATTATGTTGGTATTTGCTATGGACTGAATAATTGTGTCCCGTCTCCCCCTCACCAAATGTTTGTGCTATAATCCTAATCCCCATTGTGATGATATTGGAGGTGGGGACTTGGGAAGTAATGAAGTCTAGATGAGATCATGAGGGTGGAGCCTCCATGATGTGATTAATGCCCTTGTAAAAAGAAGAGACACAAGATCTCTCTGCTTGCACACACCAAGGAAAGGCCATGTCAGGACATAACCAGGAAGGGGGCCCTCACCAAGAATCCAAACGTACTGACATGCTAATTTCAGACTTCTGGCCTCCAGAACTGTGAGAAATAAATGTTTGTTTAACCCACCCAGGTATTTGTTGTAGCATTCAGAACTGATGGAGACAGCATTTTTCTGATATCATTCATAGGTATCATTTTTAGTGGACTCTAAGAGCAATGTATCTGCCTTACTTGATAGCAATCATCATTTTACTTTTACTATACTATTGTTATATTAACACTAGAGGCCCAGTGCATGTAATTCATGCACTCACGGGGGGGGGGGGGAGGGGTCTGGGAGCCCTCAGGGGATGTCCAACGGTTGCCTTATGCCTGCTCCCCGCTCTGCCGAGGAGGTGGGAGAGGCTCCCACCACTGCTACTGCACTCGCCGACTGTGAGCCTGGCTTCTAGCTGAGTGGCACTCCCCCTGTAGGAGTGCACTGACCACTAGGGGGCAGCTCCTGCATTGAACGTCTGCCCCCTGGTGGTCAGTGCGCGTCATAGTGACTGGTCGTTCTGCCGTTGGGCCAAAACCGGCTCTTCAACATCCCCCCAAGGGGTCCCAGATTGTGAGAGGGTGCAGGCCAGGCCGAGGGACCCCACCAGTGCACAATCAGGGCCAGGGAGTGACACAGGAGGGCTCTAGGGTGTGTCCAGCCCATCTTGCTCAGTCTTGATCAGCCAGACCCCAGCAGCAAGCTAACCTACTGGTGGGAGTGTCTGCCCCCTGGTGGTCAGTGCACGTCATAGCAACTGGTCGACCAGTTGACTGTCTGCCCCCTGGTGGTCAGTGCACATCATAGCGAGCATTTGAGCGGCCTTAGCATATCATTAGCATATTACGCTTTAATTGGTTGAATGGCTGACTGGACGACCAGACACTTAGCATATTGGGCTTTTAGTATATAGGATTATTATTATTTTGTCAAATTTTGTCTCAAAATTTCTGATGCTCTGTTTGCCCTATTGGCCATGTAATTATTTATTTAACTATTCTTTTATTAATTCATTCATTTCAGTGTGAAAAGCCCTTTCATAGGTGCATGACTATGCATTACAATCCCACGAATCCTCATCTAAGTTGTGTCCATCATGGAGAGACCTGAATTCCTAAAAGAATGATCTCTGATCTGGACCAAGAACCACACTCTTGGAAACGGGTTTTTAATCTTAACTCTGGAGAAGCTGCCACTAATTAAGTTTTACTCGAGCATCTATCAGATTTTGAAAGGCCATTTTTACTTGCTGCATCTTACTTTTTGTTAGATACTTAGAGAGGTGCATTAACACGTTCAAGTTTCTAGAGAACCTTTTAGCATATATCATTAAGAAGAAAAGTCTGTGGTGTTCAAGTATGAAATGGTTTTCACTTACTCATTTTAGCTCCAGAATATCAATTTATTTTCCCTATATTCATGGATAGCTGATTAAGCATGAAGATGGATGGGAATGTTGATATGTACATATTATCCAAAACTATTTAGATTTGGACTTTTAAGCTTAAAAACATTTACCTTATAAGAAAAATCTGTTCAACTACCAAATAGTTATCCTATATAATAAAAGCATAGTATGCAAATTTCCCCCTCCACTGGAGTTCTTCTGGGAGTTCGACCAAGGGGCGGGCTGGCCGGGGGAAGGGAGGGAGGCCCTAGCCGGCAGCCAGCAGCTGCTAGGGACCCTACCAGTGCACGAATGTCATGCACTGGGCCTCTAGTAAAATATAAAATAATATGAACAAGCAAAAATAAACTAGACAGCAGCCATACTCCCACTCCCAATCACCTTTAATACTTGATTACGTATCTTCCAAAATAATTTTTGTCTCTTTTTTCAGACTTGTATTATGTGTAAGTACATATTTTTTCATAATTGTGATCATGCATAGCATATATATTCATTAACTTTTTATTTTTGCTTGTATTGTGAACATTTTTCTATGTTGATACATTATAAATCAGGGCTTGTTTGTTTTTTTAAAAGATCTTCATGAAATTACTTTTACAGATATACTGTACATCAATTGTTACTCAGGTTATTTCTAAATTTGTCACTCATTAATAACTCTGCCATGAAAATCATCATACTTATACATTTTGCAACTTATTTCTTGAGATAAATACTAGATATGGAATTTCCCCTGAGAAAACAATTTTGATACTTATTGTCAGACTGTACAAATTTTGTTCTGATTGATTCTGACTACAAGTATATGAGAATGCTGATTTTCCCATATCCTCATCCATATGACACATTATTACTCGCTTTTTTTTTCCGGCCAAATAACAGACAAAACTAGATAATAACTTTTAGCTTACACTTGAATGTGCATACATTTGCTGTTCTGGGTAAGTTTAAGAAAACATAAGTCACAAAATGGAAACTTCTGGATATTGGTCAGTTTCTTTATTTCACCCCTTGGTCTCCATCTCCCAATTCTTATTCCCTGTTTCATTAGAGGGAGAGAGAAAAAAAAATCTCTGAGATCCAAGCAGAGCACCAGCCCTTTTATTTCCAAAATTACTACCAACAACTCACACACACCTAGGTTAGAAACATTGGAGTTGCCCTCAGTTCTCTTGGTCTATATTGGTCTGATAACAAAATTAATTAGACTGTTCTCATGATTCTTGCATCTAATCTTCCATCACCATAGTTCAGGATGTTTTTTTGTTTTGTTTTGTTTTTTTGCCACACACACACACACACCACAACACACACACACACACACACACACACACACACACACACACACACACACCACATGACCACACACTCCTCTTTTACTCACTCACTCACTCACTCACTCATGCTCTCTCCCTCACTGCCACATTCTTCCAGTTCAGGATGTTTTTATTCTACCCATTTTTCAAGGCTGAGTTTATATACCACATCCTCCCTAATCTCTCTCACACTAAAACAATATAACTTAATATCTGTGACATATTGTGCCATATGTCCTCCCTGGTATAAGGAGGGATCTTTCAAGTGTGCATATACATAATTATAGTGTAAGTTCCCCTAGAGAAGTTTGATTTCTTAAGTTTCTCTGAATGTTTGCATCTTTCTTTTTTTTTTAATATATTTTATTGATTTTTCACAGAGAGGAAGAGAGAGGGATAGAGAGTTAGAAACATCGATGAGAGAGAAACATCGATTAGCTGCCTCCTGCACACACCCCACTGGGGATGTGCCCGCACCCAACATACATGCCCTTGACCGGAATCGAACCTGGGACCTTTCAGTCCGCAGGCCGACGCTCTCTCCACTGAGCCAAACCGGTTTCGGCTGCATCTTTCTTATATTCTCTTTCCCTCTCTACAATATCCATACTTAAATATGTCCCAAATGAAAGCAAACCTCCTTATGATTCCACATTCTCCTGCAGTAACCATTGTTTTCTTTGTAACCAAAGTAAAAAAAAGATGAATATGCACTTGCTGATCCATTTCCTGTTCTCACACTCACTGCTTGGTACAATCCACTCAGGATTCTGCTCTACCTACTACAACTGCCCCCACCCTATTTGGAACAATTTTTTTAAATGCCAAAATTAGGTGTCTTGTGTTTTAAAGATAAAACAAAATACAAACAAATCTAATCATGTACTTCCCTGCTCAAAATGTCCTTCTGTTGTTAGAAAAATGGGCAAAATCCTTAGTATGATTAACAAGGATCTGTCTGCCTCATCTCTCTTATACTAGTTTCTCTGAAGTCCTGACACATCAGCCATTTCTCATCTCCTTGGACATGACGAGCTCTTATCCATGCTCTTGGCTGAAACTCCTTCTACATATACAAACAACTCTGCCTGAACAACTTCTACTTATCTTTCAATCTCCCCTGATATGTATAATCTTATGGCACTCCGTTGTCATCATTGTACCTTTCACGAATGTAATTAATTAATTATCAGGATGGTTATTTAAAGAGTCCCTTCTTGACCAAACTATAAGCTCCATGAGATAAGAGATTGTATGTACCTTAATCTTCTGTGTATTCCCAGCACATAGCACAGTGTTCAAGAAATGTTTGTCAAATGAATTATAGTAACATGAAAGGAGGAAAGAGTGAGTGCAGATGTAAGTTTGTAGGTCTTAAAATGACAAGTTGAGGAAATTGCTTTTGTGGTTATACTCTTCTCAGTAAAGTAGGAGATGAGAAAATCTTCTGGGAGTGACTAAGAATTTGGAGGGGAAAGAATATCAAAGTGTTGAGGATAATGGGAAACATTTTAGGAAAATCATGATGAAGAATTGGAGGAAAGTTGGCTAAATAACATAAATATCTATTTAGTTCGTGTGAGGACTAAGGTTAATACTTATGATTATAGGGCAACATTAACCTGCCTAGTATAGGATTTTCTCCAGCAGAATGTCAGAGCCTGAGTGTGCTTGGTGAGGAGGTAGGACAGTAGAACAATTGAGCAAAAGAGTTTAGGATATTGGGAAGGGACTACTGAAGTATTGATTTACACTAACTAAGCTATATTTGAAAGGAAGTAAAGTCAAAAGGTCTATTATCAGGAGAAAGATAAAGGGTCAATGAACTAGAGACTTTAAAAATGTTGGGGAAAATACAATGTAAGAAGAAACTAGAAAAAGAAGAAGCTTTATAACCAATGGATGCAAAACTCTGGAGGGTGAGGGCATATATGGGAGTGAGGTGGGGGGTGGCAATGGTAAGATATGTACACATATAATTCCTTAATAAAAAAATTGAAAAAAAAAAAGAAGAAGAAGCTTTGGTCACAACATAGAAGTAGGTGGCTGAGGTGAGATGATGTAGGTCAAGGAAGGTGTGTGAAGCAGAAACTAGACCACCCAGCGGAAGTGGTCAGGATATTGTAAATATGGCTCTAGATGTTGCTATAGTTGAAATTATAAAAGTATAAGAAATTGCCTGAGGAGAGCACCTAGCACGAGAAAATGGAAGGTTACCAAAATTTACAGAGCAGGGAAAGGAAACCCAGTACACCAAAAGGATGGGAAATCATCCCTGGTCAATGGCTCTATGGAAATGTCTTGGATTCAATTCCTGGTCAAGGGCATGTACCTGGGTTGCAGGTTCTTCCCTGAACACTGTGGGAGGCAACCAATCAATGTGTCTCTCTCACATCTATGTTTCTCTCTCCCTCCCTCCATCCCTCTGTCCCTCCCTTGCACTCTCCCTAAAAAAAAAAAAAAAATCAATGGAAAAAATATCTTTGGGGGTGAAACTTAACAAAAACAAACAAAGAAAAAGGGACAGGAAGTTGTGGTCAGATAGGGAAGAGGAAAATCAATATAAAATATTGAAAGTAAAGAAAATGACAGTAATTGAGATATATCTAGAATGGTCCTTAGTATATATTAAATTTGAAAACAAAAGAGGTCAATGAAGAAGAAGGTTGAAAACAGATGTTTATCTTTGGTGATTAACAAGTTCTCAGTACTCATAGGGAGTTGTAGAGTGAATACAAGGCATCAAATCCAATTATTTTAATGTTATATCTTTTTTCAGCTCTGAGAAATATAGTTATTAGACATTGAGAGGCGTTATCATTTTTTTTCACATTAAAGCACATGTCACCATTATAATTATGCATTGGTTTTAAAATTTCTTAGAAGACTCCATTTCCTCTGGATAGGCTAGTAATTTGTTCCGTCTTATTCCCCGCCCCTCGACCTTTTAGTTAAAGCTTACGCTATTCTCATGAGAGCATTGCAATTCAGCTGCTTTCCTATTGAGAAATTGTCACAAATTTAAAAGATGTGGTACTATAAATTTGGAAAAGCCACTACATCATTATCAATATTTAGATAAATGTCTCTTGCTGAATATCTATGCTTGGCTCTATTGATTTTTTTGCTGTGTGAGTGTGATCTGGCTTGGAACATGCACTATGTTGGGAGGTATTTACTGGAAGATTTATTGAATATACAGGTTTTTCAAACTTGAAGTGGAATATGGTATCAATTATTATATCACCTGAGATAATATTTTATACTGTGTATAAAAAGGATTTTTATTTGAAAACACATGCCATATGTGCTGTATAGTAGTGGTCTTTAGAAGCAAAAAATATTTGTATAAAGATGCATAGAAAACAGCCATCCTTCCATGGGCCAGTCTTTGTTGAGTGCCTGCTGTGAGTCAGACATTGTACTAGGCAATGTGGACATGACAGTGACTATGACAGAGGCAGTCTTGCTTCCAGAAGATTGAAGTCTTTAGGGAAACGCAAACATTAAACTAATATTATTAAGTGTGACAACTATTACAAAGGGAGAAATTCCTGGTAATATGAGGATGTGTAGCAGGGAAAAACACAATCCAAAATCAAGAAAGATTACAAGTGATGTTATAGTTTTTCCTATTCATTTTTTTATTTTCCAAACTTTCTGTTTAGACCAAGACTTTTGTTGATAGAAAAGACAGTGTGCACTGAGAGGAAAAAAAATCAAACAAAGCATTTTGTCTCTGATTCATCTCTTGCAATTCTAATTAACAACTTCAGAAATGTAAAGCTTATTTTAAACACACTAATATCTAAACTAAGTCACGTTGCATATTATTTTCCTGGATCAGTCAATGGGAATTGATGATTTTTATCTAATCCTGGACATCCTAATATTATCTGGATTAAAGAATAGATTTAGCCCTGGCCAGTGTGGCTATGTGGTAAGAGCATTGGCCCTTGCACCAAAGGGTCAGGGTTCAATTCCTGTTCAAGGGCACATGGGTTGAGGGTTTGAGGGTTCAATCAGCATCCCTGGTCAGGGCATGTGTGGGAGGCAACCAATCAATATCTCTTACATCCATTTCTCTCTTTCTCTCTCTTCCTCTTTTTTTCCCTCCATTCTCTCTAAAAAATCAGTGGAAGAAATATACTTGGGTAAGGATTAGCAACAATAAAAAAAGAATATATTTATGGGAGGCCTCGCAAAATAAGCACTAGTTAAGAAACTCAAAGATTCAAGACCAAATTTTATGCTCTGCTTATATAGAATCAGGAGTACTTTGTACAAAGGAAGATGGCAGAGACTGGGACTGGCCACCAGAGTATAGAAGTAGGTTGGGAATCTTTGTTTAAAGCTACTGCAAGCAACACTCACATTTATTACCATCAAGCTACACAACTACAGGGCAATTGGTAGAAAATTCAATATCAGACTCTTCCTGGTAATACTTGGATAGAAAAAACTTTCATAACTATGTATTATATGGGACTTTTTTCTGGATTCTGAAATGACTCAGTTAACATTCCCACACAGAAAAAGCATCAAAATGAAAATGGGCAAATACGTAGAGTTCATCACAACAGATTTGTGCATGCCAGGCACTCTGTTAAGAAAAATAGACTAATGACAACTAATTAAAAATATATACCTAGAATACCTAGACAACTTTTGCATTACATTTCAAAAGGGATTAACAATTAAATGTACTCAACACCAGAAACATATTGACCATAATTTAATATTCAGGATCTTGTAGGTTCTTCAAGTTCATCATTATGAACATCATTTAATATAGATATTTGGAAGTGTCCAAGGATAGAATGCTGGGTAGACATCATTTTGTGATACATAAAATATAAATCAGGGTGACTTCTCCCTAGTAACTTCCATGTTATGTGAACTAGTTAGTTGTTAAAACTTAAAAGAGAATATTTAAAGATACATGCATGACAATGTCATATGTTATATGTGGACTTCCTTTAAGCCAAATATCACATTTTAAATATACTAAATCAAAGCATACTATAAATAGAGCAGAGTAGTCAGTATTGAATTGTTTAGTCTTTAGATGGATATTAGCAATGAATGTAAGTTGGGCAAAACAGCACATGTTTAAACGGAAAACAGTGTTACAGGGGTTATGGCAGGGTTATGGCATTGGCAATTAGCTAATGACAATGATGCACTTAAGAAACACTGTGTAAGAAGGCTAATAAATACAGCCAAACCATCATTAATAATCCATGACAGAAGGGAAAAAAGAAAGGAAAGAGAAGAGAAAGGTAAGAGAGAGCACTCAGTAACAAGATACATAGTAAAGCCTAAAGTTCCCTATAATTAGAAGTAGTATTTATATTTCCAGAGGACACAGAAAAGGCTTTCCAGTGACTATTTCAACAAATAATTAGGGGGATTGATATGCATATTGTCAGATTATGAGTTTTTCACTAATTTCATTTCTTTTTAGGTGTGTGTGTGTGTGTGTGTGTGTGTGTGTGTGTGTGTGTGTGTGTACCTTTTAAAGGTACATGTTATCATACCAGGCAGATATAATGGGGTTGAGCTTTTACTTCCTACATGCTCATAAGGATAATATAATTCCAAATAAAAGGCAACTAACATGTTGCCATCTAGTCTCTGTTGGAAATTCTTAACTAGATAATTTCCCCATGGCATTGTATGATAATAGCCATTACTTTCAGGTTACCCACATACAAAGAACCAAAAACTCTTCTGATATCCATTTGATGTTTCCCATCAATGTTATTATCCTCATTTTGTCAGTGATGCCAGTGTTCATAGTGAGAAATGCACCATCCTAATTTTTAAGCACCCACTAAGCTATTAAACTGACAATTACAATGTGGTATGTTAAGTGGGAGGATAGAAAAAGTAGATGGTGATATTATCAAGGTGCATGAAGTGACATAAAGTAAGCCTTAAAGAGGTAGACAAGCAAAGGTAGAGGAGGAGTGGGGTGAAGAATATGATTCAGGCAGAGGAAATGTCATGTGCAAACCCTAAAAGTGAGCGGGAGCATGACGATCTGAAAATGGAAAGCAATTTCAACTATGTACATTGAGTGTAGATTCTGAGGTATGAAGTGGTGATATATAAGCCTTGAGAGATAAGCAGAGACCTAATTACTTATAGATGTCTGAGGCCAATGGACAGGCAGTAGTAGTAGTATTTAAGTAAAGGAATGACATAATCAAGTCTGGGGCAATTGCGGTGAGCCAGGTGAAGGACGATGCAGATTTTCAGCAGCAGTTGTAGTTGCATGAGATAATGGTTAAATAGAGTTTGGAGGTTTTTTTCATTCTTACCTGAGGATATATTTTTATTGATTTGAGAGAGAGAGGAAGGAGGGGGGAAGAGAGAAAGATCAATTGGTTGCCCCCCATTTATGCCTGACCGGGGATTGAACCCGAACCTTTTGGTGTACAGGATGGCACTCCAAACAACTGAGCCACACCGGCTAGGGCTTAGAGTTTTTGATGGGGATGGGAAGATGTTGGAGGCAGAAAAGACAATATATACTCTTGATTTTTCTCTCTTAAATTTCAAATTCCTAGAGAAATTTCTGCTTATCATTTTGCCCTACATTATAAAACATAGAGTAAATATTCAATAAATATTTATTGAATAAATTAATGAATGACACAAATTCAGCCAAATTTATTTTCCTTTGCAACCCAAATTGGGGGAGAAGGTCTCATCTTTATTTTATTTTATTGTATTTTTACACTGTCATTGCTTGGAATATTTGTTTTCATTAAGCTGTGAAAGATAAATTATTTTCCCCAAATTTTTATTACAGAAAATTTCAAAAATATAGAAAAGTTGAAAAAATGGTACAATAAATAACCAAATACCCCCTACCTTGTTAATAATTTGCAATATTTCCTGTTTGTGTGTGTGTGTGCATCATGTATAGCATCTGAAAGTTGCAGACATTACAATCAACCCAAATATTTCATCTGCAACTTCGAAGAATAAGGATATTTTATATAAAACTATAAGTTATTATAGTTTTGCCCCAAAGAAAATTAACATTAATTCCCTAATATAATCCTTTTCAATTATCCTGAAGATGTCTTTACATATATATTTTTCAGATTAGGGCTCATTTAAGGTTCCCAGATGTGCTTGGTTGTTAGGTCTCTGGAAATGAGAGCCCTTTCAGTAAAGAATAAAAGGAATAGGATTATTTAACCTGGTACAAAAGTGCTGGGGATCATTCAATATTCAATAGAAACTACTGGGCAGCCAGGTTTGTTTTCTGGTTGGAAATGTAGTGTGTGTGTGTGTGTGTGTGTGTGTGTGTGTGTGTGTGTGTGTGTGTTGTCATTAGCCAATGAGTTCAATTGGCAAGTTCCTTCATTGTATTTATGAGTCCTGGGTCAAAGGTTCCCTCTCTATATGGGCCTCTCCACTCTCCATGGAGAATAATCTCTGTCCATATGGTCATACATTGTACTCCATGCCTTAGGTAATCAATCACCTGGTAGAAGATTGGACTTTGTCACCAGCAGGAACTGAATGAGTGTACATAGATGCAAGGTGAAAATCTATTAATCATTTAGGGGGAGAAAAAAAATCTCAATATGTAATAAATTATTCATTTGGTGGGACATCTTCATATACAAAATAGCCCATTGGTTTAAGGTGCTTACATCATGGAGTGCTTTTCTTGGTGCTTCCAGTTGAGTTTATGTCTGAGGACAAAGATTAAGCTGAGATAAATGCCAAAGAAAGTTGGACATTAGTCTTTCCCATTGCACCTGTCAAATCACTAATGCATAGAAAATACTAAGTGCACATGTGTGAGCCTCCTTGTAAGTGCTAAGAATTTTGTCTCTATTGTACTTCCCTTTCCCTGCCCCTCCCCCTCCTTCCTGTTTAATGGAAATGCCAAAAGGAATTTGACACTGATGGACAGCCTAGAGGCACCATAATGAAGTTTGCAAGCCTGGTGCAGCGTCTCTGTTTCTAGCTACACAAGATTGAAAAATGATTATAATTGCATTCCTTGCATATATTCAGATGCAGTATGGTATTCCAGGGTGATGACTATTTTCTTCTAAAATTGTGAAACTTCAAGCTGTTCGTTAGCACTGTCATTTGCAGGAGGCTAAGTGAATGTTGGTTTATGTGCCCTATTTCCTAGCAATAGAAAGGCTACTTGAAGCTGCCAATATCCCTGTGACCTGTGTTAGAGCAGATGGATGACCCAAACAAGAACATCTGCATTCTCTGAACGACAGAGGTAGTTGCTTTAGGGGCTCTCTTCTTCTATTTAAAAACCTATAAATAATATATATTTTACTATATCACAAAATCTGGTTTTATGTTAAAACAAGCATCCCAATTTTTACATGCAAATTATTTTTAAACATCAATGTTTTCAAGATGATATTAGTGACAATTATGATGGGGCGATTGTAGTAATTTTGAAAAGTGTGTGCATGATCTGTAGTCCTTTCCACTTGTACATATCATTTTTTTTTCAGGCTTATACATTTACTTATAGACCTTGGCCTTGATGGCAAGCACATGTCTTTGCTCTTCATATCTTTCCTTAGCCTTTGTTTCAGGCAAGCTGCTTTGTTTCCAATTGTTCCATGATACTAATTCATTCCCTTTTTTTATGCAATACACTTGAATTGACATGCAGTTAGAAGCTGCTATCAAGCAGATATTAGGAATCCTATGTAAAGCATGCTTTCAACATTCCAGCTCGAGTTACTAGTAAGTAAAAATGTGCATTATTGAAGTACAGAGGTAAATAGAGTTCCAGAACCAGGTTATTAGTAATGTTCAGGATATTGCCATTTTCTACTAAAGTTGTTTCAGAGATAAAACTCACAAAACTGGAAATACCACCAGATGGAACATCAACTGGAGGTTAGATCTCCTTCAGGATATATTAGCAATTGCAATCACAAATTGTATGGCACTATGCTCATAGTGGACAGGATTAACAATGCACCAGGGGTTCCTAATCATCAGTGCTCTGCAGATTAGTGGGAGATGAGGAGAGGGGCTTACACCAGCCTTCAGATTATTGTGTACTGCCTGCAGCCCATTGTTTTTCCACTAAGCTTTTAGACAGTGGGTATGCATCTTTGTGCATTTAAAAATTATTCATTAGGAATGCTCTGCAGAAAAAACAATTTGTCATTCCTACTATCATAAAAGCCTTCATATTTTTCCCAGAGCAATATGTATATTAATTTCCCTTTCAGCCTGCCTTTCTGAATCTCCAAGAAAAAGACTTCTAGATAACATTAAGTCAGTTAATTGCCTCAACTGATAAAACATTGAGCGGAGAACATTGTTAATTGTTGACATTATGGAGAAATTTAGTACTTTTGATGGAAAGTTGTTCAGGAAGTATATTCACGTTGTACTGTCTAACCAACAATGCACATATTTCAGGCTTTTAGTGTACTCTCTCAGTGGCATGTTAAAAATCACAAAAACATATGGAAATCTTCACTTTGTTTAGAAAATATATTTACTGAAAACAGTATAGGGATGTTCAATTTCCCTAAAGGGAGTACTAAGAGGAGACTCTTCCCACTGGTTGCTCAAAGAAGGTTTCAGGATTTCATTAGCATCTTCATTTCATCAGGTAGGGGGAAAAAGAATCCCTGGGCTGAGCCTGTGGTATTATTCCAGCCAACCTAAGCACATCTAAGGAACTGCTGGGCAGGACTGTCATGAGTCCATTTGCAAGAGACCTTTGCATTGAACAGTAGGGCAAGAGTAGAGAGAACCAGGGGTTTTCAACCTAAGATATCACTGCTCCCCCAGCCAAGGCCCCAAGTGTGGAAGTTATAAAGTAAGTGGTATTAGGCATGAGGCATAGAGCCAATTCCCTCAAGGGGGTATACCATGACCTCAGGAAGCAGGAGGAGAAGTGTTCCTTTTCCTTCCAGGAGGAACAGACCTTGGCTTTGGTGCAGTGGGAATCTGATATTGGAAGCGACTAAAGATGGTACCTTTGGTATGGCTAGACATCAGCCTTGTCCCAAGGCCAGAAGCACCCGAGTCCAAAGATGCCCTTGGGTGGCTTCCAGTGGTCGCTAACTGGTAGTCCATGGATTTATTTTTTGTGTGTGTGTGAGTTTATGATATATCTATAATAGGAACATCCCAGAAATAAATTGGTGAGACTTTAAGTAGAGGCAGAATTCCTGCAATAATAGACAGTGTTCTACCATTATTTTTTAAATATATTTTTATTGATTTTAGAGAGGAAGGGAGTGGGAGAGAGATAGAAACATCCTATATAATAAATGGCTAATATGCTAAGTGTCCTGTCATCCAGTGACCAGTCGACTGTTCAACCAATCAAAGCATAATATGCTTATGATATGCTAAGGCCACTCAACTGCTCACCATGATGTGCACTGACCACCAGGGGGCAGACGCTCTGAACTTGCTGCTGGGGTCCGGCCAATCGGGACTGAGCGAGATGGGCCAGACCTGCCCTGGAGCCCTCCCACGGTCCCTCCCCGGCTCGATCGTGCACTGGTGGGGTCCTTTGGCCTAGCCTGTGCCCTCTCACAATCCTGGACCCCTCAGGGGATGTCAGAGAGCCTGTTTCATCCTGATCCTGCAGGCCATTCTCCTCGGGAGAGCATCAGATGCAGGGCTCACGGCTGGCAAGCGCTGCTGCAGCAGCTCGAGCCTCTCCTGATCAGGACTGATTGGGTGTGAGCCCAAAGCAGGCGCAGTGGGGCCAGGATAAGTGGAAGCAGCAGGTAGGAGCTGCAGGCAGCATTGGACTGTGGTTTTCTGCCTGATCCCCGCAAGCCACTCAGAGGGGCCCCACCCTTGCATGAATTTGTGCACTGGGCCTCTAGTCAATAATGAGAGAGAATCATTGATCGGCTGCCTCCTGCACACCCCCTACTGGGGTTTGAGCCCACAACCTAGGCATGTGCCCTTGACCGGAATCGAACCCGGGACCCTTCACACAGGCTGACGCTCTATCCACTGAGCCAAACCAGCTAGGGCTGTTCTCCCATTATTATTAGCTCTGGTGCAATAATGACCATAGACAACATTTCTCCTAAGCATCTTACATGTCCTAAGTCCTCAACCTCAGGAGATTGATACTATTATCATCCCCATTTTTTACATGAGAAAACTGAGCCACAAGGATGTTAAATGACCTGCCCAAGATCACACAGTGAATAAAAAGCCTCAGATAAGACCCACCTAGGCAGTTTGACTCCAGAGTCCACCCTTTACCACTTTACTACACTGTCTTCCCATGTTATCTCCATGGATCTGAGAACAATCAGGTTACATATGTGATTTTCTATTTAATTTGAGAAACATCATCTAGTCCTCATAAATCTAAGTAAACTGGGGAGTATTATGCTATGTGAAATAAGCCAGTCAGAGAAAGTCAAGTATCACATGATCTCACTCATATGTGGAATCCAAAGAACAAAATAAACTAATGAACCAAATAGACCCAGAGACATAGAAGCATGGAACAGAATGTCCAATCTCTGAGGGAAGGTGGGGACTGGTGGGTGGGAAGAGATCAACCAAAGAACCTGTATGTGTATATGCATAACCCAGGGACACAGACAATAGTGTGGTGGAGGCCTGGGGTGGGGAACAGGTGCAGGCTAGAAAAAAGGGTACATCTGTAATACTTTCAACAATAAAAATGAATTTAAAAAAAGAGAGACTGCTTATATTACTACAAATTAATTAGTATTGAAAGATTTGCAATTATATTTTTATTTGAAAGATAAATGGCTATAAATTTAGGGGCGGCTAATAGGTATATAAAAACACTGGAATTATTTATTTCTTAATTTTAGCACTGTGTCTAAATACTCATGAATAACTATCAAATCAGTGAAGCAAAATTAAAAATATAAAGAGGCTAGTTGAGGCAGCTTGATATATGGAATGGACATGAAGTGAAAAAAAAAAAAAACATCCGTAGTTTCATTTGACTCTTTTTGCCACAATTTTTATTATATTCACTCAAAATTCCTCTATGAGAGGATCTAGTAGATGACAAGAAAGGAACAATCTCCAAAAAGCACAACAGAAAAATGCCAACAGTGTTCATAGTAGCAAGCTAGTTAGGAAATGGTGGAGAGAAGTAGAATAATACCAAACTCTAGGGAATAACATTCTACCTTCAGAAAGTAGAAGAGTTACAACTTGAGCATGGTATTTGCATCTAATGAAAGAAAGTTTTTAGAAGAATAAAATGTCAAGTATCAAAAAGAAGAAGAAGAAGAAGAAGAAGAAGAAGAAAAAGAAGAAGAAGAAGAAGAAGAAGAAGAAGAAGAAGAAGAAGAAGAAGAAGAAGAAGAAGAAGAAGAAGAAGAAGTTCTGCTTGATCATTAGGAATGCTAGAGACATTTTTTTAAAAATATATTTTATTGTTTTTTTTTTACAGAGAGGAAGGGAGAGGGATAGAGAGTTAGAAACATCGGTGAGAGAGAAACATTGATAAGCTGCCTCCTGCACACACCCCACACACACACACTGGGGATGTGCCTGCAACCAAGGTACTTGCCCTTGACCGGAATCGAACCCGGGACCCTTCAGTCCACAGGCTGACACTCTATCTATCCACTGAGCCAAACCGGTTAGGGCTGGAGACATTTTTTTAGATGTAGTTTAAAAAAAACTTTTGGTCTTTGAGAATTTATCCTATCAGGTGTTAAGACCTTTTTATTCAACCTTCTCATCTGGGTTATGTTATGTGTAGGTATGTATGTGTATATACACTTAACATGAGATCTAACATGTAATCTACTCTCTTAACAAATTTTGAAGTGTATAATAGCATATTGTTAACTACAGGTATTTTGTTGTACAACAAATCTCTAGAATTTATTGGTCTAGCACAGTGGTCGGCAAACCGCGGCTCACGAGCCACATGCGGCTCTTTGGCCCCTTGAGTGTGGCTCTTCCACAAAATACCACGTGCAGGCGCGCATGTACAGTGCGATTGAAGGAGTACCCTAATTAAGTTAATAACAATGTACCTACCCATATAGTTTAAGTTTAAAAATTTGGCTCTCAAAAGAAATATTAATCATTGTACTGTTGATATTTGGCTTTGTTGACTAATGAGTTTGCCGACCACTGGTCTAGCATAACTGAGATTTTATACCCACTGAATAACAACTCCTCATTTCCCTTACCCTCCTGCCTCTAGCTTCCACTTGTAGTCTCTGCTTCTATGAATGTGGCTGTTTAAAATACCTCAAATAAGTGGAATCAGGCAGTGTTTGTCCTTTTGGGACTGACTGCCTTATGTCACTCAGCATCATGTCCTTCAGGTTTGTCCACATTGTCTCAAAGGACAGGCTTTCCTCCTTTTTTAAGGCTCACTAATATTTTGTTGTATGTATAGAGCACGTTTTCCTTATCCATTTATCTGTTGAAAACAGTATGGTACCAGCATAACGATGACATATAGACTAATGGAACAAAATATAGAGCCTGGAAATAAACTGATGCATATTAGGTGAACTGATCTTTGGAGAGGGTGCCTAGAACACACAATGGGCTACATTCTGTTTAAGTTTTACCCCAGGCTTGAGAGACAGAGGCAAAAGTGAATTTACATTTCTGTCTGGCTTCCCATGATGGGCAAAAGGAGAAGGGATTCATGGACCAGAGCATTGCCTGAGACTAAAAGCTACATTAAGTTTGAGCCCCAGCACAAAGGACATTAAGCAAGGGCAGAGATCAGAAGGAGGATAAATCTCAATGACACACAATGCATGTTAGATGCCAAATTTCTGAGCCTCAGTGTCTCATCTTTGACAGATCATAGCATTATATTCCCTACTTACTTCCTAGAATTGTTTTGAAGATGAAATAAGATAATGTGCTTGTACTATTTAAAAAACTACAAAAATATTTGTTTTGAACTAAAAAGCAGTTATTGAAATATGATTTTATATTTGTATGCTATCATTTTCTATGAATAGTCTTGATTATGTAACTATAATAAGATTCTATATCAGTAGCAAAAGCAGGGATTTTCTACATATTTTAGAAAGTAAAGGTCTTACAATACTTATAATATTCAAGCCAAGTGACTTTGTGTTTAGATCTTTTTTATTCTTTCCTAGATTTTGAGTGACTTGAGTTCAGGGACTATTGGACTTATCGTTATTCTTAAGTTCCTTTCAATAAAAGCATGTGACACAGATGCATGAATATACAACCAATCAATGATTCATTAATAGTCACCAAAGTGTTTGTATGAAGAAAATAAGGTAGCATTTTCATCAAGTTAAAAATGTAGATTCTGAAATTATTTTTTAGAGGACAAAAGTTTTGGAGTATTTGTTAAATTATTAAATTAAAGGCCCGCAATTCTGGTGTAATGTTCTTAGAGGTACATACGTTATTTCAGGCCATTAGGCTGCCTTTTAGTTAAACTAAAACTCTAATTTGCTAATGGTACCCTAATGACCTTTAAGCCTTAATGAAAACTGCCTAATTTATGCCTGAGGCTAATTCACTCCTCAAATGAAGTCCTACCCAGACTGTAGGCACAAAGAGGGTTAGATCACTGCAGAGGCAATTAAGCATCTTCCTGGTGAGCGCCCCAGGAGGCAAGAGACAGAAAAACACATGTGAGAGGGAAGAGACATGGGCCCCAATCCTACTCTGACACTAGCCAGCGTGTGACCTCAGACAATCAAGGCCTGTTTCCTCATCTTGAAGCTGGCAGTGGCTCTCAGCTAAGATAAACATAGATGGCATGCCTGTGTCTTCTGAACCATTTCAAAGATATTATAATGGTAGAAAGCACAAAACTTCTTGGAGGAAATTTTTTACCTGGGGGTTTTGTTTTTTTCTGTTGTGATGGGACCCCGGAACTTGTGGATTTACACCACATAAAATGTTGAGAACCAATGGAACTAGATAATCCCTAATGCATCTTCCACTCTACAGTTCTGTGATTCTAGTCTATCACTGAATGTTTCTGTGGCAGCAGACAAAGCTGGCCACGAGCCAGAATTGGTTCTAGTTATGAAGCCAAAGCCTGCCCCTCAAAATAATGAGCTTCTAAAGAGGCTAAAACTGTTTTTATTCTTACAGTGAGCAGCCTGCTTGTAATAAAAGGGCAGCAGACTCCAAGTTAAGAGTGTTTCATTGCCTATAAATCTAATATCCACATCAAATGAATCTGCCATAGACAATTATTGTTGCAAAAATTAGAAATGATTGTTATAATTTTTTCCCTTAGAATTTAATCATACGTGACAGGAAATTTCTTCAAGGTTACCTGCAGTATTTTAAAGACAACCATTTTCTTATTCTGTGTAAAATGCTAAATGCTTTTTTTATAAATTAAATGAGATAAAATGATCATTTTTTTACATCTCATTAAGAAAAAGAAAATAAGACAGTATGTTTCAATTAGCATAAACAAACAATAGATATTTTCTTTTCTACTGCATCTCAGATCTCTGATTGGAAACGTTATTTTTCCTGTAAGTTATCAGGGGATGATCAAACGTTCTTTGTAGCATGACATAAACAAAAGCACAGAAAGCAGAAGGGAGACAAAAACTGCAACCACCATTGTCAGTGAAACAACATAATATTTTGCTAACCTTTCAAACTGTCCAGGACTCAGGAATGACTCTAAACTAGTGAGCTGCTTTGCAGGATAAAATCAGAATCAGAATATTTTCTAACAATTCAAAGGAGAGAAGAACAGAAACCAAATACTCATTATGTAAACTTGCAATGATAGAAATTATTAGAAATATCAAGGGGGAAAAGAGTTAGTATTGGAAAAGGCATGAATTGAAAAAATATATATGCCATTGTATATTGCATATTATAACCAATCTGCCTTTATCTCAAAGTTGACTAGGTTGGGTAATAACTTTTATCTAGCTCTAATTTATATAAATAGGATCATGGAAGGACAAAATTTCTAGAAGTAAACCATTATTTTATTAGCTAATGTTTTCAGGACTGAGAGCTTTTGCAATATAAACTTTTTGGCAGACAATTCTCCATGGGCCTTTCACACTTTTGCAAGTATCATAAGTGAGGCACTGACTATGAAACTACAGCAGGCTAACTTGTGAGTTAGCCATTAGGGTAAATATCTCAGAACCTTCATCGTTCATGACAATACATTCATTGCAATTACCTTAGAAACATGGTGGCCACTTCTCTGGAGTTTTGGTAAGAATAAAAAAACTTCACGTTCAGGTTTTAAATGGATGATTTTTTTTTTATTGACTTATAGAGAAGACATACAAATGTGTGTATGGAATCTGACTTGACCAACCCAATAATCCCTTACAGGTACCAGTACTTACAGATCCAGAAATTCTATAGTACCTGGGTCCTTAGAGTTGATACAGCTTGAGGTACTAACAAAACTCATATGATACTGATAGCTAGTCCATAATCTGATTTATTTATATTAAAAATATCATTTCTGACCAGATCAGAAGTTTGTCAGAAAATAAAGGTAAGTGCTATCTCTCTTTCATATGTAAGTCAAATATAATTATTAGAAGATAATTAAGTGTTCTCAGTAGTTAGTGTCACCAAGTCTGATACATTCATGGCCACTTTAGGTTATATTTGAGGTTGAATATTCATATCAATTAGTCAAGATGCTCTCTCTTCTGGGTAATGCTGAATAAATGCAAATTTTACTTTAAAGGCTTTCCTGTCCAAGAATCTACACAGACCTCTCTCTCAGTTGCAATTCAACTAATTAGGCTTCAATTTTCACAATCCCTTTCTAGCAATTAATTTTTTTTGAAGATACAGTCTTTCCACATTGGCTGAACTTCGTTGTTTTCAAATCTTCTGTCACACATTTTCAGATTAGTTTCACGAGTTGTATTTTCACTCTCAACTAGTTCTGAGTTGCTTCACCTTACATTCTGAATGTGTGAAATTAGCTGTAGTCTATGGGGTTTTCATCCTTTACTTCTCAAAGAGAGGTCCCTACATCAGCATCATTGGCATCCATTACCTGGGAACTTAGTAGAACTGCAACTTCTAGGACTCTAATCCAAACCCAGGGAATCCAAAATTCTCAGGAGAAGCCCAGTAATCTCTGTTTTAACATGCTCTCATGGTGATTCTGATACACACAGACAGCCACATAAGATACATCCCATTGGATAATTAGCATGAATTCTAGGTGGTTGTTAAATTATTGAAAAATATCCAATTTGCTTATTTAAAAATAAGTTGGCCATTGACTAGAGCTTGAAATGCTTTGTGTGTGTGTAGAAAAATTGATGTTAATCTTTGTGATTGGGGGAAACTGGATGAGGGCGCAGAGTACCTCTCTACTATTTCTATAACTTTCTGTGAATCTATAGTTATTTCAAAATAAAAAGTTCTATTAAAAACTTGAAAATGTATGATTTTTATAGTGAAGAGAATTTTACTTTTATAGGAAAGGATAAGATGTTTCCATGGCACATAAATAAGAAAACAACTCTTACTAAGCAACCTGTGTCACATTGAAATCTCTTCTTACTCTTGTTCTCCTTACCAATGGGAAAGAGAGAAACACATGAGTCCCAAAGATACAACGTCTACTAGTATCTGGGAATAGCATAACACAATAAGCAGTTAAGTTGATATCCCTGATATCCCTGAAATTAAAAAATTACTCAGCATATGTCTCAGAATTAACAAAAAGAGTTTTGTTGTTCATGGCTATCAGAGCTTAATTCATCAAAATAGAAGTATAAGCTTTATAGATCTTCATTGATATAATTATGCTTCAAAGGATAAAAAATTTCCATGTGTTAGAGATAGGTCTTTGTGGTAGTTCAGGTCCCCTGAGAAGCAGGTGCTAAGATAGGAATAGACATGCAGGAAATCAGGGATGCTTGTGAAGGTAAAGAGGAGGACGTTTGAGTCGGCAGGAAAGCTGTCAGACCACAGTGCAGGTCTCATACCTGTGAAAGGTGAGGGGGGAGGAAAGAGAATTGGAAAGAAGTGCTAGACTGCAGGGGTCTAAGTAAGTTTTGTCCATTCCAAGGGGGAAGTCCTTAAGTGAAAAGTTGCCTTATAGATTAGTCCCACGTTTGACAGCAATAAGCCTGCATTAGCTGTCCCTCTGTACTTAGTCGCTGGCTGGGAGCAGCCCAGGGGAACTGCAGCCTCAGCTCAACACTAAGGTGGATCCAGAGGGCTGGGCTGCCAACCGGCTACCCACCCTGCAGCAGGAGACCTGAGTGGGTGCATTCTCAGGGCTACTGGAGTTTTACACCAAGTGATTTCAAAACATAAAATACATAATTACAAAAACGGTATATGCTCTGCCTGTTCAAACTATGTCACTATCACGACATAATGGTGTCATATTTTAGATCTTTTAAATTGTCTTTCTCACACTTGGAAGTCTCTGAAATGACACAATAAATGGTAACTAAGATATTTAAAGGAATTCAGTGTTAACATTTTTGAAGATATGAGACCAGAATATTCTAACGCAGCAATTTTCAATCCTTTTCATCTTGTGGCACACATAACCTAATTATTAAAATTTTGCAGCACACGAAAAAATATATTCTAATTTTTGCCACTCTGACAAAAAAAATAGATATAATTTTGATTCATTCACACCAGATGGCTATTGTTGCGTTGGCTGTTGTTATTTTTGTATTGGACAATCGAAGGGAAAAGAGGTTAGTGCCCCTGATTTAATAGTCAGGCACTGCATGTTTTAAAAATAGTCAGGCATTGCATGTTTTACAAATTCCTGTGGCATACCAGTTGAAAGTTGCTGGTCTAATGTATCATGTGATAAAAATTAATATAATAGCTTGCATGCATACATTGTATGTACGCACCCAATGTAATTCTTTCATGATTCTATCATTCACATGGTATGCTATACACTGACAGACATAAAGCCACAACTCAGGTATGGTAGTGCCTGTAGGAGCAAAGCTACAGATACCTTTTAGCGTTCTATGATGGAGCCAGATGTTCACATCACAGCCATTAATGACGTTTTTGTTTGTTTGTTTTTAATTAATAGATTTTATATAAAGTAAAGAGAATTCACAAATACCCATTTTCCCTAACTACGCCTCCCAAGTTTCCCCTATTATTAATATCTGGCATTAGTACAATACATTTGAAAAGCCAGTATTGATACATTATTATCATTAGTTAAAGCCCATAGTCTACATTTTGGTGCACCTCTTTGTGTTGTGCATTCTGTGGGTTTTGACAAATGTATAAAGACATGTCTCTACCATTACAATAGCATACAGAATAGTTTTACTGCCATAAAAATCCGCTACTCGCCACCTATTCATCCCCACTACTTCCCTCACCACAAACCCCTGGCAACAACTGGTCTTGTAACTATCTTGATAGTTTTGCTTTTTCTAGACTATCACATAGTTGGAATCAAACAATAAGTAGCTTTTTCAAATTGCTTTCTTTCACTTAGGAATATGCATTTAAGTTTCCGTCATATCTTTTCAATATACATTAAATGTTCTTCGTATATTGAAAGATCATTTCTTTGTCTTATTGTATGGATATACCACAGTTAACTTACCCATTCACCTATTCCGAGTTTGGGGAATTATGAATAAAGCTGCTATCAACATTCATGTAATAGTCTTTTGTTTAGCTCATTTGGGTAAATACCATTCATTTTTAAGGTTTTCACTAACTTGAATAAATGCCAAGAAATGTGAATGCTGGATTACACGTTAAGAGAATGTTTAGTAAGTTTTGTATGAAACTGCCAAAATGCCTTACGAAGTGGTTGTACCACATTAGTAACTCTTTTTATAAGACAGCTATTTTGTGGCCCCTTTAAAAGGCAAAAATAATACCTTCGTGAAATCTTATCAGCTCCCCTATGAGGGAGCCAAAGGTGATTGTCTCTTCCGGCAGAAGAAGAAAATAATAAAGCAGGGAGGACAGGTAGAGATTTTCTCTACTTAGCGCTAGAGATCCCGGAACCTTTCTAGTACAAAACAAAGCTTTAATCATAAGTTGGAATTTCTGAAAATAACTTAGTGTTTATGGCTGTTTCCACCTGAACTTCAGCTATTAATTAACATTCTTTTGATAAGTGAATTTTGAGACTTTGGCTGGAGTCAAAGCTTGTATTTCCAAAACTTTGTGAACAATATTGTTGGTAGTTTCTAAATATATGTTTACTGAAAATAACAACAGAAGGTAATGCTGGATTGCAGATAAGGTATTAATTTTCTTCCATCCTCTTTAAAAAAATTTCTGCAAAGAGAAACAGATGGTCTACCCCGCCTAGCACACCTGTTTTACTGGTTACTCTTTGTCAGACAAAGCTTCAGACACACAAGACTCACCCTGATTTACTAAAATACTGCGTAACTATAACATGCATGTTCCTCTCCAGAGAGTAAGGGAACTGAGTGCTTCCCAGCTTTCCTTAAGTACCATTGCCGTTAATAGAAGCAGATTTTACTTCAAAAATAAGGAGAGCACTCTCCCTCCCTGGAGTAAGCCCTGCCTTTCCTTTACCATCCCCCTCCCCCTCCCTGCCTCAGGCACCTTACCATTGGCTTCCTCTCTCCCAAGCTGCAAGGGCCCTTCCTTTGCCTCTGTAACTCATTTCCTAAGCCCATTTCTTCTAGGAATTACCTTTTCCACCTCTGTAATTTACCCAATAAATGATATCTTAGAAAAAAAGTAAGAAAAGATCTACTGCTTTTTGTTCATACTATAAAAGTAAAACATGTTCAGTGTAATAATTTTAAGAATGCAAGACAATATAATGATATGATTAAAACCACCCCAGATTTCAGCAACCAAAGATAATTACTACGGTATTAATATTTTGAATAATATACTTTCAGTTGTTTCTCAACATGTAGGCTTATAAAACGAAAATAATACTATACATAGAAGTGGGTAAAAGTAGGTTAATAACAATAATAAATAATACAATAATTAATAAATAAGTGATAATATAAGAATAAACTGTATTTTGTGTACTCACAATTGTAAACCTACTTTGCCAGCCCCTGTATGTTGCACTGTTTTTTTTAAATCTTTTTTTTAAACCTGCATCATGTTCTGTATATCTGTCATTGGTAAATACAGAACTAATTAATCACAATCATTTTTTATAGCTGCATAGTATTCAATTGTATAGTTATATCGTATTTTTTACAAATATTTTATTGATTATCAATTTGGTTATTCTAATTTCTTGGTTGATATGCAAAGGTTATAGAAAATATTCTTGAGGATTTATTTTATTATCTTCTTGTAATAAATGATTAGTAGTACAGTTATAAAGTTAAAGCCTATGTACTTTTTTGAGGTTACTATATTTTGCTAAATTGCCCTCCAAAAGGTTTGTATCAACCTAACTCCTACCAACATTACAAAAGAGTTGGCATTTTCTTACCAACCATGGGCATTTGATAGGTTTATAAAAAGGTATTTTTTGGTGAGAAAATGTATATCAATGTTGAATCCACTTATATTTCTTTACATCTAAATTAAAGCATCTTTTCATGTATTTATTGGTTATTTGTATTAAATTTGTCTTTTGCCCATATTTCTACTAAATAATATTTTTCTTACTGGATGAAGATCTCACTGTATATTAGACTAAGCAAGATGAGTTTACTGAATTTCTAAAGAAACTGATTTTTTCACATTTCTGTTTGGAAGCCTCAAATTTTAAGTCTTATCCCTAAGTGTACATGCAAATTACTAGAATTCTGCTAAGAAAAAAATACATATTGCTTGGACAAAATGATACAAACGGATTATTTTCTACTCTTAAAAGAGAGTTCAAATGACAGTTGAAAAGTAACTTCTAATAGTCATCTGACAAATTTGGTTACTCACTAGCAGTGAAAATCAGGGCAAACGGAAGAACACAAAACTAAGTTATGAGTGCACACAAACTGCTTTTAGTTTATAATTCTCGTGAATTCTTCTTGTGCACTCTAAAATGGTAGTCTGCAATGTTCGTTCTCTGTATCATTTACAGAAAATAACTGGAACTCAGGAAGTAAATTGGCACATAGCAGGCTCCCTTTGTGAAAATCATGTAGCCACCTGTGTCCCAGTTATGCTCTAATTAGGTCCTCCACATCGCTCTGGGGAGAGCGAGTCATCCTAAATTAATGCTTTTCCATTGTTTCCTTAGGAACAGGGCAAATTTCAGACTTTCAACTAAGTTTCCAGGTTTTGCGTTATTCCAGGGGCTCTAAAGAATGTGATGTACAGGAAGATGATCGCTTTTCTTACTCTTTCTGAGTCTGGAAAATAAGCAGGTGCCACCTGCCCAGGTTTGCAGAGAAGAGTGAAAAATCAGAGAGTAAAAGTATGTCACATGTGGGTTTGTTGCCATTGTATAGATTGTTTTGGTTAAAATTTTTTTAAGCTATCAAGGATGTAATACAATATGTGCAGATTTCCTGTATGGAAACAATGAGTAGAGACTTCGGCTTAAATTCTAGGTCATCAAGAAACAGATTCACAACAGAATTTCTTAGCTTTTATTAACTGCAGAAAGAACACCTCCCAAGGAGAGAGGAAGCATCGTATTTAATCTGGCTCCGCTTTCACCCCTTCCAGGGGAAGAATGAGCTCTTTACTCAATGTGCACGTCGGTGACACAGTACTCTGCTCATGAAAGCCATGGGATCATTCATCCATTTTAATTCAGGATGAAACATAAAACTGTGAATCTCTTCTTCCTCTAACTGTAGTCATCTCTGAGAGGAAGGGTGGGACATACCAAACATTTGTATAAAATCAGAATAAAATGTGACTTGCGTGTGTGTCTAAAATCCTGTCTTGTTCATATGTTCACTACTGGTTTTACGAGGATATCTTGTTTCCCAATTAGATTTTGAACTCCTTTGGGGCAGGGACTTCATCTCATAATTTTCTTGTATTCCCTTACAGCATATACAATGAGTGTTTGTTTATAGATTGCTTTGCGAGGCTTTGGGAAAATGAGCTAAACGGATCTACAATTGTGTCACACAATAGATTCATAATAAAACAAGGCCTTATAAACTCTATTAAAGAATTGTGCAAGACAGGTTTTACTTAAAAAATAATCAAATAAAGACATGTCTCATGGTTTTCACAGAGTTTAGAATCGCCACTGAAAATAGACCATTATATGCATATTCTGCATGTACTGTGTGTGTGTGTGCGCGCGCGCGCGCGTGTGTGTGTGTGTGTGTGTGTGTGTGTGAATCACCTACCATGGAAAATCAATTTTAGTCCCAGAAGTAATAAAAAATCAAAACTAGAAACACAGCATTTTATAAGGCTGATTCCTAGATAAGAATATATTATTAGAAACCTGTATTTTTTTCTGCAAAAATAACAATTGAAACGGAAAATTGGCCATTGGCTCTTTGTTCTTCAATAACAGGCTGTCATTAGACATATCTCTCTAAGGCTAAACTGGAACTTCAAGTTTTGTTATCTTTCCTTTTAAACTACAATTCTTTATACTCAGAGGACTCAGGTGCAGCTGAGTCCTGATAAACACACACACACACACACACACACACACACACACACACACACACACACACACATCTATACTAGCTTCTAGAGGTCAGGTGATTAAAAACATTAACTGCATGCATTTTTTTACAGAAGGGTTTCATGCAGATGCTTATATAAATCAGTCATAATCTGAAGTTTTCATAATGACTTGCACTAATGTATTAGCCTTTATGGACATTTAATAATGGATAAAGATGTAGAATGCTTTGTTAAATACATAATAATGTTACATTTAATACATTTTATTCTATAATAGACTATTTTTAATAAATGACTGCATTCATTTACAAAATGTGTTGTGAGTCAATTATGCATAAAATAGGTTGACCAGATTTGAGTACAAAAATTCTAAAATAAAAAAAAGTAGACTCTTATTACTACTACTAGCTTTCCCGTTGCAGGAAAAATCCTGCAATAGGATTTCCTGCTGCACTCTACCCCGCCTCCGCCCCCCCCCTTGTCACCCGCCTCACCTTCTCCTCCAGCCCGCTCGCGTTTCCCTTTGCCCCCTGCCCCGCCTCTGCTCCTCCCTTGTCGCCCGCCCCGCCTTCTCCTCCAGCCTGCCTGCTTTTCCCTTCACCCCCGCCCCGCCTCTGCCCCGCCCTTGTGGCCCACCCTGCCTTCTCCTCCAGCCCGCCTGTGTTTCCCTTCGCCCCCGGCCCCGCCTCCGCCCCGCCCTTGTCACCCGCCCCGCCTTCTCCTCCAGCCCGCCTTCGTTTCCCTTCGCCCCCGGCCCCGCCTCCGCCCCGCCCTTGTCACCCGCCCCGCCTTCTCCTCCAGCCCACCCGCGTTTCCCTTCGCCCCCGGCCCCGCCTCCGCCCCGCCCTTGTCACCCGCCCTGCCTTCTCCTCCAGCCCACCCGCGTTTCCCTTCGCCCCCGGCCCCGCCTCCGCCCCGCCCTTGTCACCTGCCCCGCCTTCTCCTCCAGCCCACCCGAGTTTCCCTTCGCCCCTGGCCCCGCCTCCGCCCCGCCCTTCTCCTCCCCTCCCCACCCCCCCCGGCTTGCTTGCTTCTTCGAAGCTTTACTCCCTTCTGCAGCTCTTGGCTTCTTTGGACACTGTCTTGATATGCAAAATAGCCGCCATCTTTGTTGGGATAATTTGCATACTCGTCCTGATTGGTTGGTGGGCGTGGCTTGGCTGGTGGGCGTGGCTTAGGTGTAGCGAAGGAGCGGTCAATTTGCATATTTGTCTATTATTAGATTAGATAGTATAATATGATTATTTCCAAACATATTTTTGGTGGTCAGAATTCTTTTAATGACAATCTACATGGTATATAGAAAAAATATGTAGTAATAAAACCAATGACTTGCATGATCTATTTTGGCCCAAACAGCCCATCCTCTGTCAATTAAGTAAACAAATTCAGTTTTTCAGTTTTCTTATAATAATTATATTATTTGCTAAATACTTATGTGCCAGGTGCTATGTTAGTTCATCGAATCCTTACAATAATATGAAGTAGGTATGATTACAGCCACTTTGCAGATGAAGAAACTGAGACCTAGGAAGGTTAAGTAACTTGCCCAAGGTCACAGAGCTAGTGAATGCATAGCTGAGATTCAACTCTAGCTGCTCTAGCTTCAAAGCTTATGCCTGTGGTTCTTATTCATCACTGCAAAAAAATACTCATTGGGCATATGCCATATGTCAGCCACCCTGCTCGATGCCAAGAATAAAGTAGTCAACTAGAGAATTTCTGCTTTCAATGGGACTTAGCAGGAGAGACTAATAGCAAAAAATTAAAAAGACAAGTGACAAAAGTCATTACATTTGTGTGAAGCACCATAGCACAGGTATATGCCTCCTGGGAATGGGACATTGCTGAGTCAGATGGTGCTCCCTCACACCACTGGGTCATCTAGTTCATGCAGTACTAACACTTTGATGTTCCGCAGCCCAGCACTGCCTCAGTCTCAAGGGGTTTGAAGTAACAGAACATAGAAAAGTTTTTTATTTGTATTACTGACAAATCTATCAGCTGGATCATCCCTCCGACCATGAAAGAAGGCAGAGGAAGATATGCCTGGAGGGATGATCCGCATTCCGTAAGGGAAGCTTGCTGTCAGCCTCAGGAGTCAAGCTACTCCTCCAAGTGGCCAGACTGGGTCTCAGACCCACCTAGAGAACAGGGTCAGATTTTGAAATTTGTACACCAGGACAGATGGCTATCAGTTGGTGAGGACAACCAGATTAATTTATAATTTATTGCTTATTATATGATTTTTTTGGGTGGAGTGGCTCGTTTTGGAAAAAGATCCAATTGCATCTTGTGGCAGGCCCATACCCCTAAGAACACTGTTGATCAGACTCATGGCTCCATTTTAACCTAAAACTGTTAGGCTGTTTCTTCCCTTGAAGTACACATCTGATACATGGGATTGTTTTTAATCACTTGACTTGATCAGCTGCCCATCCTATATAATAAAGAGGTAATATGCAAATTGACCATCATGTCCTTGCACAAGATGGCCATCCCCATGTGGTCACAAGATGGCCACCACAAGATGGCTGGCAGAGGAGGGCAGTTGTGGGCAATCAGGCCAGCAGGGGAGGGCAGTTAGGGGGACCAGGCCTGCAGGGGAGGGCAGTTAGGGGCGACCAGGCTGGCAGGGGAGGGCAGTTGGAGGTGATCGGGCCGGCAGGGGAGCAGTTAGGCATCAATCAGGCAGGCAGGGGAGTGGTTAGGGGGTGATTAGGCTGGCAGACAGATGAGCGGTTGGGAGCCAGCAGTCCTGGATTAGTCCTGAGGATCGGGCCTAAACTGGCAATTGGACATCCCCTGAGAGGTCCCAGATTGGAGAGGGTGCAGGCTGGGCTGAGGAACGTCCCCCTCCCCCACAGTGCATGAATGTACCGGGCCTCTAGTATATGTACATAAGAATGTCTCCATTAGTAGCTTTAAAATAACCATTACCACTGAGAAACCAAATTTAAATAGTTTCTACATGTGCTCTAGACATTAGTTCCTTTGTAATATTCCAGGAAACAAGTCAAAACAGTTGTACAAAAATCTGTCTCTTTTGAATTTTTCCCCACTTAGGAGATGTATTAGTTTGCTAGGGCTGCCAAAAAAAGTGCCACAGACTGGGTAGCTGGAAGTCCAAGAGCAAGGTGTCAGTACTGTTGGTTTCTTCCGAGGCAACTTTCCTGGCTTGTAGATTAACTGTCATCTCCGTGTGTGTGTGTGTGTGTGTGTGTGTGTGTGTGTGTGTGTGTGTGTGTGTATCCTACTTTTCTCTTCTTATAAGGACACATATTGAATTTGGATCCACCCTAGTCACTTCACTTTCACTTAATCACCTCTTTAAAATCCCTATCTCCAAAAATAGTCACATTCTGAGGAACTGGGAATTAAGACTTCAACATATGAATTTGGGAATGAGGGAGGGGGAGCACAATATGCCCCATAACAGGAGAGTTTACAAGATATGAGAGCCTTCCCTGTCCAGTTTATCATTTATTTATAGAGTATAAAGGTTTATGGTAACGTCTCCACTCATAGTAGCTACTAAGGTTGGCCTAACTGGGCTCTTCTCCCCATCCCTTTATAGTCGGCAGCTTCCTCTAGCACAGTGTTTGCTAGTGAGGGGTGTACACCACTGGACAGGAAGCCAGGTGGTATAAATAACATTGAGTCATAGTGAAAGTGATTTAATTCCCTTGCCTTTCTTCTGAGGAAGTCCTTGGGCAGTCTGGATTTGCTGGTAATGTTTTTAACACTTGCTAATTCCTCCCTACCCACTCCCCCACTGTTTTGCTAAACGAACAACAACCAGGCCAGGCCTCGTGCTCAAGAGCCTTTGGTAAGCAACAGCATCTAGTCCCAACTATTATTATTTTTATTTTTTTAATATGTTTTTATTGATTTCAGAGAGGATGGGAGAGAGAGAGAGGGAAACATCCATGAGGAGAGAGCATCCTGGATCGGCTGCCTCCTGCACGCCCCACACCTGGGGATCCAGCCCGCAACCTGCGCATGTGCCCTTGACCAGGAATTGAACCTGTGACCTCCTGGTTCCTAGGTCCACGCTCAACCACTGAGCCATGCCGGCCAGGCCTAATACTATTTTTGTTGCTTGTTTGCTATCATTGAATTCATGAGGTCACTCACCATTTTCATTTGCAGTGATGGTCAATTAAAATTGTTATATTTTATTTAAAATGAAATATTTAGGTTAAGAAAAAATAAGTTGAAAGGAAAGTATTAATGGCAGCATGAGTGGCAGATATGGAAAAATCATGAAGGTGGTCTATGAGGGATCTGAAGTCCTGGAAATGCTGCTTTTGAGTGTAAGCTAAGCACACTATTGGTCTTACTGACTCTGAGCTGTTCACTCCTCAGAGCAATAACACTTCTAAGTCTACCCTGAGCCATCACTCTCAGTACTATTTTTTTAAATATATTTTTATTGATTTCAGAGAGGAAGGGAGAAGGTGAGAGAGATAGAAACATCAATGATGAGAGAGAATAATTGATCGGCTGACTCCTGCACGCCCCCTACTGGGGATTGAACCTGCAACCTGGCATGTGCCCGGACAGGGAGTCAAACCATGACCTCCTGGTTCATAGGTTGAAGCTCAACCACTGAGCCACACTGGCCAGCTCTCAGTACTATTGTAGTCAACACTGCTTCCAGGAAGCTGGCTCACTCCCAGAGTGGCAGGCCTTCTCCACTGTAAGGAGAAGAGTGGGGCAGAGCTGCCTTCCCCTTCTGTTCTCCTGAAAACTGCCATATAAAGTATCTACTATCCACAGGGCAGGGCTCACTCTTTGGATCCTTTCCCTTTTACTTCAGTTCCAACCTTGACATGAGTAAGTCTTTCATCTTAATAAAGGAGCAGCTAAACAGAAGTTTAGTCCAGACACTCGTAGACAAAACAACATTTCTGACTTGGATATGAAAACTTCCAGGAAATCCCAGCACATATCTGACGCATACTTATTTCCCAGTCTTGTTCTCTATCTTTGTCACAGTTCTGTTTTCTAATTTAAGGTTTTATTCCTTGCTTCCCTACTGAATTTCTGATTTAATGCTAACTTTCGGACTCAGGTAGCTCAAATAAGAGGCTAGGCTTATATTTGAATTGGACATTATAGCTTTGTAAAATGTTTTATCCCCAAGAGTAAAATCTATCCCTAATCAAAATTGGTTAAATAATCTATTATATAACTATATGGTGGCTTTAGAAAAATTATTAATATATTTAATATTAAATTATTAATATTAAACAAAGAAAGCAGTTTACAAGACAGCATTCTGGTAAAGTACTACTTTTTTTTTTAATATATTTTATTGATTTTTTTACAGAGAGGAAGGGAAAGGGATAGTGAGTTAGAAACATCGATGAGAGAGAAACATCAATCAGCTGCCTCCTGCACACCCCTCACCGGGGATGTGCCCACAACCAAGGCACATGCCCCTGACCGGAATTGAACCCGGGACCCTTCAGTCCGCAGACCGACGCTCTATCCACTGAGCCAAACCGGTTTTGGTAAAGTACTACTTTTTAAAAGCATTATATATACACATTGCAATTGATTCATATATAATTGGAAATTATGACAATGTTATCAATGGTTCTTTAGCTGGAGAGATTATGAACATTTTTAATTTAAGTCTTTATACTTTTCTATATGATCTTAATTGTCTACATTTACTTTTTATTTTGTTTAAAATTCTAAAAAATATTGAATTTAAAACAGAACTCATGTTTTTAAAAAAAGTTTTCTTCAAATGTTTCCAAGATGAGTCTCTACCATCTAAAATAGTGACCCCTGCTGCCCAGGACTCTGAGAGAAATTCCTTTTGCCCTCAGCAGAGGTGCTGAGAAAGGGATAGTAATGCTACATTATTCCTGAACCATTCTCTACCAAGGGACACCGTCCTAGGTGAGATACAGGGCCAACAAAACAAGTTTGGCTGATTTCCTTAGTTCTGGGTTAGTGAAATCTCCCTCTCCTCCCCTCTTCCCCCCCTCTCCCCCTCTCTCCCTCGCTTCACCCCCACCTTGAAGAGATTGAGAAACAATAGTTTTTCTCACAGGATTGTGAAACCAAAACAGCAAGTGAAAAGAGGCTGACGACAGGTTGGAATTTCAATAACCGGATACTTCATTTTATTCTTTTACAGCCATTTATTTTGGCTTTCTGTATGGCAATGGTTCTCAATCTTTTTAACCCCCTCACCCATCAGATCCAGCATGGCTCCTAAGAGAACTAATTTTCAAAGGGATAAGAAAGCTAGCCTCATGCAGGTGCAAATCAGAAGGGGGAAGGGAATTTTACTTGGATTAAAAATACTCCTCAATGCTTCTAGTACTCTCCCACACACACTTTGATAATTACTGCTCTATAATATTTTATTGCTTTTTATTGAATATTTAGATCAACATCATAGACAATTATGTACTTAAACAAAACAGCTTTACCATATTCTGCTAAACATTGATAGAACTACTCCCTTCTCCCTTCTCCCTTCCTACGCATACCCTTTCTTTTATGTTTTTAAAACCCATGTGCTTCAGCCGAAACTGGTTTGGCTCAGTGGATAGAGCGTCGGCCTGCGGACTCAAGGGTCCCAGGTTCGATTCCAGTCAAGGGCATGTACCTTGGTTGCGGGCACATCCCCAGTAGGGGGTGTGCAGGAGGCAGCTGATCGGTGTTTCTCTCTCATCGATGTTTCTAACTCTCTATCCCTCTCTCTTCCTCTCTGTAAAAAATCAATAAAATATATTTAAAAAAATAAAAAAATAAAACCCATGTGCTTCAGAGGAAGATATATTTCCTCTTCAGCTTCAGAGCTAGGTCTGGTTGATTTATAGGTTATCTCAACCCCTTGAAGCAATGACTGGTTTTGGAAGAGGGCCCCGGCAAATCGGCCCTAGCAATCCCCTGGCCATAGGATTGTTCAGAAATGAGCATGAGAACCAATGGGAGCCAATGGGATGCCAGCTATCTAAAGAAAAGTCCTTGCTTCTAAGGTAAAGCCCCTGGGAGAGACACACTCTTTCTCTGGAAGTCACTTTGTACTGTTGGGAAGCCTGGGACTGTCACAGCCTCTCCCCAATGAGGGGAGCTGACCTGAGAACGAAACAACTCCAAGTGTAGGATGTAAATGGGGGATTTGCAGAGACTGCACCAACCGTGAAACCCTTCCTACCTCTAAAGGGCCGAGTGCATACATTTCCTTACTCAGTACATCAGTTGGGGTAAAGTTTTCCATTTTTTGCAGATGAAAGCATACGAATGCTGACACAACATATGCTATATTAAAGATTTCCTCAAAATACAGGTTTATGATCTTAGTGTGAACTGAGTTTCACTTCATAGGTTGGGACGAATAGGGAAAGAAAAGTTGCTTTAGTCTCTGTAACTGTTGATTTAAGTGAATTACCTCAAATAGCACCTAAAATATGAATTCTAAAGTTTCCATTCAATGCAGCATAATAATATGGTTGGTTACAAGAGTTGAAGGCTTTCATTGGCACAAAATGCCAATGACCTTAAAGCAAATTTCAATAAGGGAATTTGTGCTTAAACTGTTTTACCTATCATGTCCTTGAGATCTAATCCTAAAATATCAATGCTGATAAAAAGTAATCAAGATACATTTCTTTGTGAATAATTTATGTATCATAGCATCAGGTTGAGGAATGACATTAAAGAGAGATTTCAATAACTATTTATAGTATCATAAAAATAATCCCAATACTTTTTAAAAGTAGTGCCTTTTCAGACAATTCATTCCTTTAAATAAATTGAAATATTTTAAAATCACAACCTTAAAATTATAAAAATCAAAGCAGGGCAACTTTGAAAAAAGTATTCATCTTCTTCCTTCTCCAGTGCAATCATTTCATATTTTGTTTTGTAGCTGGTATGTCTAGGAAATCAATATATTTAAGGGTGTAGGGAGAGGGGCTGGATATAAAAACAGATGCAAGATGATCCACATGATTATTTTCTAGGAGAAATGTAACTGCATTGGAAGTGAATGTTTCTGAAGATTACTTAGGTACCAAAATAACTGGAAAACCTGTGTTACATTTTGATAGAAAATCTGCTGCCCTTCAAAGATGTTTATTTTGGGGTTTCTACTTTTTCTCCATTAAATTCAGCAGTATTTATTTTGCAGAATACAGATCCATAGGCACTTTGCTATCCATCCTCCATTATTTACTTATATTTAATTTGCTATTTTCATACATTCCTATGCCTTATAATAGCATGTGGCCACAGAGAAAATAATTGGTCATTTAAATTTAAATTGATTTCTATTTCTCTTCCATAGGAAAATAGGAAAGAGAAATAGATATAACAAAATAGAAAGCTCTTAAATTAAGGGGAAATGTATTAAATTAACTCTATTCTTTTTGTGTGTGTGGATATTTATGTTTGAGATTTTAGAATGGAAAGGGAATATGTGATAGGGTCCAAACAAACAATATGAGACAATTTGTAGGTCCTATTTCCAAATATTTAAAACATTTTAATCCAATAAGAATGTTTTGAGGGGAAGAGGACTCATAAACAAAATATCTTAACGAGTGAAATTTTGACCAAAATAAATGACATATCTTTGAATATAGCCATGGTTGGTTTGAGGGGACTGGGAGAAAAAGGAGCATGAAATAACTTTGTCTGATTACTGGGTACCAGATTGAAGTTTGTTCTTTGATTTAAAGTTAATGAATTCAAGGGAACTGCTATGAGGTTCCACCTTTTCATATCAAAATGATAACATTAGGCACCCATACTCTTGAGAACCAGGTTTGGTAGGGCGAAAGCTAATTGATCTAGGTGGAAACACTTTAGGGAAAAGGAGGAGAAGAAAAGAAACCCGACTGTGTATGTAAAATGAGCACTCCCTAAGCTCTACTCTTAGAAGTGGCAGGTTACCTATTTAGATGGGATGATAATTGGGTCCAATGCATTTGTTATATCATTTAATACTTTTTAAATGGAAGCAAACTCAAGTCCTGGAATGTCTGCTCAGTTGTCCTAAACTTTGAAGCTTACTTTAATTAAAAAAAAAAAAAAAAAAAAAAGAAGAAGAAGAAGGAAAGAAAAATCACCAGCGTACTTGACTGAACATAGATATATGATAAATGTATTCGATTCCTCTTATTAAGTTCGGAGGTAAATTTTCCAAGGTAGATAGCAAGGTTAATTTGGGTATTTGAAATTTAAAGAAACTCCTAGGAATTTATGGTTCTATTTTGGGCCAGGTAAGAAAAAGGAGAAAGTTCTTGAAAACTTAAGATTTCTACATTAAAAAAAAATTGAAGTATACAGTTTGACAAAAGTAGAAGGCTACTAGCCAAATATAACAAAATAATATTATAGCATTTTATTTTAAAGAAATGAATATTCCAAGAAATTATTTAATATTTTGATAAATCTACTCAATAATAGAGGATGTTAGTCAAACATATCAAATCATGTAAGGTGTAGAGTCCATCTACTGGCTAAAATCCATTATAGTTTCATCCTGAGGAGGCTAAAAGGGGTAATTCCAATGTAATCCTCATATTTGGAGGCTAGTGATCTGAATCCAAGTCAGCAAGCTCAGTGTACATTCCTGATAACCTATAATTAAGTCACTACCTCTTTCCCAGATACTGGTCTTGCAGAACCGGTTACAGAGGCCATTGGACTGTGGACAGTACACTGCCCAGAGGGAGGGCTCCTAACTCTGACGCCAGGCCAGACCATCAGATATGGCCTGGAGACCCCCAACACCTGGGGGCCTTCTTGCAAGGCCCGAGAAAAGGACCGGAAGCATAATCCATGCTTGTGGGACAAAGATCACAGGGAGGGAGATATAAGGGAGGGCCCCATGCATGTTCCTTCACTCAGATTTGGAAGACTATTCCCTGAGTTCGCTGGCGTATTAAACAGTGTCCCTCCAACTTCCTCAGAAGCATCCTTGGTCTTCTTGGTCTTCTGCAACAATCCATTTATTCGACAAATATTTATTGAATGCCTATAGACCCTGGGGATAGAGTTGAACAAAAAAGTCCCTATCTCATGGAACTTAATTAATAGATTATACTTCATTGGACTTTTGCTGTTAACATAATGACTGGTTGATTTAAACAAGAATTTTGGATGCACTGTATCAAAACAATGTTAAAATTTCCAGTAAGAAAATAATAACAAACAAGTATTAAAATGTATTTTTAATTTCATCCTGCTGAGTAGACTTCATTTTGGTGTGTTGATATTCCCCATTAGAGATAACAAAAACCAATTTGTTAATAAATACTGCCTGTGTGGTTAATCCATTTTCTAAAGGAGATTGCTATAATGTGAAAGCACCAGCTATGTTCAATATAAGCAATATTGGAAAAACATTAGTCATGAGAACTCAAGGTGCCATAATCGCATCTGATGGTTTCAAAGGTGGTGTTTTTTTGTTTTTTGTTTTTTTAAACTACATTCTTATTGATTTCAGAAAGGAAAGGAGAGGGAGAGAGAGATAGAATCATCAATAATGAGAGAGAATCCCTTACTAAGGATTGAGCCCGAAACTCAGGCATATGCCCTGACCAGGAATCAAACTGAGATCTCTTGGTTCATAGGTCAAGATCAATGCTCAATCACTGAGCCATGCCAGCTGGGCAAGAGCCATGAAAGGAGCCTACCTTAACTGCAGAATAATAAAGTTGCATTTAGAAAATTCAAGCTAATTACTGAGAAGGTTCAGGGCAAAAACTGACTAATTTCCATGGCATGGATCTTACCCCGACAAAATGTGCTCCATGGTCAAAAAATGGCAGACGATGATTGAAGCTCATGTTGATATCAAGACTATCAATGATTATTTGTGTCATCTATTTTGTGTTGGTTTTACTAAAAAAATGCAACAATCAGATTAGGAAGATGTCTTATGCTCAGCATAAATAGGTCCATGGAATCCAGAAGATGATGGAAATCATGACCCAAGAGGTGCAGACAAATGACTTGAAAGAAGTGATCAATAACCTGATTCCAGATTGCATTGGAAAAGACATAGAAAAGGCTTGCCAATCAATATATTCACCCCACTCTTCTTTGTTAAAAGTCAAAATGTTGGAGAAGCCCAACACTGAACTGGTAAAACTCATGGAGCTTCATGGTGAAGATAGCAGTTCTGGAAAAGCTCCTGGGGATGAGACAGGTACTAAAAGTTAAATGAGCTGAAAGGTATGCGTCTCCAATCCAAGAATCTGTTTAAAATTCAGACTTTTAATGGTGACAAATAAAAAAAATCCTATTGGTTAAAAAACCTCGCATTGTATCTATGAGTATTAGTTTAAATTCTTCAGATGTCTAGATTTTTAAATATTTTTTTCTTTCTTCTCATTCCCTATGGAGTAATCCTCTTTGCCAGGCTACTTGTGGCACAGTCAATGAGAACACTAATGAAACATAGAAGCTTAATACTATACCTCTCTTCTTTTTCTTTTAAGTTTTCCCTTTCTCCCTTTGAATCTTGTAGGATAATCATGTTTTTCAAGATTAACCCACTCACTCTCTTCTCTGATATCCAATGAAAAACCATTTGTTTATAGTCATTTAAATCTTTGAGCCTTTTCCCAAAGCATCACCATAAACCATTCTTTTCCCTTTTAATCCAATAAATCATTTATTTTCCTATTGTTAAGAAGTTTCTAAAATTAAATAGATTACAAGGTATTTCTTAATGTATCAGAGAATGGCTGGTGGGTCTGAACAAGCCAATCTTGAAGCTACATTTTTTGATGTGTACCAAATTATGTCTTCCCCTTTGTCCTCTACACATGTAACAATTATGTGTCTATTACTCTCTATCACTGGTGCAGACATAATCCTAACACTGTTGTAAAGTTAACTTTACTTATTTAACAATAATTTATTGAGCCTCTACAATAATTTACTCTTGATACTCTTTTGAGCACTAGGCATATGGTAATGAACAAAATAGATTTGTTCTCTAAGGAGAATTTACATTCACTAATTGTTGGAAGATTGTATATTTCTGGTTAATGTTAGAATAAGCCAGTGAATGTTGACATTGCAGATTCTTAGCCAATTTTTTTTTTAAATCACTGTCTTTTACCTTGGAATATACTTTTATCTGGGACATTAATCATTTTTATCATAAAAAAGCAATTAACATCTGTAACAATTTATAGCATGTACTAATGTTCTGTTATCACACTCAACAACCCTAGGAGTACCTCTCAGCTAAATGTTCGAGCATTTAAATTGGGAGTAACTAGAATATGGAAGTCAACCTTCTTCCTAAGAACTTCATTCACTTTACTGAAATGATGATTTCAACATATGATTAGGATAACTTTAAACTTTTCCAAGTTTCCATGGAGCATTATGTGGAAGTAAAATATTACTTCTCTTTAAACATCGTGTTTTCCCCTTTCACGGCTGCAAACAGCTTTTAAGGTGAACCTGGCTCAAGGATATAAGTGAGGAACTTTACAAAGGGTCCACTATGTGACCGCTTAACTGGGGAGGAGTTTAGGGGTCACATGAATTGGGTTTGGGTGAGGGGAAAACTGAAGATGTAGTCCAAAACAAAGTTCTTTGAGGGGTTATATTTTATCTTTAAAATCAGGCTATTATATCTGTATTGCTTCATGTTTGTTTTAATATAAAAACAATGTTTTAATTTATTATCATTGACTAACTAGAGGTCATATGTGAACCCCAGCTTGAGAGTCACTGGGGAAGCTTAATACAGCACTCAGAAGACCTGAGCTCTGTTATCAAACTGCCCAAGTTCCACAACTTCAGATTTTCTCCTCTCTTAAAAAGTCTGCAATCCCTGATTTACTCTCCACAGTGTTGCTGGAAAGATTGGAAGTCAATAAGACATCACTATTATTATTAATAATAAATAACTGGCTTGTTCAACAATATGAACTTGGGTCAGTACAAATATGAAATGGTTCTATTTTTCTCCAATTACTGCTTTCAACTGTGCTACATTGAGTCTCCTTCTCCCACCCCTTCGACAGCTGAGTCAGAGTCCATATCTTTCTGATCTGTTCAGGCCCATTTAACCCAATTTAAAATTCCACCTGGTTTCTGTTTGAAATCTCATCTCTTCCCATCCTCCTTGTTCCAGCAAAGTTTCCATCTAAGAGATTGAAGATTAGGAAACAAATGGGATCAACTTTTTTACTCCCTCTCCTCTCTTTCTCTTGGCACCCCTGCTCCTCCAAAGAATTGGGGTCAGAGGTGGAGAAAGACTGCAAATATCCCCACTTGGCAGGTGTAGGTGTGGTCCTCTATTGTCTGTTGCTCTTTCTCTGTTCAAGATCCATTGGTCTCTGATGCACGTTCAATGGATCCCAGCCAAATACCGAGTCTCCTCTAGAACACACGTGTGAATTATTTCTATGGGCAATGTTGGTGGAAGGGTCATGGGAGTGGAGGGCCCCCCAAGGCAATCTGTTCTGTTCTGGGAAACCTGCCTAACTCACTTACTTTTTACCCCTCCTAATCAACAGTTTCTGAAACCAGGTTCACTTCCATCTTGGATTCTATTCCCCCACAGCATCTTACTGCTGCAATCTCCTCTCCTGGTGGCCTGTCCTCTTGGAGGTTCCTTGGGATCCACTCCCTTTCACTCAGCTTGGGGTGAGGAGGGGAAGCCTGCCACCCTCTATAACAGGAAGAACCTCAGGCTTATCATCTTAGAATATAGCGTTAAGTGGGTACTGGGCTGATGGTTCTAGGTAGCAAAGCCAGTGTGGTCATCTTTTACAAACCCTAGGAGATAAATCTGGGCCTTGGTGGGTGTTCTTCCTCATGAGGAAGACATGACACCTCTTTTTCATCCTTTGGGTCATGGGTGATGACTCCAGGGCTGAACAAAGTCCACGTTCAACATCCTGTTTCCTGTTACACTTGCTACTACCTGCTTGGAAGTGTACACACTTATGCAAATAAAAAGTATTATGTTGGCAGCACAAACACATGCAATCATTTGGGAAAGACAGTTTTGTGATGTATGCCACCATCAAGGCGTAACAGCTTGGCTTTCTTATACCTCTCATCAAAATGGGCAACTAAGCTTGCTGGCTGCTGGCAGGGGAGCTGTTAGTGCTATCACTGCGGGGAAGTGAGTGAGAAGTGGAGAGAGGCTTCTATCTTCTCTGAGTCTGGGCCATATATTTAGAGCCTTTCTTTGAATTCAAGGGAAGTTTTTTTTTTTTTTTTTTTTATTGCCTGTTGTTGTAATTATTGTTGTTATAACATAGAGGTAGGGAAGCATTTTATACCCTTTGGGTGTACTTGGAATATCAGCATTAAATAGAACCAGAGGTATCTTGTCTTACAGCAAACTCTGTGTTTCCGTTTTGTGGGGTCAGACCTCCATGCACCAAAACGCTCACCCAGAAGCTGGGGAATTTCTCCAGCAGACAGCTGAGTAGGCTGGCACCAGCTCTTCTTCCACGATTGGCTTCAGTATTTCAAAGGGAAGCTTTTTAAAAGGAGGAAAAATTGACACACTTCAGACATTACGTAATAGGTGAATCAAAGTCCCACAATGTCACATAGTGTTTCTCAATGTCACAGTGGCAGGTCTTCTGTTTTAGCATCTACTGTCAGTTCTATCTTCTCCCCCTGAAATGAAGCCCTCAAAAGTCCCTGACTCTAGTTTGCAGGTACTGTATCCATGGCCCAGTCTTTCCAAAGCAGCAAAGCAGCCTTTTCTGATGGCCTGCAGCCCTTTTCCACAGTTCCAGAATTGTCCCCAACGCTGTCTGTCCTCTGTGGAGTGGAGGACATTCTCACACCCTCTACCCTGTACCTTGCCTCAGAGAGAGCCACTGTGACACACTGATAGAGCAGCTAAGAGCTCATCCCAGCCTAAGGTAACCCCATGAAGCTTAGGCCACAGAGGAGGGAGTGCAAGAAATGCTGCTTTTCTGCCTGGCCAGTGTGGCTCAGTGGTTGAGCATTGAACTTATGAACTTGTTTAATTTCCGGTCTGGGTTTTGGCTCCATCCCTAGTGGGAGGAGTGCAGGAGACAGCCAATCGATGTTTCTCTCTCATTGATGTTTCTATCTCTCCCTCTCCCTACCTTTCTCTAAATAAATAAATAAATAAATAATAAATAAATAAATAAATAAATAAATTTTAAAATTATATAAATATATATATACTAGAGGCCCGATGCATGAAAATTCGTGCAAGAGTAGGCCTTCCTTTCTCTGGCTTCCGGCACCGGCTTCCCTCCGGCACCCGGGACCCGGGCTTCCCTCCTCCAGCTGCCTGCAGACACCCAGGACCCGGGCTGGCTTCCCTTCAGCCTGGCTTCATAAGGAAGGACGTCCAGAAGATGTCCGGTCTAATTAGCATATTACCCTTTTATTACTATATCAATATATATACATATTTAAAGAAATGCTGGTTTTCTTTTCACTCTTAAATTCAACCCCAAGCGCCTTCTGCCAGGCAACAGGCAATTCAATCTCACTCATCAATGGGGCTCCCTCCTCCACACACAAAGTGCTGTTCCAAGGTGCTGGGGTCTGATGTGGAACAAATATTTGGGGAGGCCTTACACGTTTCTGCCTAGCCTGGTCACTGATAAGCTGCCCATCATCCGAGCCACCACTGTCCCCTGAAGTCTAGTGAGTCTGTGAATTCTGTGTCAAATTAGGGGCATAAGAACCTATCTAAAGTCTCACTATCCTAGGGATCCCATGGGGCCAGTACCTATTTCTGTCCCCTCCCAAATGTTCTGCCAGGGAGTGAAATGTGGGTCCTCATCACTCTCCTTTATCCCTCTCCTTCCCAGTTTTAGGCATTCTCTACTTCTTTCCTTACTACTTTCATTTCTCTACCCTTCAAAAACATCTGTTATAACCTCTTTAATGAATTTAGGCCAGAGGTCACTAACCTGTGGCTGGCGGAAGTTTTGGTTTAACTCATGCAGTATTTTTTGTTTGTTTAAATGAAATTAGTTACCAGCATTTAAAAATTGGATGAGTTCACATAAAAATCTATAATTCTAATTTCCTGTGGACATTTGGCAAAAACTGGCTTTTACTGCATGGCAATTACCAGTTGGGACAGAGAAGGGCTGTCCCAGCAGGGGCTCTGTCTGCTCAGGCCTGGCCCCGCCCACTTCACCAATTAGTTAACAGCACCTGCCTGACCTGAAGAGCATTGGACTTTGGGATGCTCGGCTGTGGTCTTTCTCAAAAGCCAGGGAGAGGGACTGTTTGCCCCTAGAACATATGTATAGGCCAAGATGAGGGAGTATAAAATCTGGTTATCTTTGCTCCACATTAACAATAAAAAATAGCTACCATATTCAGGAATTGCATCGAAGCCTAGGCCCCTCCCAGAAGCAATGCCATTTAACCCTTGCAGAAACCATGTGACTGAAGGACTATTAATCCTATTTTATGGATGGGAAGACTGAGTTCTGAGAAAAAATGACTTGGCCACGTCATAAAACTAATAAATAGTGGACCTTGAAATGCAAGTATATGTGACCCTGCTACTGGGTTGTATGGCCTTTCCTACCATCGACATCTGTGGCCCTTCTTCAAGGGATTAAAGGCACCGGAATTAACTGCCAACTTAAATGAGATCAGATCCTGAATCGGAAGTCAAATCACCTTGGCACTAAGTGAAAACTAGTGCCTTCCTCCACTCCTGTTCCCTCTTCCAGAAGGAGGCTATTTTCTAAACACCTCTTGAATAACAGCTGTTATTCAATAGATGTGTGAATTTTATTAACCCTGGGTGCTTGCCTTAAATTTTATTTTATTATTTTGTTATTTGAAAAATATTTTTATTGATTTCAGAGAGGAAGGGAGAGGGAGAGAGAGATAGAAACATCAATGATGAGAGAGAATCATTGATGGCTGCCTCCTGCACGCCCCCTACTGGGGATAGAGCCTGCAACCCAGGCATGTGCCCTACACCGGAATTGAACCCGGGACCCTTCAGTCCGAAGGCCAATGCTCTATCCACTGAGCCAAACCAGCTAGGGCTGCCTTAAATTTTAAAGTGTGTGAGAGAGTATTTGTGTGGCAGGGAGGAGACAAGGAGAAGGGCTGAGGAAGGAGAACACTCATGATTCCTCCTATGGTGGGCCACAGAGCTGTTGAAAAGATAAGCATACACACATACTAGAAGTAAAGTGTTTTCCAAAATGTAAAATAGCTACAGGAAAAGAAAGCCTTAAAATGAGTCCAAATGCTTTGGGATTTGCCTTAGCCAGCTGCTCAGTGGTTAGAGCGTTAGCCATGTGTCTGATTCGGGTTAAGGGCACCTACCTCTGTTGCAGGCTCCATTCCAGCCCATGGGGGCATGTGGGAGGCAACCAACTGAGGTGTCTCTTTCACATTGATGTTTCTCACTCTCTGTCTCTCGCCCTCCCTTCCACTCTCTCTAAAAATCAATGGGCTCTAGCCTGTTTGGCTCAGTAGATAGAGGGCCGGCCCTCGGACTGAAGAATCCCAGGTTGATTCTGGTCAAGGGCATGTGCCTGGGTTGCAGGGTTGATCCCCAGTAGGGGGCATGCAGGAGGCAGCCAAACAATGATTCTCATCATTGATATTTCTATTTCTCTCTCCCTCTCCCTTCCTCTCTTAAATCAATAAAAATATATTTTTAAAAAATCAATGGGAAAAAATATCCTTGAGTCAGGGTTAACAACAACAAAAAACTTTGAGATTTTTAATTTGTTTGTTTGCTTTTTGGTATGTGTGTAAATTCATAGAAGTAGAATGCTACCTAATATGATAAGCTTTAAAGTTGACAAACTAATGAATTCAGAATCAAGCATTTAATCAAACTTGTAGGTTTACATTTGCATATTTATAGTGTAATGAATCTCACATTGTCTAATAGACTAAAAATTTGTATTTTATTAGCATTTAGTTACATATTTTGAAACAATAATTGATGCTTCATAAACTTGTAATGAAATTTTCTCTGATGAATTTAAGCTAAAATATAATGAGCTATGTGTGGTTAAGTAATATTTTAAGATATTTTTTAAATTGTTTTTTGTAGAGGTACATATTGAAAGAGATAACTTGATATGCTGTTAAATTGATATCCTTCAAAACAGTGCAACTGTTTAGTATCACACATGAAAGAAAATTAGATTATTGAATAACAGATAAGGAGGCTATAGATGCTGATGGAATTATAATTCCATTTCTAGATGAGATAGATGGGAAACTTCATGCAATTAATTTTGTACAGCCTGTAAAAAACAACAACAACCTAACAACACCCTGACAACTAGATTGATTTTTCAGTAGCTATAATGAGATGCTTTTAGAAGCACAGCAATAGTGTTTCCTTTTGGGGGTTGGGGGGCCCAGGAAAGGAAACTATGTGAAATTTTACTATGTGAAAAAGTTCCTTAGTTAATTTTAATGATTTGTCAGTTGTTGGTGTTTTTTTCTGACTGAGGTTATTCTCTGGTATTCAGTGAATCTAGATTTTCAGCCCTGCTAGATATCCTAAAGCGAAACAACCAGGTCTATTGATGGCAGTTCCAAGTTCTTTTACAACAACTACTTAAGGTCTAATATTGCTCATATAAAAAGATAATAACTAAATGGCATTTACTACATTTATGTTCTGATATAAGGATTCATGTATATTACCATTGCATACCGGAAACTGAGGCTCAGAGAGGTAAAATGACTTGCCTAAAAGTCACCCAGCACGTAACTGGCTGAGGTCGGTCCCAAACCCTGATCTCAGTATTCTTTCCACTGGAGACGCTGGTCTCATTGCTTTGGCCTCTCTTTGTCTAGTAGAATTGAATGTCAGCTAATGTTTTACACCCCTGATATCCTTGTATTTTGCTTATTGCTAATCTTTAGTGTTGTCAATGTGGACATATTTATCAGACCTCTCAACAAAGGTCATGTTAAATAACAACACTAGTATGGCATCAACAAAATTTAGACTGTGATAAAGTCTACATGACCAGTTGCTTCAATAAAGTTTTAAGGAAAACTAAATTGGAGTGAGTACCTATAGATTAAAAGAGACAAGAGACAGACCAACCAAATGCATTGTGTTTTGAAACTTGTTTGAATCCTGATTCAAATAAAACAACTGAGAAAAGAATTATTAACCAATCAGGGAAAGTTAAACAATGGATATTTAATGGTATCAAGGAATTATTGTTAACTTTTACATGTAATGCTGGTATTGTGTGTGGTTAAGTATCTAAAATGTTAAGGTATTTTTAAAAATTGTTACTTATTAGAGGAACATATTGAAAGAGATAAATTGATATGCTGTTAGGGAGTGCCTTCAAAACAGTGCAACAAGTGGAGATGATTGGTCTTTAGTTGGTAATTGTTGAAGCTGTGCTTGGGGCACTTGAGGATTCATTATATTATCCTGCCTACTTTTGAGTCTGTTTCACATCTTCCACAAAAGAATGCATTGTAGCCCCACCAGTGTGGCTCAGTGGTTGACGGTGGACCCATGAACCAGAAGGTCAGGGGTTCAGTTCTGGTCAGGGCACATGCCCGGTTGCAGGCTCATCCCCAGTAGGGGGCGTGCAGGAGGCAGCCGATCAATGATTCTCATCATTGATGTTTCCATCTCTCTCTCTCTCTCTCTCTCTCTCTCTCTCTCTCTCTCTTTTCCTCTCTGAAATCAATAAAAACATATAAAAATATTTTTTTAAAAGACTGCATTGTTTAACTATGAACCCAAAGCAGATCATTCCTTTGATTTTAAATTGTATAATAATGCCTCATTTCAGGAATGCCTCTGAAGGGCACTAGAAGTAATCGAGTCCAATCTCCACGTCCCCTTCCTTTACTTTTGGGCACAAAGTGGGAGGTGAGGGAGTGGTGGAGAGTGGGGGTTGTTCTCTCCTCTTCCTCCCTTCAGGGTCCAGTTTCAAGCTGGATAACCTCCAAAAGATTTCTAATCTTTCCTAAACTAAAGCCTGAATTAGGGGGCGGGGGAGGTGGTAGATGTAACGGGGAAAATGCCGGTTGACAGCATTTAGACGCCTTGTTTAATCTTTGGTCTTGATCTTGCTAATTAATCACTTTGTGGTCACTGAGCCGACGAACGTATACCTTTAATTTTTCTGCTCACGTGACAATGTTTTGGTTTTAGAATCCTTTTTGCTGTACAGGAAATTCTCGGAGAGCTGACGTCACCACCACCGGTTACAGTAATTACTGTATTGACGCTACTTGTTTTCAAAGCTTGCAACGTTGAGGTGCCGCGTCAGGACAGTTTTAGAGTTCAGACTTGAGTCATTATTTTTCTGTGATTTGATCTTTAGGCAGTGTTGACCCTGGAGCCCTGAAAAGAGCTGGGTTTCTTTTTTTGGATCTCTGTTGATGTATTTCCCAGGTTGTGTCCCGGGCACAAAGCAGAGAATGCACTACACTCCCCCCCCCCCCCCCGCGCCCCCGCGTAGGGGAACCACTGGCAGCGTTTGCTGCAGCGGTGCGCCTGCGCAGCTGGTTCCCACCACCTCGCCCGCCATCCCCCGTCCGGCTAGCAGGGGGCGCTGTGAGGCAATGGACCGGGCCTCGCCCCAGGGTTCTGGAACCGAGTGCAAAAGGGCAGGAGGCGAGGCGGGCTGAGGGGCGTTCTATCCCTGCCTGCGCTGGTCTCTATCGCCCTTTGTCCTCCAGCCTCCCCGGGCACTGGGCCTGCGGGCCTGGTTGCTAGGCGGAAGCGGGGCGCGGCGGCGGCCGCGGCGGCGGCCCGGGCGTTTGAAAAGCGGCTACGCAGGCGGCAAAAGGTCCTCAGGCGGCGGGTCGCCCCTGGTTGCAGAGTGGCCCGGCGGGTGGCAGAGCCGCAGTTTGCCTTGAGTCGGGCCGGGTTAGGAGCCGGGCTGGCGGCCCGGGGTCGGGGAGCCGGGCGCGCTGCAGGCGGCGGCGGCGGGGTCGGGAGCGAGCGGTGGGGGCCCCGCCGGGGGCCGCGGGTCACCCGAAACTCACCCGGGCCCCTTCCCTCCAGCAGACCCCGCCTGCGGGCCGCAGACCGCGACCATGGTCTCCAAATCCGACCAGCTGCTCATCGTCGTGTCCATCCTAGAAGGTGAGCGGCCCGGGACTTCCTTTTGCAAGCGCTGCTTCCTGAGTGTTGTGAACTGTGCTTGTGTGAACCCCGAGGACCCTGCCGTCTCCGCTTCCGTGGTCCCCAAAGACCTGTTCCGAGTTGTACGTGGTGAGGCCTGAGAGGCAATTGATTTGAAAGCCCCCCGGGGCAGTCGGGGCGCCGGGAGGGAGCGGTGGTATTTAGCGCGCCGGCCGCGGCCCCCGGGGAGGGAGGGGAAACGATTTCCAGCCGCAGCCCGTCGATGCCTTCCACTGGGGAGCCCAGCGTGTGGCCTGGAAAGCACGTTCTGCTCAGCGACCGCCCGGTGAAGGCGTTTTTGCAAGAATCTCCCTTTGACTCGCCTACGTGTTCCTGCCGTTTGGGAGGCCTGCGGAGGCCTTTGCCTTTGCAGGTCTGGATGGAGGACCTGGAGGCTGTGCAGAGGGTGTCGGTTCCGCACGCCCTGACCTTGGTGTTTGTCGGAGCGTCCTCGAGGGCCAGGCCCTGTGCTGGGAATGGCAGGGTAAACTAGTGCTGGTGCTGAAAGCTAGGGTTGGAGGATGTGTCAACTAGTGATTCACGGGGTAGGGAAGAGGGGATGCCCACCTTTTGGGGAAGCGGGGGGGAGGCTCCCTGGAGGAGGTGAAGTTGATTTGGTTCCTAAAGGGAGGTTAGGGATTTGTCAGGTGAAAACAGGGAGGAAGGGGCCTTCCGGGCAAAGGGAAGCGCAAAGGGCACTTAAGGTGTCGAAAAGCAAGGCGTGTTGTGTGATTTTTTTTTTTGTGGGGTGAGGGAAGTAGACACTGTAAACCCCTGATTTTTGAGTTTTGGAACAGTAGAATGACAAGAAACCATAAAGAGTTGGGACAGTTTTAACTGTCAGGTTACTAATTGTTGGAAGTCATAGGCCTGAAATCCCATTGTCGTTTTGTCAACAAAAGCCTTTGGACTTAGCGCTGTATCCCATGAGGAAATGGAAATAGGAGGCACCCTCTTTCCATTCAAGGATGTGGGGGGTCTTGTCTACTTGGGAGTATCAAATCAGTGTGCAGGCAGGACACAGTATGTTGGGGTATATCCTATCTTGAACATGTATGATATGAGCTATGAACATAGGTTTGGGGGATGGGTGGGAATGATGGCTGAAGTGCTCTGAATGGTAAGCTTTAGATGGGTGGACAGAAGAGAGGCCTTCCAGGCGATTGGACAACCGGGGCGATGAGGGCATGAGCATGGTAGGTGGGACGGTGAAGAGGTAGCGGACGAGCAGGGTAGGTAGGGGAAGGTGAATACTTAGGAATGTGGTGAGAAAGAAGCTGGTGTAACTAGAGTGAAAGGCCTTGAAGGATCTTGAAAGACAGTTTGATGTGCTAAGTAACAGAGAGGCGTGCTATATTCCCAGGCAGGATAAAGTTGTTTGCAAGTTTAGTACTAGCAGCGTGCGGGGTCGAGAACCTGGAATCAGGGATGTCAGTTAGGTGTTGCCACAAACAAATCTAAAGCTGGCACTTGGTCCTCCCTCCAAACTGTTCCTCTTGTGTTTGTATTTCTATTCATCTTAACCACGCCGTTGCCTCAAGCCCGGAACCTGGGAGAGTCATCCTCTTCCTCCCTATCCCCAACTTCCAAATTGTCACCAGGAGTTGTTGCTTTTATTTTTAAAATAATAGCAGATGGTTCATAGAAACTTTAAATAAATGAGCTTCCATTGTGAGTGCCCTGCTTTGGGGTCCTCATTATCTACCTAATCTATTGTAATAATATTTCGTAAGTGTTTCCTTCCTTTCTAGAAAATACCTCCCGTCCACCTTACTACCTGGGGATACTCTTTCTGAAATGCATATCCCATTTTCTAAAAATCCTTCGCTGTCCTAAAGGATAATGTCTGTATTTCTTAGAATAGCATACCCTTTATGGAAGACCACTTGCATTCCTTTCAGCCTTCTCCCTTCCTGCCACCTATTCATGTGTTCCCAGCCCTTCAACTGCATGTATTGAACTGCTTGCAATTTCTTGACGACACTTCTAAGAAATGCCCTTTCTTTGAAAGAAAATGACTGGGTTTCTACCACGAGCAGAATTTGGGCCATGTACCCAATTTTAAGGATGAAAAAGACAGGGTTTCTGTTCTCAAGGTGTCCCTTGTCTTTGGGACGAGGCAGGTACCTAGTTATTGTACTACATAGCCTCTGTTCTCAAGCTTATTGGAGGTCATCCTTATGATCGTCTGAAAATATAGGTTTTTTGACATGTGAAATTCATTTGGGGAACCTAGTGATATTTTAGAGCAACTGAAAATGAGGTCCAGAGAGAAACTTCTGTGAGTGCTAATTGGGAGAGCCAGGCCATATGTAGCAAGATTCCTACTGGGGAGTTCAGTGAGAGCCTCAGGTGAAATTCACAGGTTTGCAATCAAGGTGTTTCTTAGCTTAATTGCTAACTAAGCTTGTACCAGGGTGAGGAGCAGCCGGGAAGAATTTATTTAAGAGTGATTAAAAGTCCTTAACCAAGATCTGCCTCACCAGACCTACAAACAGGTTGACTGTAAGATTCTTGCTGCTTCTTCCTTAGTTCTTTAGCTTCCTGTTTTAGGGTTTTATTTCTTTCCACTAGACCTTCCATTCCTTGAGGGCAAGTACTCTGTTTTACTTTTTTTGCATCCCATCATCTGACATAATCCCTGTCTCTGAACATGCCTTTGGTAAACAGTGAAGAAACAGGGTCAGGCAGTACAAATGAAATGTGATGCGTAGATAGAATGCTTAATATTTCTTGCAAATATACAACATTGTCCTTGAGAACAAAATGAATGAATACATGTGTTTATTTTCTTTTAGCTAATTTACAAAATTTTCTTAACTGTTAACAAAAAAATCAATATACAGATAAATTTGTTTTATTTGCTAATTTGATTATTTCCTAACTATCTCCAGATGACTTTGTTCTATAGCACTTTGTACTGGTACAGTAATATCTAAAATTGGTGTAATGACATTTTTAATTCTTTATTTCTAAATTATTACTGCTCAAGGTGTAAACAAAGGGCAACAGCATCGACATTAACTGTGATCTTGTTAGAATACAGATTCTCAGGCCCATCCTAGACCTATTGACCCTGTCTACAGTTTTAGAGGGTCCCAGGTGATTCATAGGTACATTCAGTGTTTGAGAAGCACTAGTTTATAAGTATAGCTTTAAATTTGATTAATGTTTGTTATGAACACTGATTTTGAGTGCATATGTGAATATGTGTTAGCAAGGTAGTTTATTGAATATATGAAAAGTCAACTACTCTTAATATGTATGTAATCAGTTTTTAAAGTACATCTACACTAATAAAAGAGAATCATGCAAATTGACCGTACCTCTGCTACGCCCACAAGCCATGCCCACCAGCCAATCAGGAGCGAGTATGCAAATTAACCCAACCCAGATGGCTGTGGTCACGGAGCAAGCAGTAGGCTTGGGTTTCCCCGGCAATGGAGGAAGCCAAGCTTCCCGCCCGCTCTGGCTGGCCCTGGTCTCCACTCAAGGCTACAAAGTTTTAATTATAGAAGATAAATAAATCCCAACAAAAATGACGGCAGCCACAGAGCTGGAGAGAGCAGGAGGCTTGGGTTGCCCCCGGCGATGGAGGAAGCCAAGCTTCCTGGCCGGCCCTGGACTCCACTCAAGGCTACAAAGTTTCAGTTGTAGAAGATAAATAAATCCCAGATACCAGGGCCTCCACTTGGGTTGCCGGGGGGCATGGCCGGCCTGCAAACCACCACAGGCCCCTTGCCCAGGCCGCCCCATGCCCCAAGGGAACCCCACCCTGATCAGGGACACCCTTCAGGGCAAACCAACCGACCCCCACCTGTGCACCAGGTCTCTATCCTCCTAGCTAATAAAAGAGTAATATGCAAATTGACTGTCACTCCAACACACAAGATGGATGCCCCCATGTGGTCAAAGATGGCTGCCACAAGATGCCCAGCAGGGGAGGGCAGTTGGGAGGGACCAGGCTTGCAAGGGAGGGCAGTTGGGGGCAATCAGGCCAGCAGGGGAGGACAGTTGGGAGGGACCAGGCCTGCAAGGGAGGGCAGTTGGGGGCGATCAAGCCTGCAGGGGAGGGCAGTTAGGGGTGACCAGAGGAGGGAAGTTGGGGACGACTGGGCCTGCAAGGAAGGGCAGTTGGGGGGGACCCAGGCCTACAGGGGAGGGCAGTTAGGGGTGACCAGGCCTTCAGGGGAGGGTAGTTAGGGGCAATCAAGACTGTCAGGGGAGCAGTTAGGCATCAATCAGGCTGGCAGGGGAGTGGTTAGGGGGTAATCAGGCTGGTAGGCAGAAGCGGTTAGGGGCAATCAGGAGGGCAGGCAGGCGAGCAGTTGGGAGCCAGCAGTCCTGGATTGTGAGGGATGTCCGACTGCCCATTTAGGCCCGATCCTACCGGACATCCCTTGAGGGGTCCCAGATTGGAGAGGGTGCAGGCTGGGCTGAGAGACATCCCCCCCCCGCCCCATGTACACGAATTTCGTGCACCGGGCCTCTAGTGCTAAATAATCATATGTTTTGTTAATCCTCACCTGAGGTTATTTTTTTCTTTTCTTTTTTTTAGAGAGTGGAAGGGAGGAGGGGGAGATATTCTATCTAATAAAGAAGGAATATGCAAATTGACTGTCATGCCGTTACAAGATGGCTGCACCCACAACGGAGGCAGGGATCCCATAACACAAGATGGCAGCGCCCACAATGGAGGCCGAGTTCCCATAACAAGCCTTAACAAGCAATCTGCAGGGACCTGAGGCTGCACTCCCCGCCTGGTGGGGCTTGACAGGGGACCTCAGGCTGTGCCCCCCACCCCAGTGCCAGGCTGGGGGACCTCAGGCCACGCCCCCCACGCGGCGGGGCTTGCCGGGGGACCTCAGGCCACACACCCTGCCCGAGGGACTTGACAGGGGACCTCAAAGCGCTCCCCCCTGGCCTGGGCCTGGGGACTTCAGGCCACGCCCCCCCGCCCAGCGGGGCTTGATGGGAACTTCAAGGCATGCCCCCTGCCCCGGCGCTGGGCCGGGGGACCTCAGGCCACTTCCCAAGCCTCGGCGCTGGGCCAGGCGACCTGAGGCGGTGCCCCCGACCCGGCGGGGCTTGACGGGGGTGGGACTGGCCAGGTCTGGATCTAGCCCAATTAGGGTGGGACCAGCTGGGTCTAGGTCTCGTGAGATTTCGAGGTGCACATGAGTGGGCAGAGACTTGACTCTGGTTTCTGTGGCATGCCCCAGACTCTGACAGGAGGAAGATTTTCATATACATTTTACTAATTTTCTTTCATCTCTGATACTTCTATTATAGAGAAAGGGCAAATAGCAATATTAAAATATTTCCTCTAATTAATTCCCTTTTAATGTGCACGAATTTCATGCACTGGGTCACTAGTATATATACAGTATGTAGAGAGAGAGAGAGTAACATCAGTGTGAGCGAGACATGTCAATTGGTTGCTTCCTACATGCCCCCAGGAATCAGACCCAGGACCCTTCAGGGCACAGGCCATTGCTCTAACCACTGAGCCACCAACCAGCCAGGGCTGAGTTTTGTATACCTTTATTAATCTATATACTCTTTTTTTTCCAGGTCGCCATTTCCCCAAACGTCCAAAGCATATGCTTGTAGTAGAAGCAAAGTTTGATGGAGAACAGTTGGCTACTGATCCTGTGGACCACATTGACCAGCCAGAATTTGCTACCGAGTTAGCCTGGGAAATTGACAGGAAAGCACTCCATCAGCACAGGTGGCTGTTATTTTCAATTTGTTCTGTTCTTTTTCAGGCTGTTGTAAATAAATTTATATATGTATATTATTAGATTATAGTAATAAAACACACTCAAATATTATTATTAATGTGCCAGGAAATTTTGAAAGAAATTCATTTAAAAATCAGAACAATTCTATGAATAGATATTATTATATCCCCCACATTACAGATGAGAAACCACCAGAGCCTACCTAAGTTTTCAGCCACTATACCTGACATTTTTTTTTTTTTTTTTTTTTTGCTAATGTCTGAGAGAATAGATATTCTAGAAGTGCTATAATAATGCCTACCCAATATTAAATATGCTTTGGAATTCATTGCAATTTCTATTTATCATATATTTTACCTGGCTTGCCAAGGACATATAGATATGTATATAGTACAATTATATAAAGGGCTCTCTAATTAATTTTACACTTAATTTTAGACACTTAAACACTTTATACGTATATAAAGCAGACTATAAGTTATAGTCTCTTATTTATTTCATGAACTCTCATGACCAGAAGTAGGAAAGAACACTGATACTTTTATTTTTAAAAGGATTTAAAATATATTCCCCTGGGAAACACACAATCACTTCAGTATTTAGTACTAAATCAAAACAAAATTCAAAGTTAAAAATTAGAGCAATAAGAAATTTACTTCCTTTTTTTGCTAGATCAGTCCATGGGTTTATTTATAAGGGAATTAAATTCTTTAGAATATCAAAATTTTGTATTTGCTTTCAGTGACTTCTGAAATATTTACCTAGACAGAGTCCTGATATAAGATATATGTGCCTACATTGGTGATTGTTTTTACATTTTTATTAGTGCTCACCAGTACCACTCTGAATAAATGTATAGGCCAAGAAAATAAAACAGATAAAATGAATATATTAATGACGATTTTTGTGCCAAGTGCAGGTTTCACTGTCATCGCACTAGATAAAAATGATGACAAAATTTAATCAGCTTACCGCAAGAGCCAGTATAGATATTCCAGATGCAAAAAAGCCCATGCTGTACCAGTCAGGCCATGTTTACAGGACATTGTCATGTATTACATTGCTGTTGATTTTAATAGCTTATGATTTTATGGTATCTAATTCCTTACTTTATTTTGGTTTTTAGCTATCAAAAGAACTGTAATCCTATGTGTATATTTGTAGTTGTATGTGTGTGATGATATAAGAAAAACAATTTAAAATCAATCTTAATGAATAGTGGTAATTTTTTACTTCAGAAGATTTCCATACATTACAGAAGCTTGAAAAACATTGACCTAGATGACAGCCTCTTAGATGAGACACTAAGATTTTGACATGTTTTGTAAATAGTTGGTATATAGATAAGTAGATTAATAGTTCTTGCCAGTTGAAGAGTGTTTCACAAAATATGGAATCTTGATGGTAGTAGGCAGCTTTGTCAAGGGTAGTATAAAATCAGTTCAATATTAAGTGAAAGTCGTTTTACTTATCACCTGAATTTTTACGTTACAGGCTACAGCGTACTCCTATCAAACTCCAGTGTTTTGCCTTGGATGCATTGACTTCAGCCAAGGAAACTATAGGTTACATTCTTCTAGACTTAAGAACTGCTCAAGAAACAAAGCAGGTATTGCCCTTTTAATGTTTGTTACTGATTATGTTAGACAGTTGTTTATTTTTCAAAATGTACCAATCAGATTGATGAGAAGGGTACGGAATACTGGGCCTGATGGATTATGGGCTTGAAAGGCAGTTCTTATGTTCTAGTTTGTGAATTTGGTTTAGAAAATCCTGATCTTCTAATAATTTCATTGACCTAGAACTGTCATTCTCAAAGAAACTTTTCTCGGAGCTCAAACCTGTGTTACTTTGAGCTTAACATCTGCAACTCCTTGGCTTTGCTTTCAGAGGTGGTCCTCTTTCACTGTCCCTTGCTTCAGTGAGTGGTCACCATCTCCTTTCAGTTCTACAAGCTAGAAATATAGAATCTTCCTTGTCAACCCAGTTTTCTGCCTCTTTCCAGTTAGTATTTTCTCCTCCCGATTCACCTACTATTCTGCATTTTCCCTGCTGAACCTAAGCCACCATCGTTTCTTACCTTGGCTGTCATACTAGCCTTCTAATTGGTTTCCCTGCTTCTTACTCCTTGCCTTCTCTACATAATAGAGAGAGTGAACTTATTGTAGCCCACTTAATGCAATGTAAAAGCAGCCTCCTCTCATCCTACTAAAAAAAATGAAAAGAAATAAAGAGAACTTTGGGTCCTTATTTCAGTGTTAGTGCCTTTTGTTATTGAAAATAATTTTTTCTTATGTCTTTTTGAGTATCTTTTAGCCTTTTTGTACATTATTGACTTTAAATATGTTTATTTTTAGTTTTTCTTCATGTCTTTGTTTTGCCACAATTTTTTAAAGAAAATAAATTAAAAATATCTTTTTTATTTTAAAGTTCGCTCTTCTTGATTTGAATCTTAAATTAGGATTTTGTGAAGAAAAATTTATCTGTTACTAAATTTTTGATATTTGCAAATGAGCCAATCAACCTGGCCCAAATTCAGAATCATTCAAAAGAAACTGAATTTTTAAAATGCTTTAAAAGCGGACTTGTTTATCCCCGATCCTTGGATACTCATCACCAATCTGCTCTTAGGTCCTAAAAAGTTTTTCCTTCTTTAGTCTTGAACTCAGAACCAGGGGCCATGCTTGTGGCCCAATGTTTCTCTTACCCAACTTCTCTGCTGCAACTTGCAAGTGTCCAGAAGACACTTCTACAGTCACTTTGGTTACAGAGAAGGTCATTCCTTTTAGGAAGAGGGTATCTGAGAGGACATCCTTCAGAGGAGCCTCTGAATGCTCTTGGCATTTCTTTTCTCTGTATCTCATTCTTTTTTAAAATATATTTTTATTGATTTCAGAGAGGATGGGAGAGGAAGGGAGAGAGAGAAACATCAATGATGAGAGAGAATCATTGATTGGCTGCCTCCTGCATGCCCCCTCCTGGGGATGGAGCCCGAAACCCAGGCATGTGCCCTTGACCAGAATTGAACCTGGAACCCTTCGGTCCACAGGCCGACGCTCTATCCACTAAGGCTTCTTATCTCTTTCTTGAGGATAGTTCATCATCATATTAGTGATTGGAAGTTAAGGAGAAGTGTTTCAAAATTACATTATTTTTAGGAAAACCAATTGTTTTGCTTATTCTTTTGTTTGCCAGCAGAAATATATGAAGTTGGTCAGTAAAATATTTGAAATTAAAAATAATGTTATTTTCTGTAAATAAATATCCATATATATAAAAGCCCAGCGACCAAACGGTGGAACAACCAGTCGCTATGACGCGCACTGTGGCAGCCAACGGGCCCAGTCTGGGCCCCGATCAGCCCTCCCAACCTTCCGTGGCCCTTCTCCCCACTGGCGCCATCCCTGATTGGTCCCCCTACCCCAATCGGGAACAGGGTCAGCTGGCCAACTGCCAACGGTCCCTCCCCCCACTGGCCCGCCCCCTACTTGCCCCCATTGGGTCGGCTGGCCTGACCCTAACCGTGCATGAATTCGTGTACCAGCCTCTAGTAAACAGAAAAATCCAGATTTATTTTTCTGAGTTATATAACAAAAATAGATCATAAAGTCTACAAGTAGATAAAAATATTTTTTTCAGGCTTGTACTAAAAATTAGAAAATATTTGTTATAAGGATAATAACAAATTTTTTCTTAAAAAGTGCCACATAAAAGTACCTCAACAAATTAGGAATTTTTGTCTTAAAAAAAAACACTCGGTTGTGAATTTTTAAAAATCTGTGGCGCCTAGTTAATTCTATTTTGCTTACAAATAACTTATCAAACCAAAACAGCAGTTTTTGGTTTTGATCAGTGTAAGCACCAGACTATGCCTTGATAGAACAATGGTCAGAGCAAGAATGCTGTTTCTAGGTATTGAGATGGTGCCCTGCTGACCAGTGGTTCCTGCACTCGGGATACACGTGGTCCTGGGCCATGAAATTTTGAAGGCTGGTTTTGGTACTAGAATTTCTGAGGTTACTCTGCGGGGGAATATTCAGGTAATTTAAGACCTTATCTTGTGAGAAAGACTTTATATGTTAACACATTGCGGGTGGATGATGAGCGTTCTTGTGTTTTCACATTACACAGTGTTTTACATAAATGTTAAAGGCACGCCTTAAAATTAAATAGTCATTGCATTTTGAAATTATTTATTACATGTTCTTACAAGCTAATATCTTTTTAAAGTATGATACTTTGTAAAATGTTTTTTGTCCTCGTTCAATAGAAACTTATCTGGCCACTGGGTAAAGCTAGCAATGGAACTACTGGTGCACAGTGTGTTAATGTCAGTCAAATACATGGTTCAGAATTCAGAACTCAACTATTAGACCTTTAGTATTTTGTTAATTTTTTGTTATTGTTAATATTAAACTTTCTTTTCCTTGTTTGATATAAATAGAACAAAGCAGAAATGTGCCAGGCAGAAAAGGTAAAATAAAAAAAGTGAAAAATTATGGTTTAGGGAAATGCAAAATTGGTAGTCTTTTTTTTATTGTTGTTTAAGGGATGGGAGATTGGGGACATAAGAGTAAAGCTAGAAAGAAATATATTGTGTTTTCTTTAATATATTGTCTGTTGAAGCATAGGAATAGGAGCAAGAAAGACACCCTAAACTTTTACTTCAAGAGGAAATTCTGTTAGCCTCATAAGCAGGATTAATTTCTTTTGAGGAAAATGGAAAAAATATTTTAATAGAGGAGGAAGTACTGAGAAATGACAGGAAATATATTTAGAACCTTATAGAATATTTCCCACTACTGTTTATTCCCTACTAACTATTATGGTTTTTTGTTGTTTTGTTTTGCTATTATTCTCCAGGCACCAAAATGGTACCAGTTGCTGAGCAACAAATACACCAGGTTCAAGTCTGAAATACAGATAAGCATTGCTTTGGAAACAGATTCAAAGGCACCAGTGGATAGTTTTAAGGCAAAGGGGGCTCCCCCTCGAGATGGAAAAGGTTTGTGCATCATCTCTAAGGACATTCTCCAAGAAGTCGAATCTGTGGATTAGAACTTTAGGAAGGGTGGTGGGGTATGTGCAGGAAGATATGTGCAGGAGTCTAAACTGATTTTACTCTCCTCTATCAGGCAAATGTTGTGACATTGTTACACAAGCAGTTGTTGCTTTTAGCTCTTGTTTACATAGCTTAGAAATTAGGAAAGATTTTCTTTTTTTTAAATTTGATATATAACAGAACAAAGTAAAATTTGGCATTGTTTTTAAAAATTGCATGGGAAATTTTCTTCCTAGGATGAGTGCAGGAAAGCCAAAAATAGTTATGTTCTTCTCTATTAACTATAGTTTAACAAAACTTTCATTTGTTTCTTTTTTAATTACTAAGTTTTATTTTTTAGAGCAGTTTTAGGTTCACAGAAAAATTGCAAAGTATAGAGTGTTCCCATATAACTCTGTCCTCACACAAATACACCTCCCACATTATCAACATCCCTCACCAGAGTGGTACATTCATTATAATTGATGAATCTACATTGACACATCATTATCACCCAAAGTTCATAGTTTATGCTAGAGTTCATTCTTGGTGTTGTACATTCTATATGTTTTGACAGATGTGTAATGATATAACCTTCTGTTAGATTATAGTATCTAACAGAATAGTTTTACTGCCCTAAAAATCCTCTTCCGTGGGCAACCACTGATATTTTTTTTATCTCCATAGTGTCACATTGTTAATTATACTGTACTAGAGGCCCGGTGCACGAAATTCGTGCATGGAGGGGGGTTGTCCCTCAGCCCAGCCTGTACCCTCTCCAATCTGGGATCCCTCTCACAATCCAGGACTGCTGGCTCCTAACTGCTTGCCTGCCTGCCTTCCTGATTGCCCCTAACCACTTCTGCCTGCCAGCCTGATCACCCCCTAACCACTCTGCTGCCAGCCTGTTTGCCCCCAACTTCCCTCCTCTGCCAGCCTGGTCACCCCTAACTGCCCTCTCCTGCAGGGTTGATCACCTCCAACTGCCCTCCCTTGCAGGCCTGGTCCCTCTCAACTGCCCTCCCTTGCAAGCCAGGTGCCTCCCAACTGCCCTCTCCTCCTGGCCATCTTGTGTCCACATGGGGGCAGGATCTTTGACCACATGGGGGTAGCTATATTGTGTGTTGCAGTGATGATCAATCTGCATATTACTCTTTTATTAGATAGGATAGAGGCCTGGTACAGGGGTGGGGGCCAGCTGGTTTGCCCTGAAGGGTGTCCCTGATCAGGGTGGGGTTCCCTTGGGGCGTGGGGCGGCCTGAGTGAGGGGCCTGTGGTGGTTTGCAGGCTGGCCATGGCCCCTGGCAACCCAAGCGGAGGCCCTGGTATCTGGAATTTATTTTCCTTCTACAATTGAAACTTTGTAGCCTGGAGCAGAGCCAAGCCTGGGGCTCCCTCCGGGCCGGCAGCCATTTCTGTTGGGGTTATAATTGAAACTTTGTTGCCTTAAGCAGGTGGGCCCAGCCAGAGTGTGCGGAAAGCTTTGCTTCTCCTGTTGCCTGGGGCAACCCTGGCCTGCTCTCTCAAGCTCCATTCTGCCGCCATTTCTGTTTGAATTTGTTTACCTTCTATAATTGAAACTTTGTAGCTTGAGTGGAGGCTTAGGCCTGGCAAGGGCAGGCGGAAAGCTTGGCTTCCTCTGTTACCTAGGAAACCTTGCTCTCTGTGGCTGTAGCCATCTTGGTTTGGGTTAATTTGCATACTCACTCTGATTGGACGGTGGGTGTGGCTTGTGGGCGTGACTTGTGGGTGTGTCAGAGGTATGGTCAATTTACATATTTGTCTATTATTAGGTAGGATTATTAGGTAGGATTAGCCTTTTCAGATTGTACTCTTTCACTTGGTAATATGCATTTAAGGTTCTTCCAGGTCTATTCATGCCTTGCTAGCTCACTTCTTTTTAGCACTGAATAATACTGCATTATCTGGATATACCACAGTTTCTTTATCCACTCACTGAGGAACAACTTGGTTGTTTCCAAGTTTTGGCAATTAGGAATATCCATTCAGCTACCGTACGCCTTTTGATTGGAGCATTTAATCCATTTACATTTAGGGTTATTATTGAGAGATACTTATTTATAGCCATTTTAATTCTGTATGGCTAGGTTTCTCTGTTTCTTCTCAGCAATCCCTTTAGCATTTCTTGTAATGCTGGCTTGGTAGAGATGAACTCCTTTAGCCTTTTTTTGTCTGGGAAGCTCTTTATTTGACCATCTATTTTGAATGATAGCCTTGCTAGATATAGTAATCTTGGTCTGAGATCCTTGCTTTCCATTACCTTGAGTACTTCATGCCATTTCCTTCTGGCCTGTAGAGTAGGTGGATGCTGTTACCTACAAAGGAGTTCCTATAAGGCTGACACCTGATTTCTCATCAGAAACTCTGGTTGAAAATCACTGATGTTTGGGATAGGGGCGCTAACCCCCATGCCATCGAAAATCTGTGTTTTACCTAAGTTGGTCTTCAGCATAGTTGGATTCCCAGTTGTGGATCTAAAATACAGTTGACCCTTGAACAACATGAGTTTAAATCTGCATATAGTTGTCCCTCTTCATACTGAAACCTATTTGATTATATCAGTTCTCTTCTCAAAATTATTCCATGTTTTTCTCTTATTCTTAGAAAACTATCCAGATGGTTTTTTAAACATGGCATTGAAGAAGACCCTGATATGGCCTCTATGCATCCCCCTAGCCTCAGCTCTTTCATGTCAGTCCTACAGCACATCAGTCTGTAACCACATGCTTTCTCTTGCTTCTGAGTGTACATATTGCTCCCTCTGCCTAGCATACTTTTTCATTCCCTCATTCTCTATTCAGTCACCTTTCTCTTTTTAGCCAAATTTTGCTTATTTTTCAGTTCCACTTTAGATTCACTTCTGTCAGAAAACCTGCAATGCCTTTTCTATGTGGATTATTAAATTGAAGTTTTAAAAAGGTCTTGCCCTAGCTGGTTTGGTTCAGTGGATAGAGCATTGACCTGCGGACTAAAGGGTCCCAGGTTCGATTCTGGTTGGGGGCACATGCCTGGGTTGTGGGCTCGATCCCCTGTGTGGGGCGTGCAAGAGGCAGCCAATCAATGATTCTCTCTCATCATTGATGTTACCTTCTCTCCCTCTCCCTTCCTCTCTGAAATCAATAAAAATATATTTTTTAAAAAAGGTTGCCTTATTTCAAAATATGACTTTTATGTGCAGAAAGAAAATGGTGGTTATACATAAAAATCAATGGAAACCTTACTGAGATATGACCTGTATCCAGAAAACTAACAAGCAAATAAAACAGTAAATCAGCTTTCAGAATTTTTTAATGGTTTATGGCAAACTACAATGTAATGTAATTGTGTTTTTCTCCATAAAGTACCTGCTAGCCTGCCTGGACTTGACCCCAAGGACATTGTGGCCGTGCTGAATGAGGAAGGAGGCTACCATCAGATCGGACCAGCAGAGTCTTGCACTGACTTCTTCCTTATGTCAGTGACCATAGCATTTGCCACCCAGTTGGAGCAGGTGACACTGTTTTTTAGTCATAGCTTAATAATTGTTGTGTCTGGTATTTACAAATTAGCCTTTTAGTGTTTCTTGGATGCAGCACAGCAAGCAACCTGAATATCGGTATATTTTCTTCAGTCCCATGGAGGTGATACAGGGGCCCAGGTTGCTCTGTGAACACAGTTTGCATCACAGCTGAGGGACACAAAACTTGGGAATACACCACTTTTATTGTTTGCAGTCCTGGTCTTTGTCTGGAAGACATGTTACCTTAGCTCAGTGGTCGGCAAACTGCGGCTCGCGAGCCACATGCGGCTCTTTGGCCCCTTGAGTTTTTAGCAAAAGCCAGCTTAGGAGTACCCTAATTAAGTTAATAACAGTGTACCTACCTAATAGTTTAAGTTTAAAAAATTTGGCTCTCCAAAGAAATTTCAATCGTTGTACTGTTGATATTTGGCTCTGTTGACTGATGAGTTTGCTGACCACTGCCTTAGCTCAAGGTTAATAGCTGCATAAACGGCCCTAGGAAATGGGTGAGGGTGGTCAGAGACTTGCAGTCTTGGCATAGTCAGAAAAAATGTTCAGAGTTGTTTGGGGCCCATGGCAGATTGCCTCTTCCCTAAATGGCTCAACACGAAATTCTATGTTATTCCATACATTGTCCTTCTCAGGATCAAGCCCAGTGTTTTTTGAAATTATGTTGGCCTAGAGCAGCTGAAAGAAATTTTTTCAAAAATCTTACATATATATTTATAAAAGGCTAATATGCAAAGTGTCCCCTCAGGAGTTTGACCGGGAGACCATGAGTTCAATCGCTTGCTATGATGTGTGCTGACCACCAGGGGGTGGCGCGGAACAAAGGAAGGCCCCGGCCGGCAGCTGCAAGGCCCCGATTGGCCCTGATTGCCAGCCAGGCCTAGGGACACTACCTGTGCATGAATTTCATGCACCGAGACTCTAGTATGAAATAAAAAATAATAAAATATTGAATATTTACTATGTGCTCACTATGTGACTTAAATCTTATTCATTTTAATCTGTTTTAATCTAAGTAGTTATAGTACTTTCATATAAACTGTCCAAACTGTCCTATAACTTTTTTATACTTAACACTATATCTCAGGTACTTTGCATGTTACTGTATCATCATTTAGCAGACACTCGGTATGATCGCGATAATACATTTAAGCCATCTCCTAATAATCAGTTGTTTATAGTTTATTGTTATTTTTAATAATGTTCTAGTGAACAATTAAAGGTCTGATAGATATTTCATATTTTATGGGACAAAAATCCTATTTCTTCATCCTATGTGTCCATGAAACTACCAACTTTGAGAACACTCCTAATGCAGAAGGCATCCATTGGCAATTGTTAATTTATAGGTCTCCAAATTTTGATATAGTAGCTAAAAAGCTTTATTTTATTTTTTAAATCAAAAACCTGGACCAAGGTGTTATATTGAATAGCCTGGTTAAGATTTTTTTAAAACCACCTCTCATTTATGAAGAGGATGACAGAGTAAGGAAAAGATGAAATAGGGTATGTGGAAATAAGGAAAGCTTAATTTAAAACACTTAATCATTTTCTTCTAAAAGAACTTTGATGTATTCACGGATCATTTTAATGAAATGTAAGACAATATAAATCTATAAAATTATTTTTGTCTCTGTCCTTTTCTCAGATAAACTTCTCAAAATTAAGTAAACTAATAATTTGGATGCAATTTAGCAGAGATTTCACATTTTGAGTGATTGATTTAAGATGTGAAATTAAAAAAAGCAGTAACATTTTTGCAAATATTTTTGGAGTTGATCAGACATACTGAGCATGTTTGGTGGTTTAAGAAGTAATCCTTTTTTTTTTTTTTTTTAATTCTTAAATGTTTAGTTAATTCCATGTACCATGAAACTTCCAGAAAGACAGCCCGAGTTTTTCTTTTACTATTCTTTACTGGGAAATGATGTTACAAATGAACCTTTCAACGATTTGATCAATCCAAACTTTGAGCCAGAGAGAGCATCCGTTCGAATACGAAGCAGTGTAGAAATTCTTCGTGTTTACCTGGCTTTTCAATCTAAACTACAGGTACGTACTGCAGAAAATTATTTTTTATTAGAGATGAATTTTTAAAGCATTAGAGAGGTACTTAAACCATATTATTTCAGTGGTGAAGGTCATTTTTCTGCCACATCTTTAAATTTTTTAGTAATTATCCTGACTTGTAAAGTCATACCATAGTAGTTACTTCAGAATTTTAAGAGATGTACCTCTTTCCTAGTTATTGTGAAAAGAATTGTGTCAATTATCAGTCCTTTATAATAAAAAATTATACCTGGAGCCTAAAGCTGTGAGCATAGTGAAGGTTCTGTTACTGTTAATGGAGATGGTAGCCGTAGGCACATAGGTCCCACTTTAGAGTTCAGAATTTATATTCCTCTTGCTATTAAAAGCAAAGAGATAATACAATTTTTAAAAAAATCTGCCCCTGAATTGAATATTTTTTTTAAACGAATTTCAAAGTAGACTCTAAAACTGAACCTTACCTAGTGAAAACTACTGTTTTATTTTTATTACAATTGCTTTAAATCAGCTTGGGGTGGTCATCTATAGGGTTAGATAGTCATTTGTTTATAGTGAAGTGATCAGGCGTGTGTTTTGGGTGGGAGGTGGAAAGAGACATTAAGGAATTTTAGAAGAACTAAATTTTAGAGGTTGTTCTGCTAAAGCCAAGATATTTAGAAAGCTGAAGGCTTTATGAAATGATAAAATGCAGGAAAAAGCACATTTAATTTTATTCTATATCTAACATATCAATCCTTACCTAAAGTACTGACTTGTTAGTTTGATTCTCATGGACATTGAAGTCATAAAAATTCATTCTTTTCAGCCCATTAAAGTCTACACACCTACTAACATTAAGACTAAGTTACAGGTAATTTCTGATATTAGAACTAAAAATATTTTCATGTTGTGATTGCTTATTATTCATATGAATGGTAAGTTTGCCAAGGCTTTGATATAGTAAGGGAAAAGAATATCTATAATAATAAAAGCATAATATGCTAATTGGACCAGACAGCTGAACTACCTTCTGGACGTCATTCCGGATGTCCTTCTGGATGAAGCTGTGGTGGCAGGGGCCAAGGCAGAGGCGGTTAGGGGTGACCAGGAAGACAGGCAGAATGGTTAGGGGTGATCAGGCAGGCAGGCAGAGGTGGTTAGGGGCAATCAGGCAGGCAGGTGAGTGGTTAGGGGCTATCAGGCAGGCAGGCGAGTGGTTAGGGATGATCAGGCAGGTAGACAGAGGTGGTTAGGGGCTATCAGGCAGGCAGGCGAGTGGTTAGGGGCAATCAGGCAGGCAGGCGAGTGGTATGGACGATCAGGCAGATAGGCAAGCAGTTAGGAACCAGTGGTCCTGGATTGTGAGAGGGATGTCTGACTGCCGGTTTAGGCCCGATCTACAGGGTTTGGGCCTAAACCAGCGGTTGGGCATCCCCCGAGGGGTCCCGGATTGTGAGAGGGTGCAGGTTGGGCTAAGGGACCCCCCCGCCCTAGAGTGCACGAATTTTGTGCACTGGGCATCTAGTAGTTATATAAATGCACCTGAAATTGCCTTTTTGTTGTTGTTGCAAAAGGTGGTAATGCTGAAGTTTTGATTAGCTATTAGTGGTTATTAGTGATTAACAGTACATTTCATCCAGGGATATTCTCCTTCACCTTTTACTGTTAAGCACTAGCTTTATAAATAAAATCTGAAGAGCAAGAAAAGAGAGAAAGAAACACTCCAGGTATTTTATGGGTGAATGAAACAAAATTATTTGAGGTTCTTTAATTTCCAAATGTGGCTGGATCTACTAACTTATTTTTTAGAGCTGTGTTTAAATGGAAATAGAAAAAAATGTTGTGGTATTTGTTTTTTATTTAAATTCATGTACACATGATATAATTTGCATATGTAAAATAGCATAGTAAAATATTAAAGTTACCATAGCTCACCAAAGAGACAGAAAAAAAGAAAAGGTTGTATTATATGTGTACAGTACTAAAAGAAAAAAATGAAAAGGAAATAATAGTTTTATTATTGAGTTCTTGGTAAACTGTGAGCCTGATCAGTAGTTTTAACAATCGCATGGGAATCTATTACTTAGTTGCTGCAGGTTAGTAAGATGACCTGCATTATACTTGCCTTCTGTGGAAGGTAAGTTTTTGTTAAGTTTTATAACTTTTTAAGTTTGTATTTTAGGAGAAAGAAGAAAACATAAAACCCTGTCTTGATTTTCCCTTTCATATTAGATCCATCTCTGCTGTGGAGACCAGTCACTTGGAAGTACAGAAATACCTTTAACAGGATTATTGAAAAAGGGTAGTACAGAAATCAACCAGCGCCCAGTCACAGTTGAGGGTGCTTTTACCCTTGACCCTCCAAACCGAGCCAAACAAAAGCTTGCACCTATTCCTGTGGAGCTGGCCCCAACTGTGGGAGTGTCTGTGGCTCTGCAGAGAGAAGGCATAGATGCAAAGGCAAGTAGTGACCCTCCTTCCCCTACAGCAGCTTCTCCAGTTTCACTTATGATTCTTCACACAAGTCGAACTTCAGAAGAGTTACCCAGCATTAAGAAAGTGTTTATTACTCTTAATCGGTAGCCTACATTTTATGATAGGTCCTCTCTGAAAAGACATTTCTGAAAAGCATTGTTGCTTCCGCTGCTGTGGTATAGTGACTGTATCCAGAGCCTTTGGGTATAGTCTTCTTATGGAGTGGAAACCATTCCCCTGCCCCCAACTCATAGTCAATGACTATGGCAGAAAAGGAGCTCCAGTAAAAGAGAACGTTTTCTGGAAATCTGCATTAATGGTATTTATTTGGGTTGATTCACCTGAGCTAAGATAATGTTCTTGATCAATTGGGGTTTATAGTTCCTATACTCTTCTTTAGGCAACAGAGATGGGCATTTATTTGAACATACATGGTTTTTTAGTGTATACATCCCCCAACCAAGTTTAGAATCCTGTTCTTTTAAAGAATTTATCTTTATATAGTTTATGAATTAAATATTGAAAAACTGAAGTGAAAGCTTAATATATTTATTTAGAGAGAGAGAGAGAGAGGAGAGAGAGAGAAGTAGACCAAAGGAGAGGAAGAAAATCCTAGTAGACATTGATGTGTGTTTTTTAAAGGAATTCAGGTTTTAGTAGAAATAACCATTCTCAGGGACACCTATGTCTGACTTCTTTTATCCAGTATTCCTCTTACCCATTAGGATGCATTTTGGTTCTTAGCTCTGGATATATTTCCTTCCTGTTCATCTTCCTTTTTCTGGTCCTAGATGCTATAAGGATATTTGCAAATTATGAAGAAAAATAGACTAGGAATATCCAGACTGGGAAAGGAAGCTTATATTTTTAAAAAACAACATCATTTTTTGCTTAATTATGAAGGAAAGTTCTTTGCAAATTATACTTTATTTAAAAATTGTTTTTAGTCTTTAATTGAATTAAAGACCCAGAATGAACATGAGCCACAGCATTCAAAGAAGAGAGTTTTAACTCCCATAAAGGAGAAACTTACTGAGCCAAATTCACCAAGTGTGTCCCCTGTTATGCCTCACAACCAGTCACCTCCAACAAAAGATGATGCAACAGAAAGTGAAGTGGAAAGCTTACAGTATGATAAGGACACAAAACCAAACCCAAAGGGTAAGATTCTTTTTTACAGACCTTTTAAATATAGATTTTGTAGCCATCTAATAAATGACTCTGAGACTTTTCATGGGATCTAAATAAAAATTGAGTTTTTTAAAGAACCAATAATGTGTGGCAATTAAAAAAATTCAATTTAAAGTAATTGCAATTTATTTAATTTCACTATAGAATTTGCAAAAAGGTAAGAAAATTTTTCTTTCACTTTTGCACTAGAAATAGTAGCCTGTTCAAAAGAAATGAAAGAAGATAGTTCTTTTAGATAGTTTTAACTAGTAAATTCTCAAATATCTTGAATATATTTGAATTTTAGAGGAAAGAGTTATTGTTTCTTAAAGTAACCTTGTAATAATAAATTTTTATCCTAACAGTTGAGAGAGAATCTGAGAAATCATCTTCATCTGGCTTTATAAAAATTTTCCACCCATTACATAAAGATCCACAATCGTAGTTAGTAGTGTAAGTAAGTAAAGTAGTGCTGGATTATGAGTTAGAAATTTGGGAGTCAGTTGTAGCTCTGTCACTGAGCAACTGTACAACTTGGGCCATTCATTAAAACATCTCTGGCCTATAGCAGGAGTAAACTAGATAGCTCTGTCTTTTCAAGTTTTAGATCTTTGTTAGACTATGTCATATGTACCTAAAATAACTAAAACTACTTTAAAAAGTATTGTAATTATATTTGCACTGAGTCTCAAATACAAACCCTTCAAATGCTGAGTTCTGTTCAGCTGCCTCCTGGAAATAAGGTAATGCCTGTCAGGCTGTTGGCATACATAAAAGCATGGTGCTGATGCTTTTATGTTGCAATGCACATAAAGAGGAAGCTCTTTTCCCTGCACAGTTCTACAATGGGAATTAAAGCTTGCATAACTTGGACAAGTCACTTTTAGATATTTATGCCTCAATTCCTATGTTTATAAAATCAAATAGTCAAATTCCTTGCTTGAAGGTCAAGGAGATACCTTTAAATTATTTAGATAACTTAAGAGAAAGTGTTAGCAAATGGAATTTAAAACAAAACCAAACATTTTTACCTTTATTTTAGCCATCAGTTCTTCTGTACCTGCTTTGCCGGCCCAGCCGGTGACGGCATCCAGTGCTCCAGAAACAGCTTCAGGACAGAAGATTGCTGTTCCAGCCACATCACACCATTTTTGCTTTTCGATAGACTTACGGAGTATCCATGACTTGGAAGTTGGTTTTCCAATCAACTGTATTTTAAGGTATGATTTGATTTAGTTTGGTTTCAAAGTATTTTCCAAGGAGATATGCCTTTTCTCTATTGGGCAAGTTGCAGAGAAAGAAATGCCACCAGAGAAGTTATAACGTTTGTTGAATCAGAGTATTAGAAGGGGGTAAGGCTGTGTCCCAGTGACTTCAGAGTTAAACCAGGCTGGCATTGGTGGTGTGAGAGGCAACAGTCTACTAAGCTAGTGTAATAATTGAAAGTATTTATAATAATTTATTAATGGTTCTATTAAAATACGGTGACTCTTGAACTTAAAGTGTGTTGTTGCTAGAAATAGTGCCACAGGTCAAAATAATGGAAGGCACCTGATTTTTCTGTATAAACTGCATCATAATGTGAGGTTGTATTTCCCAAAACTATATTTTATAGCTGTGAATCTAAAAACCATACTTTGTGAACTGTAAGTGGAATGTGTCCACACTGTTCAATATGAAAAATTGAAAATATACATTTTGGTCAGTTAAATGGCTTTATACAGTAGGTTGTTTTAGTAATATTACATTTTCATAGACTGTTGTGGCTAAGATATAAATTAAATATACAGTACTGTGTTTTAGTTTGGAGTAATTTCTCCTCGTACATTTTTTGGAGCACGCAGTGGCATTTGTAATAAAGGTGTTGGTCTTCAGGAGATTCAGGTGAGGAAGTCTGTCTGTCCCCTGGGATTGCCATTCCCAGGAAATCAGCAGCTGCACATTGCTTCCTGCGGCTACTTGAAGCAGACCTGCTTTTCAGATGCGTAATTCAGCTCATACTTGCATGTAATTTTTCAACTCTTTGATTTCTCATGAAGTTGTTTCCAAAATCCTCTGAGCTTTGGTGTGAATAATGGACAGAATTAAAGGGACCCAGCGTGTAGTGTGTTGGTGAATTCATAGAATGGAAATCTTTCATTGCAGCTTAAGTTGTGCATTTTACCATGTTAGAGGCTGAGAGTCATTGCTAAAGTGTTGTTTTTATTTGAAAATTGAAGGCTAGAAAAAGGTTTTATCTCACAGCCATAGCTTTTCTCAGAGTTTGTATAACATCTCTTAAAATTATTTTTAGCAATAGAATTATTACTTATTCTTTATCTCAGTTTTTTGTCTTTACTCCTTTAACTGAGATCTCTCTGCTGTCGCTAGAGGGAATCTGATCTCAGAATACCTCCAGAGGACTGTGGCAGGAGAAGAGAAACAGGGACGATCTAAAATGAGATGCTGTGAAGGGGAAGCCTGGTACAAGCCTACTTAGAAAGCACTAATATTAGCTTTTGTATTTCATTTTGCCAGAGGGCTATTTTAGTTATGAAGTGCCAGAAATGTGCCTGGTATTAGGGCTATATTAGGGGTACACTACACTGCATGTATGTATGTATATATACATACACTACACGGTATGTGTGAGTTCAACCTAGTGAAGGACAGTTTAGCAATAAGTCAGTATGTGAGGGTGGCTAATACTCACTTAGCAAAGAAAAGGGGAAGAATATTCTAAACCAAGGAAATAAGTGTGATCCACCCAGCACTCTGTAGAATTCACTTGTTGATAGGACTAATGTACATACCTGAACTAATATAATGCTGTATGTCAGCTTTAGTTTAAAATAAAATTTAAAAGGACTGTTGGTTTTGTCTTTGGTTCATTTTATTATTAAAAATGCTGGTTGTTTAACTTTTTCTCTGTTTGATAAATTGTATGTTATGCTCTGCATTGGTATGAAATTGTAGTTTATAACTACTAGTATGTAATGGAATTTGTGAGGTAGCACTGGTATTTGAAAAAGTTTGTGTTTGCTTTGTTTGTTTTTTTCTTTTTTCATCACAACTTGTTGTAGTGGGGTGGTAGAGGTTTGATTTCTAGGGATCTCTGAGATGTCCCGATTTCAATGCATAATCATACTGGCATTGAATGAATGCAAAGGATTCTTCTTAAAAAGGAAAGCAATTTTTACTAGTGGGTTAAAATTCCAGTTTTCATAATGAATAATAAGATATAACATGAAATTTAAGTGAGCATTATAATCTATATATATAAAAGCCTAAGCAACTGTTTGATCACTTGACCACTCGCTATAACGTGCACTGACCACCAGGGGGCAGATGCTCAACGCAGGAGCTGCTCCCTGGTGGTCAGTGCGCTTCCACAGTGGGAGTGCCGCTCAGCTGACCAACAGGCGCCAGAGGCCAGGCTCATGGCTAGTGAGTGCCACTGCAGCTGCAGCCGCACGAGCCTCCCACAGTCACTCCCCCTGCATGCCCCTCCCCCATTCAGGCCGGGATTGGGACTGACTGGGTGCAAGCTCCCAGCTGTTTCTCGGTCATGGACACATGGGTATCACCCTAGGATGAGCACAGGGCACAGATCGCAGTGGAGCGCCAGTGAGCCTACCAAGCGGTGGCAGCAGCAGGTGCAGCTGGGCCGGGATGAGTGGAAGCAGCGCTCCTCCCTGGCCACCTGACACTTCGCTCACTACTACATCTCTCGGGGGATGTAGGACTGCCGGTTTTAGCCGATCCCACAGGCCAAGCCGAGGTACCCCACTGGTTCACAAATCTGTGCACCAGGCCTCTAGTATCTTTATATTTGGCTTTAAATACAAAAAAGAGTTTAGTAGTAGTCAGGCATTCTTTCATTTAATCTGATGTGGTTTTTATGATGGAAAGAAGAAATAATGTTATGTCACTCTGATTCATCTGTAATATATCTGAATTGCTTTCAACCTTGATTCTCTGTTGAATGACAGTGTACCGAAAATGCACTCTTTTGGAGTTGACTAAGGGCTCTTTAGCTCATAAAAGATGAAGACATTATTCTATAAAGGAAAATAGGTTTAGAAATTAAATTTATCAAGCATTTCTTGAGTGTTGACTATGTGGTGGAATCTGCTTATTTGTTCCTGGGAGTGTAAAGATGAAAAGATAGGACTGGAGCCTTCAAGGAACTCTTAAACAAATAGGAACCCAGTCTTTGTTTAATGGAGTCTTATTTGGAGTGCTTCAAAATGACTCTCTTCCTCTTTTGTCATTGCCTTCAAAATACCAGAATTCTCTTTCTCCCCCAGAGCCTCATTAAGAAATTATCTGTAAAGCAACTTGGGAAATAGTTCTATGCTATTAATGCATTTGCTCTATAATTTCTATAATTTTCGTATCCACACTGAAAACATTTGTATAATTTTTAAATTGGTGATAAGAGCAAAACCATAATGTGTTTGTCATTTATCTATTTAAAAATTCTATTTGCCCATAATCATATTTTAACATACTATAAATTTTATCTGTAATTTTATCTAAGATTTTGTTTTTCTGAAATTCTAGGTACTCATATCCATTTTTTGGAAGTGCAGCTCCTATTATGACTAATCCTCCTGTTGAAGTTCGGAAAAACATGGAAGTTTTTCTTCCCCAATCTTACTGTGCATTTGATTTCGCAACTATGCCTCATCAGCTGCAAGATACCTTCTTAAGGTAATGTATGCACTACCCTGTGTGTATGATATTATCTTCTCAAGTCAGCTCTTAAAATTTTGTTTCTTATAAACAAGAGGAATTCCTATAGGTTTAAATCCATAGCAGTTTACGCATTTGAGAATCTAGAAACAAATATACTAATAAAGTCTGTGACATTTGTGCTTCCACCACGAAGTTTTATCTTACTTGCCTAAGCTTAGATATTAGAACTTTGTTAAAACAATCTAAGTAATGAAGGAACTTTGAAAAGTAGTTTTGCTTGTTTTTATTGCTGATTCACTGAATGACTGTAGTATATTATTTTATTTCTATTTTTTCATTTATATGAAATGGAGGTATTGGTTCAGCTACTTGAAATAGATTTGTGAAGGAAAATGAGTTCTGCGAAGTGTCACTTTATGTGCTCAGAGTATCAAAATTTAAAATGCATATTTTAAAAGGAAGAATGAAGGATAATTAAAATTTATTTGTGGGACTAATAGTGTTTGAAGGGTTTCTTTATTGTATAGAAAGATGTGTAGAAGATGTAATCGAATTTTCTGTTTGTTATGTATGGAATTGAGCATTTACATTCCAATAACAAACACATCTTTGACTACATTAAGGAAATTCAAAGATTTTAGTCCAAAAAAGACTTTGTTCAAAGTTGATAGGTATGAATACATGTTTCTCTGTTCCTCAGGATTCCATTGCTGATTGAATTATGGCACAAGGATAAAATGAGTAAAGATTTACTTCTGGGAATCGCTAGAATCCAGCTTTCAAACATCTTATCTTCAGAAAAAACTCGCTTTTTAGGTTCTAATGGTGAACAGTGTTGGCGTCAAACTTACAGTGAAAGTGTGCCTATTATAGCCGCACAAGGGTAATACATTTTGCAAAATTGATCTTAGCTTTGCTTTTTAATTCTCATTAGCTATAACCTTATCTTTTCATATCATTTTTTCTCTGATCTTTCTTGACCTGTGGGAACTATATCCTAGTTTGCTCTTTAGCTTTCTGATACCCATTATACCTTCACAAAGTTAAGAATCTATGCTGTTATAGTACTGTAATATTTACTCAGACTGGTGAATATTTATTTCCCTCTCCTCTGTTTAGACTGACAATTTTAAATTCAGAATTTTTTTTAAACTTTATTGTTGAAAGTATTACATATGTCCCCTTTTTTACCCCATTGACTCCTTCTAGCCTGCCCCATCCTCCACCCCAGGCCTTCACCACCCTATTGTCTGTGTCTATGGGTTATGCATAAATGCATACAAGTGGGTTATCATTTTCTACCCATCTACCCTTGCCTTTCCTAATTTAATGTCAAAATTACAATGTATTTTTACATTATTTTGCATTGGGAATGACTTTTTCCACCCAAAAAATATTTTTAACTTTTACCTTATTGTTGAAGTCTGAGGATTTGCAGTTTTAAAGACAATTGGGGTTTTTTTGGCCCTGAAATTCATTGTCACAGTGAAAAGCTGGAGTTCACATATTTCAGACAAATACATTTTTTGCGTGATTTTAAAAAATTTAACAATAGAAATTTAAATTCAGTTTGATATTTTATACAACATGCCTTTATTTTTAAAGCATAGTAAGAAAGTAGAAGGAAATCAGGCTCAGTAAAAAGCTGAAATAAAAAAGTTTTATTGAAATTTCTTCCCTTACACTTCCCCATCAATAGCCACTTACAGAGAATGAAGGTTTAGTAAAATTTTTATTCACTTGGAAGATCTGGGAACAGGTGTTTTAGAGAACCAGATATTCCGGGTAAATGAAAATTCTTCGTTTCAACTCCTGTTATTGAAAATCTCTCTTAAAAATTAACACTGTCATAAGTAGTATATAATGAAAATAATCAAATCCTTACTATATGAAGTTATTTTAATTCTGTTGGTTGTGAATGTTAACTTTTATTGCCTTGCTCTGTAGACTGAGAAGTTTTAGATTTACCTAAGTGAAAACTTCAGATGTGGCAGTGCTTCATTACGCTTTAATTTCTTTTAAAACCTGTGAGATTAGTTGATTAATGAAAGGATCCTACACAATTAGAACTCTTAAAGTTTTGTTTGACCAAGGGTTTATAGGATATATTTGATTTAGACAAAGCCATGGGTTTTTTATTGCCAAGGTTTTATTTTTTTCTAACATTTTGTTTTGTTTTTATTTAATTATTACTACTACATGGAGGTACTCATATCAATAAAAATATAGTTATCCTACTTATAGAAATTAGCCTGAGGCAATGCTCATATCCAGCAGAAGATTTACGTACAAGTGTGTTCACTCCAGGAAAAGTAGAAAAACAACTCAGAATAACCTGTATATAGTCAAGATTAGGGGAATTAAGTTTATTTTACTACATAAATTGTTTAGTACATTTTACAGGCATTAAAAGTTACGTTTTTGAATTACTGTTTATGACATGAGAAAATGATCTTGATATAAATAGGAAAAGAGGACAAAATGGATATGGTCTTAATGTGCATGATTACATGTGTATTTACATATACATAAAACAGGAAGGAAAGTAAGTAAATTTCAGCAGTAATTAGTTATGAGCAGGGAGATTAAAATTTCTCCTTTATTTTATACTTTTCAATTTTTCCAAGTAATCTATAGCTGTTGTAGGTCCTTTTATAGTAAACATAGGTATGTATTTAATAGGGTGTTTGTGATCAAATCAAATCACGTATATATGGAAGGTCTTGGAGCCCATAGAAGCAGCTGCAGTTTCAGTAGCAAATGTCAGATGCAGGAAATGTTGTCTACTCAATGCTATAGTGTTGGAGACATAAGAGGAAGAATAATATAAAATGCTTCCATGAGTTCCAATATATTTCTGACTTCATTGTAGGTCAAATAACAGGATAATAAATCTTTCTTACACCATGACTCTAGAAGATTATGGAATATTAAAAACACGTGAGATTTTTGTCTCTGATTCATCTCAGGTAAATATCATTGAGTGTTATTAAATTACTCTTTAAAAATGGATCTAATGTGTATGTGTGTGAGTGTATTTGTTTCAATGTGCTTTTTTTATTCATATGTTAGGGTTTAACTGCTGTACAACAGAACTCATCTTCTCTTCCTCCCGCACCTTGTCCTTCAGAAGTCCAGACAGAGCCTCGTGAAACCTTAGAATACAAAGCAGCACTTGAGCTAGAAATGTGGAAAGAGAGACAAGAAGACATTTTTGAAAATCAGGTTACTTTTTAAACGTTATTTTAAGCCTCTATTTTTATCTACTTAGTATGTTTTTCCTTCCCCATACTAGGCTTTTACTATGTTCCATGGTCCCTTACCAGTCCCTTTGAATATCAAAAATACTTTACGCTTAAAGAAAAATTGAGAATAAGAAAACAACAAAAATACCCAGAAGCCACTCAGAAGGATTCCCTCAACTTTGTCTATGATCTTAAGCAAATTAGAACTGAAGGTTACAGCTCAGATTGACTTGAAGGTTTCTTTTCATTCCGGTCATTTAGTATACCTTCCTGGAACATGGAATTATCAGTCTCTAAACAAGAGAGTTAGAAAATACAGCTTACCATGTACTCCCCTGAATTATATGGGTACTACTTGCCTCAGGCATCTTTTTTTTTTTAATTTTTTTATTTTATTTTATTGATTTTTCACAGAGAGGAAGGGAGAGGGATAGAGAGCTAGAAACATCGATGAGAGAGAGACATCGACCAGCTGCCTCCTGCACACCCCCCACCACCGGGGGATGTGCCCGCAACCAATGTACATGCCCTTGACCGGAATCGAACCTGGGACCTTCCAGTCCGTAGACCGACGCTCTATCCACTGAGCCAAACCGGTTTCGGCTGCCTCAGGCATCTTTAAAAAAATAAATAAAATAGAACACCTGCAATAAACATATCTGTGATTGTTTAATTTTTAACTGAAAACAACTGATTTATTTACTTGAAATATTTAGGATTTTTCTCTGACTTTATTTTTCCTTTTGTAGCTAAAGCAGAAAGAACTAGCTCATATGCAAGCTCTTGCAGAGGAATGGAAGAAAAGGGATCGAGAGAGAGAATCACTAGTAAAGAAAAAGGTATAGAAATTTAAGAGGGGAAGGAATAAAGTTAATGATAGTGTCTTGTGTATGTAGTTTTGAAATTGTGTGTTTTGAGTTTGAGAAAAAAGATAAGGTAGCTTTTATTATTTTAGGTGGCTGAATATACTCTTCTGGAAGGAAAACTTCAAAAAACCCTAATTGATTTAGAGAAGAGAGAGCACCAGCTGGCCATTACAGAATCAGAGGTACTATATTTGTCTATCAAATACCTTATTTCATGGAATCCATGTTAGGTTAATACCATTCATTCCTTTTTAAAAAAGATATTTTTATTGATTTTAGAGAAGAGGGGCGAGGAAGAGATAGAAATATCTATGTGAGAGAAGCATTAATCAGCTGCCTCCTGCATGCCCCCCACAACTCAGGCATATGCCCTGACTAGCAATCAATCCAGTTACCTCTTGGTGCATGGGGTCGACACTCAACCACTGAGCCACATAGGCGGGGCTTCATTTCTTTTTTCTGTGTACTTATATAAAATCACATAGAAATTGTCTTCCAGATATTATGGAGAAAACTCTTCAACTGGGTAAAGAATGTTTTATGTTTTAGAAGGTGAGGAATAGAAAGTGCTTATTCAGCCAGTTTGGTTGACTTCTGCAATAGTGGAGATATTTGGTTAACTTCCCCATTATGTAAACTTTAAATGGATAATTACCCTACCTAGAGAAGAGAGAAAATGTAGCATAGGTTCAGGGGTCTAGAATCATGATTTTTTTTTTTTTTTTTTTTTTTTCAGTAAGAAGGAAATATCCTACATTCTTGCCCATTAAAGATTAGGTCCAAAAACAAATGAGTACTAGGCTTAGTTAACATTTTTGTTAGGTCCTATTAAATTTTACCCTAAATACTTTTTTAAATTGTTGTAAAAGTTGTTTCAAAATAAAATTCTTCCACATTAAATTTATATACTCCTTCCCTACCCAAATTTGTTTCTTAAAGTTTTCTCAACATATCACCCTAACCTTATCTTTATCCATATTCTGGGATTTGATTTAGATGTTTAAACCTAAATAAAATAAAATGTATATTTGTTCCTAATACTTAGAACCTGTTATCTTCTGTGTGAATGGGTGGAAAATAAAACATTTCTAAAAGAAGAAAAGGAATTTAGGTGTATTTGCTTACATATTAAAATGGATTAATTTAAATGGGAATTTTAAGTGATCAGGGCATTTTCAGTTGAATTTATAGAGGTCATACATAGATTTTTGTATATTAGAATTAAATGATTGAAAATAAGTATTCTGAACATTTGACTATATATATGGATAATAGAATATTGAACAGTATAATGTAGCTCATAATAGGCCAACCTCTAAAAGATGCACTTGTTTTAAGCTTCAACGAGAAAGAAGGGAACTGAAATCAGAACGTGAACAGAACCTGCAAGAACTTCAGAACTCTATCCGTAGGGCCAAGGAAGATTGTGTTCACCAAGTAGAACTGGAAAGGTTAAAGATCAAGCAGCTGGAAGAGGACAAACACCGACTTCAGCAGCAGGTTGGATGAAATACCTGTCATCTCTTTACACTTAAGAGTTTATTTGCATCTAGAAATAATTGATATAGTTCACTAAAATGTTATAAAAACTCGCAGTAATTTGGATGATTAATATTTATTGCAGAGCTTCAAATATACTTTAAGTTGGATCTTCTTTTCCTAAGTCAAAGCTAAGGACCATATTGGAATAATTTTTCTTCCCTTATAATTATTTGCATGAAATTGTACTATATTTCAGATAAATCTCAGCTTAAAATTATTTTCTGATAAATCTCCTTTTAGCAAACATGTATAAACTTCATATCACTGGACTGAATTCAGCTAAGAATCAAATTTCATGAGAGAATTGTCTCTGCTTTCCATTTCCTCACCTCACACAACCCATCCCCATTGCTCCAACCAGCCCGTTGTCAAAGAGGTCACTACATTCACTGGGCATTTTTCATTCATTATCTCACTCAGACTTACTGACAACATCAACACTGTTGTCCTTGTTTTCCTTTACTTTTCTGGCCATCCCTCAGGCTCCTTTGCAGGCTTATTTTCTTTAGTAAATGTTAGACCTCCTTCAAGTGCAAAACTTACTTGTACTAAACAATCTTGTTAATGTCCATGGGAACGGAGACAATCTGTACCTCTTGGACTTTCACATTTATATCCCAGATCTTTCCTTTGCACTTAGACCAATAAATTTAACTGCTTTTTTGATATCTCTAATTGGATGTCTAAAGTCATTTGAAACCCAATATGATCCTCCCATCCATGCCTGAGCTTTCTGTAAAGTCAAGCATGTCAAACTCGTAGGATATGCTTGCTGTAAGTGTTCTTTATTTCTGTTCTTCCTGTTGCAACCAGAGTGATATTTTTAACATTTGGGAATCATGATACCCTCCTGTAAAACCTTTCAATGTCACCTTACTGCTCAGAATAGTTACCTTGTCCTACAAGCCCCTGCATAGCCTGGAACCAGCCTATCTCTCTCACCTTTGCCCTGTACTCTCCAGCCACACTGGTCTCCCTTCAGGTGCTCAAGCATGCTGAGCTTCACCATAGGATATCTGTGTGTGCTACTTATTCTGGGCCTAGTGAACTACACTCATCCTTCAATTTTCAGCTGAAGCATCAATTACTCAGGGAGCAGGGACAATTATATATTTTCATAGGATATTATTCTCTCATTCTTTTTCTTTATGACATGTTGGTGCAGTTTTGTTCTTTTCATTAGTGTGATAAGTCAATCAGTGTCAGATTGTTAACTCCATAAAACTGTTTTGATTTATAATCTGTATACCTAGAGCCCAGCTAGTCTTTATCGAATAATTAGGGCTTAATAAATATTTGCTAAAAAAAAAAAAGAGAGAGAGAATCAAGCTGTTAAATGTTAAATATTAAGCTTATCTTTCTTGAAAAATTTCATTGTAGATTAGATATGTATGATGAATGCCTCCAAAGTCTTCAGTAAATTCTGACATGAAGAATAGCTTCCATAGCAGTTCAGGTCACATTATTTAGTGGTTGTAAATATGAATGTGATTGTTATTATGGAGATCTCATTTAAGATAAAGTTGCAGAAGTAGGCAGTCATGATGGGATTCACTGAATGCTTTTCCCACTTGTCAGGAAGATTCAGCCTCTAGAACCAATGCTCCTGACGTGTTCATCCCCAGCGGAGTTCTGGTCTCCACCTTGTCCCAGACTGCTGTAATGAGCTTATGGGAAAAACTGGTATTTTAGAAGAATAACCCAGGGAACTCTTATAACATTATCTAAAGACCTGGGGGAGAACGGGGGGGATTGCAGAAATTTCTGAGATGCCCATGTTGCTGAGCTCATGACTATAAACATGTTATATTTTCTCTGTATGAAAACAAACTTCTTAGGCCCTTACTCTGAAGCAGCTTACATGTATTATATGTATAATTCTAACTAGACAGGTAGAAGGGATTGATAGTAGTTACCAGAACTCAAAAAAATCAATGTAGTTTATGGACCATTTAGCAAAGGAAAAAAAGCCCACTATGCCTAATAGCTTTACAACCTGATTGTAACCACAATAATTGTGTATGATAATGTCCCTGAATGGTAGGAAAAAAATATAACTATGAAGGGGTTGGGTCAAATAATCTTTAAATTACCTTAAGTTGTAATAGTGTTTGAATTATGAAATTCATATAGTATCTAATTTTAAGAATAAATACTGTATTTAAATTAAACTTTTCATTGATAATAATTGGCTATATCTGTAATCTTACACATGACATCTTAAGTGTCAGTATTTTTATAAGGTAATTTAACAAAAATGGTCTCATGATACTGGTTTGATAAGAAATTCTGTATTCTTAAAAAGTTTTTGTATATTGTCAGTCAGTTGATTTACTAAATTTTTAGGATTACTAGAGATCTGTGTAAACTTTACATATATTTTTTTAAATGGCTGTAATACTTTTTTTTAATACAGCTTAATGATGCTGAAAATAAGTATAAGATTTTGGAAAAAGAGTTCCAGCAGTTCAAGGATCAGCAAAGCAACAAACCAGAAATCCGCCTACAGTCTGAAATAAGCCTTCTCACCTTGGAAAAGGTACCCATGTCAATTTATACCCACTTAACTAGTCCTAATGATCAACTTATGAAGTCAGTGATGACACTTACATATACAATGTAACATTTCACTGCAGTATTCTGATGTTTCCCTGGTTCTAGTGTCTTTCATTAAAAGTATAACCAGATGCCTATATTAAATGGCCTAGAGTGATTTCTGTTTTTTTGGCAGGATGCTGATTGATCTAATTGATTTTTCATTAACCAGCAAAGATGTATACTATTTATGACACCATGCTATTATGAATGATTAAAAAATGTTCAGGATAGAGTCAAGTAAGTTACAAAAGGAAACAAGGAACTTACCCAAATAATTATAGTGAAAGGCAAATGGTAGCAAGTGTCATCTCACTTTCTCTTAATAAATGCTATGACTGCAAAAGGAAAACCAAATCAATTCTGCAATTTACACATTAAGTAAAACAAAGAAATGAAAAGGAACCCAAAGGATAGGTGAAATTTTAAACAGGTAAATATGTGGGTGAGGGTATTCCAAGGAGAGGTATTGTGCTGAGGTTAAAAAGTCTGTTGCATACTTGGAAAATAGTTTGACTAGAACCTAGAGTTTAATCAGTATAGTAGTGGTTTCAAAATAAAAACAAGACTGATAAGAAAATGCGGGAAGACCCTAGATGCTAAGTTAAAGAATTTGTATTTTATCTGTAAATAGAAGTCAGAGATTATGCTCAAATTTGTAAATTAGCTTAATAAATATTAATATAAATGAATTTTAATGAACTTTTGGTGGAAGTTATAGAGAATTCTGATTTTAGACATACTACGTTTGAGATGTTAGCAGACTAAGTGGAGAAATTCACTAAAAATGAGAAAATATGGTAGGAAGAGAGAAATGGGTTAGACATACAGACTTGGGAGTCATTTGAATAAAGTAACATCCTTAGAATTAGATGAATTGTTCAAGGAGCATTTAGTAAGGAAAACTGAAAATATAACTTACAGGGAAAGTTCAGCTTCATAGACAAAAAGCAGGAGTCAGGGAAGAAGGCTAACATGATTTAGAGAAGTAATAAATGCAGTCTAGTGTGGCACCCAAAAAGAAGTTTTTAAAATGAGGAAGTAAAAGTAATTTCTAATGAATGGAAGGAAAGTCAAGAATGGTTGAGGAAAGGTCATGGGTTTGACGGTTTAAGTCACTACCTTTTAATAAGCCAAATTACAGAGTGTTAAATGTGTCATTGAAAAAAATGAGCCCACGGGACTGCCAATGTTGAGAAAAGCTTATGGATAAGAAATTAATAGCAAGGAGAAACTGATGGTTGTTAGTCTTTGAAAAAGAAACACCAAGAGGCAAAAAGCATGAATGTCTAGAAAATGTGGAGCTAGGAATAAGTGTGGTAAAGAAAATCTTTTGAAGTGTTGTAACTGGTTTCTTCTAGTGGTTCTGCAGCCTATCAATTGCCTTGCTCTTCTTGGTTCCTCTTCTTATCCCGCATTTACTTAATTGCAAAGTCTTGTTGGTCCTGCTTTTTACATAGATAGGCAATTTCATTTCTCCATTTTTGGCCTTCTCATTTCTCTACCAATGAACTTGAATCCAGTTAGCCATTTCCCACCCCTATTATGAAAAAACAAGTATTAAAGTATTCCTGTGTTTATAAATATGAATTCTGTGGTACTTACCAGAGATATTTGAAGCACTCAGATAGTATCTCATCAATTCTCTCAAGCTGTTAAGTAGATGTCAAAGAATATTTCCATTTTACTTGGGGAAATTCAGAGACCAAATATCTCAAAATTGGAGAACCGTTAACTTTTTATCTTTTCTGAATAGACTAGATAATATCTGCTATATAAATAAATTTAAGTGATTTTTAAAATTCCTTCTTCCAACTACACTTCTACCAAAAAAGTAAAGATCATTAAACATTAAAAATATAAACAGCACCATGAATTTGAGAGAGGGGGAAAAAAATGCATAATTGCACTGCCTCTATATCAGACCTAATGATTTCATTCAGCATGTTTCATGGCCTAGTAAAACAAGGTTGCTCCCCTGCCCCGCCTCCCCGCTGTTCTGAAAGTTCTTTGTAAATTTTTTTGGGGCCAGAAGAGGGCAGAATCTTATTTCTTAAGTAGTAACAAAGACATAAAAGTACAAGAAGGAAGATATAGTGAAAAGTATCTGATTAAGTCTATAATCTTGTGATTATATCTGAGAGCTTTTTTTCTTTTGTGATTACCCATTCTCTTCAGTATAACACAGATTTTCCCATTTTGACTGAAATGGCCTAAAAATAAATTAAGATACAGTTTTACTACATTCAATTCTTGATTCCCTTTATTATGTAAGAAGTGAGTATGATTTGCTAGGAAATGTCTTTTAGATTGCTTAAAAATAATAGGCACTTTTAAAAATAACATATGGAAAGCATTATAATTCAGTAGGAGATACAGAAGTTGAAGGTAAAATTTAAGAATATTTGATGAGTATCTACTGTGTATTTACCCCTTAGGACAAAGGGGAAAATGAGAGAAAAGAAAAAAGCTTGTAATATAATTGGAGAAATGGCTCAGAGGGCCTTAAACAAACGTGTATAATAAAATACCAGGGAATGTAATAGAAACGCTTTGCAGTTCAGAAAAGAGTAATTATTTAGTGTTCAGAATACAGTAATTTTAAGAAAGCTCTGGGTCAAGGTAGTATTTGAACTTAACCTGAAGTTTAAGTTAGCAGAGAAGAAAAAGACTTGATAGGCTTAGTAAGTAATTTGGGCAAAGAGAAGGGGTGTGTAGAGGACCCCAACCTGGTGGTTGGAGTAAAGGATTTCCTGTTGAGGAATACCAAGAAAGTAGGTTGAGCAAGTAGGATGGAAATGATATTTTGGAGTGCCTTGAAACCTAGCAGAAGAGTTTAGGCTCAATACTGTGGGCAAGAAGTAGCTATTATAGATTATTTAGTAGAGAGTGAATTGATCTAATAGTGGTTTGCAAGATTTGTGAATAGATTTGAGGCCGAGGAGACAAGAGTAGAGCCTGAGCTAAGGAAATGGCAGTAGGAATATAAAAGAATAAAGCTGGAAAAATTTTAAGGGAGAAATCTATATGACATATCAGTGCAAATGCTTCCCCAAGCCTCAAATCTTCTCTCAATAAGGGCCCTTAACTTGTGTGCATTTTTCTGGGACTTGGGTCCATCTATTTAGAATTACAGAAGCATCTGTGTTCTTAAAAAGTTCCTAATCATTGATTTGGTATAGGAATAAATCAGAAAAGCGAGGTTTGTGTCTCAGATTTGCTAGCTATAGTCTTTTTATTTGTTAAGAATAAAGAAATTATATGTATTGACTATACATGTGTTTTAAATTAGTTTGAATAACTATGCAAATGTGAATTATTTTGATAATCATGGCAAAACCAATGTAACCTACCCAGACAGCTTTTTCTGATGAAGTCAGTCATAAGTAATCCCTCTAGGTTCATTGCTGTCCTAACCCTCAGCCTTGGGCCCACCTAAGACCTATGGACATGATCACTTTTATTGCTGAAGGCTACTTTTTTACCTCACAGCTATAAAATGATTTTTCCTATTCCTGTGACATATGTCCTTGTTAAATTACCAACTAATACGTATAAATCTTTAGGTGTAAGTGGAAGAGATCATCTTTGACAATCTTAGCGTATTATTCAATTTAAGAGGCATGAGTCTAGTTGTGAAATGTCAACACATTTAAATCCAAGCACTAGGGATTTGTAAAGCAGAAAAGACCTTGACTCCATTAAGTCTTATATTACTGCAGAGAATGTTCTGGGCTCTTGTGAAGGGAATTTGGCAATCTGCTCTTCCTTTCATTTTATTTTCATGAGTTTTCTGAAGTTTGAATTTTTGGATAGTGTCTTTAGTTTTATTTTTCTGCAAAACATTAGGATTTGTGAGTATGGGAAAAAGTCGACTTCATATAAAAAAATTAGACCAGTTTAGAGTAACAGTATTTTACTCTAATTCAGGCCCATTATTACATTATCACTTAACTAGTAAAACTGTCTGTTGGCTACATCAATTTGTTTGGTACTTGGGTTGAAACACTGAGAGAGGACATTCCAAAACATAGCCAAGTTGGCTTCAGTTCATGCACAACAGATTGCCTGCTGCAAGTATAAATAACCTTATTTTTTTAATTGAATCACTTTCATGTTTTTCTTTATATATTTGAGGAAAAATAGAAAATAAATGTTAGATAAGTGTTACTAGGCGCATTATTTGTCTTTCATTTGGTTTATTTTATCATTCTTAAAATATTTTTTTACTTTGTCCTCTTCCTTAGTAAACTGCATTCTATCTATGTTTTTTTCCCAAAATATAGTAGTAAAAGAATCTAATAGCTTTCTTTGTTATAAGACAAAATTCCACATAATGAAAGGCCTCCAAAAGGAATAATTTGTTTTCTAAGATTTAGAGTACCAAGTAAATTGAAATGCTAACAGAACTGCTTTTTGTTAAAAAAAAAAAAAAAAAAAGAGTATTTTTCATTCTATCTTTATGCAATATACATGTTTTAAATACATTTATAGTAACTGTCTGGAGGTTAAGACTAATTCAGTTCCTTTTAGTATAGGCTGTTAGGCAGTAAAAATACGACTATATTTTAAACAAGAAAATGTTCATGTGCCATAATATTTATAGTAAATTATATAACAGTTTTAGATGATGTCGTATGTTACACTACATAAACTCTTTTCTTAAGCCAGACTCTTTGTATATATTATCTTTCAGTGATTGTACACAGTGGTATAGTGTTTCACTTGATATGATTTTAATCACTGTTAGGTTGAACTTGAAAGAAAGTTGGAATCTGCAACTAAATCTAAACTGCATTACAAGCAGCAATGGGGACGAGCTTTGAAAGAACTTGCCAGACTTAAACAGGTATGTAGTTTATAACTAATGATGGATTATTCTTTTTATGTCTTTTTCCCTTGATTCTTTACAAGTTTGCATATTTGGCAATACCTGTTATGTCAGATAAATGTCTGCATTTGAATCTCCAGTGCTATTTTTGAGATTGGGGCTTTGTGTGTGTGTGTGTGTGTGTGTGTGTTATATAAGATCTTCCTTTTTTAATTAAAAATTGAAACTTTTAGGCTATTTTCTTTAATTGCCAACTATCCTCTTTCTCAGAAGAAATTGGATAATTTATTTTACTTATACAACTACCATTCTTTTCTTCAGTATTAATTTTTTTCTATTGCGAGTACGTTTGAGGGGAGAAATTTCAGGATAACTTAAATTGAACACGTTCTCAAATTTAAGAACATATTTTAAATGTTATTCCTAGGAAGACACAGGTAACTTACTCAATTAAGGAAGGAATCACAGGAAATATTTGCATAATTTTATGAGTTTAAAAGTAATAGTGTCCTGAATTCTTATGTTTTCCCCCCCTTCCTGTTGCTAGATAGCATATGCTATTAGCTTCATGAGAAATATATCTTAACTTTAGGTATAATTTCTTCAGATGATTAAGATCAAATAAATCATTAGCAAGATTTTTTTAATCTACTTTGACCTAAAACTCATAAGCTAAAGCTAACCATTATTGATCCTTATAAGTTTTGCGTTTCTTTAGTGTGTCAGTTTCATTCTAAATGAAATTTGATAAAGAAGGTCTTTCAGATTTATATGTCTCCATAAACATCAAATGCTATTAAATATCTTGGTGATGTTGTACTAAATGTTACCACCTTCTTCTCATGTACTAAACTGCATGAGAATAAATAAATAAAATTATGCTAACATAGCTTGTAGGTGAGTTGCGATTATAAGTATAAAATAATATATTAGCCCCCTTAATCATGGGGGCTACATTCCAAGACCCCTAGTGGATGCCTGAAGCCACAGATAGCACTGAGCCCTATATACAGGGATGGGCAAAAATAGGTTTATAGTTGTTAATATGGAAAATAATATAATAATAATATAAGAATAAGCTTTCTGTTTTGCATATTCACAACTGTAAACCTATTTTTGCCCACCCCTGTATACTATTTTTTTCCCTATACCTCCATGCCTATGATAAAGTTTAATTTACAAATTAGGCATAGTAAGAGATTAACAGCAATAACTAATAAAATAGAACACTTATAACAATATACTATAATAAAAGTTATGTGAATGTGGTCTCTCTCAAAATATCTTATTGTATTTTATTCACTTTGTGGTGATGTGAGAAGATACAGTGCCTATGTGATGAGAGGAAGTGAGGTGAATGAATAGGTACTATGCTATAGTATTAGGATTACTTGAACACAAGACTGCAATACCACAACTGTTGACCTGATAACTAAGTGACTAGTGAGTGGGTAGTATATACAGTGCGATATGCTAGACAAAGGGATGATTCTCATACTGGGTGAGGTAGGGTTAGGACAGATGGGATTTCATCACACTACTCAGAATGGAGGGCAATTTAAAATGTATGAATTGTGGTGTGTTTTTTTTTCTGGAATTTTCCATTTAATGTTTTGGACCCTAACCATGAATAACTGAAACCACTGAAAACAAAACCGCAGAGAAGAGAGGGACTACTATATTAACAATAGTAAATTTTTATATGTTCACAAAACTGAGGATAGATGAGTGAATAATATTTTGTACTGAGAGTCTCCTATATTCAAGGCACTGTCCTAGATTTATAGACATAAATAAAACAAAAGTCTTTCCCTCGGGGAACTTACAATTTAGTAATAGGGAAGAAAACTATAAATATAACATTTGCTGCCCAATATTAGGAGTCCTTAAAAAAGCCATACAGAGTACGTCTATTTAATGGGACTTAGAAAAGGTGTCATAGAAGAGAAGATATTTGAGATGGCCTCTAGGGAACTGGTTGTGATTTAGGAATGTAGCATGTTGGAGATGGGGGTGTTATAAATACAATGGCTAGAATGATTATAACAGACACGAATTCAGTATGCTAGACTCTACTTGGAGATCAGAGGATGGCCATTTTAGAGGTCATTTAGGAAGTAAGGACTGGAACTTAAGTGGTAGCAGTGGGAACAGGATGAGAGATTCTTTTAAAAGATATGTTTTGGTAGATTCTGTGTAGCACAATATACCTGATTGGGCTGCAGAGTATCGCCAATGTGGTTATTAAGACAAAGAATTGATGGTGGGAAAGGGATAAGACTTGCAAGTCTGGACATTTTAATTTTTACAAAAAAAATTCAGCAAACAGAATTGTGAATCTGATGTTGGGAGGGTGATTGGGCTTAAAAACAGATTAAAGAATCTTTTGCAAAGGTGATTGCTTTGACTGATGGCATTTAGAATTCTTATGTTTAAGAAAGAGAAAGGGAAACTGGTAAAGGAAATAACTAGAGAAAAAGAGGAGGATAATTACAATGATACTGATAGAGCAGTTAGCATTAAATTTAGTCTCATTATATGCTAGGTATTGTGCTTCATGTCTTTTCATTTCATCGTAATCAAGTTAGGATTGGAACCATTTGACTAGAGTCCAGGCTTGAGTTTTTTCCCCTTTATAATGTTATGGCTTCATTCCATAGAAGCCAAATAATGAACAAATTCCCAGGAGAAGAAAGTGAGCTGTGGAAGACATTAGAGATTGCTGACAGAATATTTACGCAGAAGAAGTCATGATTTGGCATATCCTAGCCAAATGGTATTGTTGGCTATTAGATAAACTAGTTCTGATAATGAGAATTAAAGTTATTTTGAGAAAGAAGAAGCTAATATAGAGTCATGATGTCAAGATATTTAGGTTATACATAGTATAATAGGGAGAAGTCTGTGGAGTTAGGAGCAAGGAGATAATGTGATGAGAATAGATGTTAAAAATAACAGAATACACATTCTATCAGAGGAAGCATATATAGTAGTTTAGAATAAAGCTTTGGAGTCAAGAGAGCTGGGTTGTATCTTGGCTTTATCTCTTAACTACTTCTGCAACTTGGATAATTTAACTTCTCTGATTAGTCTTCTCGTTTGTTCAGTAAAATTTTTCCTCACAGGTTGTTCTGAGAATTAAATAGCATTTAATACAATGGGATTTAAAAGCATTTAATACAATGTTTGGTAAGTAGTACGTGCTCAATAAATGATAATTGTTGAAAGGAGATGAGCCATAAAGCTATTGTGTAGTGTTCTTGGTTTTAGTTGATGGGCACATAATTTAGATGATAGTTTTGGATATTGATGAATAGAACAAATATTGGAGATATTTTTGACTAGTTGTTCAAAGAAATGATGGGCACCAAGAGTTTTAAATTTTAAGTTTAGAGAACAGGAGGATTTTATATAGTAACTAGAGGCCTGATGCACGAAAATTCATGCAAGAGTAGGCCTTCCTTCCTCAGGCTGCCGGCACCGACTCCCCTCTGGCACCCGGGACCTGGGCTTCCCTCCTTCAGCTGCCCGCAGGCACCCGGGACCTGGGCTGGCTTCCTTCCAGCCCCGGCTTTGTCAGGAAGGACATCCAGAATGACGTCCAGTCTAATTAGTATATTACCCTTTTATTATTTTAGATAGCAGTAAGCAAGTCGGGTAGGATATACTGGTAGTTTGAATAGTAAGGAAGTCAGATAGGATATAGTTTGAATAATAACTACTTTGTATTTGGATGGTAGTTTTAATCGATGTTCTGTAGAAAATTGCACAGAAGGAAAAATAACACCCACATGTAAGGATTAAATATGCAGATATTCAAGAGTCAATTGGTATGCTCCCTAAAGTTGGGGTATAGAGAGATGAGAGTGCATTGAGTCTAAAGAAACATCTATAGTTATTTCATTTGTTCATCCTTTCATTCATTTAGCAAGTACTTATTGAGAGCCTAGTGTGTACCTTGCACACTGGTAGATGCTCTAGATACAGCAGTTTTCTCCCCTGGGAACTTCATGTTCATCTAATATTTAACAAGAATATAACAGGTTGGTGAGAAATGCAAAGGAAGATAAAATATTAGAAAAACAAGAAGACAACTGCTTGTTCTATTTTGTCACTCAAGCCTAAGGGAGAAATGTTTCAAAGACAATGTTTCAAGTATCACTATTAAATTTGAAATATTTAAAGTTGTAAAATAGAGAGTAGATGGGGAAGATATGGAACATAGTGCCTTTTATTGAAGAAGTTGCAGAGTGAAAGAGAAGAACCTAATGTAATGATAATTGTAAGGCATTACCAAAACTAGTAATGAAAAGATTGAAACGTGTCAGTTGCTGATTAGAGCATCTCCTTTATAGAAATGAGTGATCAATAATTATTGAAAGAGTAATTTCATCAGAGTGTCATGTTTCTTATTAAGAAATATCCATGCAAGACCTTTTTACTTTGAGTAAGCTGATTAAGTTATGTTCATATGTGTATATTGACAAATGGCATTGTTTTCACTGAGGTAGTTTTTAAAATAAAAGAAAGTAAACAAATAATGTTCTGAATAGAATCCTTCAAGTTCATGGCTTTTTGTTAGTGTTACACTGAGTTTCCTTTAAAAGTAGATTCAGAATAAAATGTGTCCACCTAATTAACCCTACTTACTAACATGCATCCTGATATGTTTACAATCTTTATCATTTCCTGTTTACTCTATTTATTTTCTGCCCTCTTGCCTAAAAACCATTGACAAAGTAATTTAGCTATTTTTTTCTAATAATAGGATCACAAAATTTCAGATGCCTCCTTTCTCTTGAGTTATTGTAAGAGTATTAAGAAGAAAACAACATTAAATTAGTGGTTCAACTCTAAATTTGTACTTCATGAAAACAAATAGTCTCATTCTTTGAGTGCAGTGATCTTTATTACAGACCAATTCTATTCCTTGTCCCACAAACTTTCTGCTTTAGAAACAACTCTGTAAACAGATTTCAGCTTCACTGGGAATCATTGATGTTCTACAGACCACATTTGAGATGCAATACTTGAAGAAGAAATGTAATAGACCTTGAGATTACCATAGTGAATTGTGCTCTGTCACAAACTGTTTTTGGAAGGTTAAAATTAATAACTTTACCAAATAGGCACGATTCATGTATGTGAAAATTACTTCAATTTTTTTCTAAAATGTTTTATTAAAAACATTATGGTGTTTGAATGTAAAATTGAATTCTCTGCTTTTGTTCAGAGACTTGTTTGTGCAACTTTTTGTTTAAATTGGATTAGTACCATGTTAATTTTACATTGCCTCTGGTGAATAGCCACGGGACTATAATCTCTGCCAGTAATTTGTCACAGCAAAATCCTCTGGAGGGCCATACAAAACATTTGTGTAGAACAGATTAGACAGCAAAAGCCATATCTTATATTGTTAATAAATGTTAATGACAAAACCCAGCTGGTAAAGCTTGGAAATAAGATCTAATGCTTAGTGCCTATTGCCAGAAAAATGTTTAAACAGAGATTTCCATTACTCAGAGGTGATCTAGTGTAGTCAGTCTGTGAATTAAAAAATCATAATCTTCTAATTATTTAGAAAAAAATATATTTTCTTCAGATTCACAATTTTAAAGTCTGTGTTTCTAAGTTGTAAACTTTTTTTTTTTTTTGTAAATGGGTAAGTGACAGCTGTAAAATATAAGTAAATGTCACATAAAATGGTTCATAACTTAGAAAACAAGAAAGTGATACACATACATTCTGGATTTGATACCTCTGGTATACTGTGTAACACTGACTCTAAGAAGTTCTAGTTGTGAGATATTTAAGGGGTAACTTCGTTTTCTTTTTTCTGCCACCTCCATGAAGATATAGTACAGAAATATTTTTAAACCAAAACAAATACTTAAATTGTACTAAAAATATTCAAATTAAGATTAACCCTTTACTCCTTGGGTACAGGACTAAGAACTAAGATATTGGGTAGGATGTGCGTCCCTGACCATATTTGTGCACAGTAGATCTGTTTAAAACTAAGCTGATATATTTAGTTAAAACAACACAGACTTCATTGGCTAACATCAGCACTATCTTGTCCAGCCTCCTGCTTATCCACTCAGAGTAATTAATTTGATTAATTTATAAGTAATTTAGCCAAGGATAGGATGTAAATCTTTGTTTAAGAAAACAGTTGGAGGTCCAAGTCTTGGTTAAAAACTGTGTCTTGAAACCATCCAGGCCCTCCTCCTGACTTGTCAGCTCTGGGTTATTTTCAGAAAACTTTACTTGAGTTCCTTAGTTTAGTTGTAAGCTTTTTTCCCACAGACTTACATGGTATGTGTGAGTGGGAGAGTATGTAGTGGCCACTTTTTAGCCGCTGTTTAGTCTAGTGTATGTATGTTTACATCTCCTCTCTGGATTTATAGGCAGCCAAGGCAAAATAAAGATTATACTCACTTGATTGAGGAGCCTTTAACCCAGAGCACCTGGCAGCAGAGAGGATTTCTTTCACTAACCTCTAATTTTTGTGTGTGCATGTGTGATTATTTTAAATGCTGGATCCTTGATTAAAAATTCAAGGTTTTTCTTACGTTTTAGAATTAAAATGTTTCAAGTTTTATAAAGCTAAAATTTTATAAAGGAACCTAAAAATAAATAATCAACTTTTTATTATTTTTTTCTGCTTGCAAATTTGACAGCACCATATAACATAGAAAATAAAAATCACCAGTAACCTTAACCCCTCCTCAGCTAGATATAACAATTTGGTGTACGTTTCCTAACGAAATATATTGTACATTCCAAAAAGGAACAAAAGATTCTTATACAACGCCCACCTCCTAGGTTAAGAAATAGAGCATTATCATGCTTTGGAAGCCTGTGTACCTTTCTCAACTGCATCCTTTCCTAAGGTAGTTACTTTCTGAATTTGGTATTTATTATTCCTTTGGGTAGGATGTGGGTCCCTTAACATATTTTCTTTATAATTTTATAAGATATATTTAAAGTATTGTTAAATAGCACTGTTCACTTTTGTATATTTTTATCTTTTATATCCATGAGATCATTCTACTGTGACCACCAAGACTCAGAATTGTTTGTGATTTAGCTTTTTTGATGCAAGTAACTATAGTTAATTTATTGCTTTATAAAACTCGAACATATGAATATACCACAATTTATTTATCCAGTCTTCTCTCAGACATATTTTTCCCAAGTTTTATTTTAATAAGACAACACAAAAATTTTGGACATGTAGAAACATGTAAGAATTTCTGTAGTGTTTATATCTAAAAGTAGAATTTTTGTTAGTAGGGTTTGCTCATCTCAACTCCTACTCTAAATATTCTCAAATTATTTTCTAAAGTGGTTGTGTAAATCTGCAGTTCCCAAGAGTGGTGTATAATTGTTGTTATTCTTCACACCATGTCCAATGGCTGTTTAGATGTATTAATTTTTTCCAGTTTGGTGAGTGTGAAAATAGTATGTTGTGGCTTAAATGTTCATTTCCCTGACTTTGAGCATCTTTTCATATGTTTATTAACCAGTTACATGTCCTTATTGTGGAGTGCTTTTTTATAGCTTTTGCTCAAAAGAAATAAATCAATAGGTAATCTGGATTTTGCATCACCAGATACAAAGTTTGAAATAACTACTATCACTATGTTCTAGAAAGTAGATGATGACAGAAAAACATATTAATGAAGTGGAATCTTTTGAATCGTGTAGAAATTCTGGAACTGAAAAGTATTGTGAGTGAAATGTAAGAATTCAGTAGATGAATTGAGAGCAGATTGGGCATTGTAGGAGCAAGGATGTGTAAACTTAAGCAGAAATGAGGGGGGAAAAGGAAAATACAGCAAAAAACATATGGGATAGAGTATATGAGACTGACTACCTTTTGTGTAACTATAGACCCTTGTCTTAGTCCACATGGGCTGCTATAACAAAATACCACAGACTCCATAGCTTATGAACAAAAATTTGTTTCTTACTCTTCTGAAGGCTGAAACTCAGATCAGGTACACACCTTGTCAGGTTCTATGTCTGGTGAGGGTCTGCTTCCCAGTTCCATTTATGTGTCTTCATCTTTTTACTGTGTCTTCATATGGCAAAAGGAGCTAGGGAGCTTGGTCAGACCTATTTTATAAGGACATTAATCTCATTCATAAGGGCTAGCCTTCATGACCTAAGCACTTTCCAAAGGCCCCATCCCCTGACAACATCATGTTGGGAATTAGGTTTCAACCTAAGAATTTTGGGAAGATGCAAATATTCAGCCTATAGCAACACTTAAGAGAAAATAGAAAATGGGGGAGGGAAGCAATATTTGAAGAGATACTGGCTGAGAAGTCTATAAAAGTGAAAAAGATACCAAGTCTTAAGACTATCAATGAACTCTCAGCAGGAGAGTTCAAAGTAAATCATATCTTGGATGCATCACAGTAAAATTGTCAAAAAGCTAAGAAAATCTTAAAAAGCTGTGGGGGTGGAGGGAGACATTATCTTCATAGGAGCAGCAATAAGACTGACAGATAACTTTTCAACAAAAGTGAAGGATTTCATAAGACAGTGGAAAAACAGCCATAAAGTACTGAAAGAAAATAACTACCAACCTAAAATTCTGTACCCAGTGAAAATGTTTTTCATAATGAAATAGACATAAGACATGAGATTTAATGAAAGCTGTGCTTAGGGGACATTTGTAACCTCAAGTTCACTTAGAAAATAAGAAAAGCATAAAGTTTTCTCTAAATATCCCTTTCAAACAGTCAGTGAAGGAAATTAGAAGATAGAAAATAATTAAGACAAGTAGAACTTAATGAAATAGGAGGAAAATGTACAACAAAATAAACAAAGCCAAAAGTTGGGGTTTTTTTTTTTTGGAAGGAACCTCTCCCTTGGCAAAAAGTGTTCAAGGGCAAAAAGAGAATAATTACTAGGTCCTAATACCAGGAATAAAAAAGGGGGACTGGGCTACACATTCTTCAGACATTTAAAGAGATAAGAGGATGGTCCAAAAATTTTTATGTCAATTTGAAAAAACAGAACTTACAAAACGGACACAAGAAGAAACAGAAAATATAAGTAGTTATACAGTTATCAGAGAAATTAAAACTGTAGTGAAAAAACCTTCACACAAAGAAGTCTTCAGACCCAGATGGCTTCACATTTGAATTTTAGTAAACATTTTATAAATAACACTAATCTTATACAAACTCTTTTGGAAATTAGGAAGAGAGAACATCTCTCTCTCCCTCTCTCTCTCTTAATGAGACCAGCATAACCTTGATCCCAAAACCTGATAAGGGTATTATAAGAACAAAAAAAAATGACCAGTCTCAAGAACATAGATATAAAACTTGTAAATATCACAATCACCTTTATTTATTAAACAAAGGCAAAGTTGGGTATTTACCACCTTTAAAGGGGAGGACAATTAAGTAATCATATAAAAATGTAGAAAAAGTCAATGTCTATTCATAACAATTCTTAGCAAACTAAAAATGTAAAGGCAATTTCTTAATCTAATAAAGGATATTTACATAAAACCTATCTTTTTTTAATTTATTTTTTTCTTTATTAAGGTATTACATGTGTCCTTACCCCCCCATTGCCCCCACGTCCCTGCTCATGCCCTCACCCCTAGTGTCTGTGTCCATTGGTTATGCTTATATGCATGCATACAAGTCCTTTCGTTGATCTCTCCCCCTTCCCCCGACCCTCCCCTGCCTTCCGTCTGAGGTTTGACAGTCTGATCAATGCTTCTCTGTCTCTGGATATGTTTTTGTTCATCAGTTTATGTTGTTCATTATATTTCACAAATGAGTGAGATCATGTGATGTATACCTTACTTCAACTAAATTAAGGAAAGTTTTTCCTTGAGATCAGGAATGAGAGAAAGATGCCCTCTATCACCATTTCTTAGCAACACTGTACTGGAGGTTCTAGCCAGTGTAATAAGGCAAGAGAAAGAAAGGGTGCATCGTTGCAAAGGAAAAAGTAAAACTGCCACTATTTGCAGATGACATTGTTATATACTCAGAAAACCAAATGTCTACATATGACCTACCAGAATTAATGAATTTAGTAAGTTTGTTGGAAACAAGGTCCATATGAAAAGAACAATTTCAGTTCTCTATACTAGGCACAATTAGAGAAGAAAAATTTTTAAAACTCTTCCACAAATATTACCCTTAGTTTATAGAAAAGGATAAAGTATTAAACAAAATTAAAGAAGACCTAAATAATGGGAGAGGTAATAAACCATGTTCACTGATTAAAGAATCAATGGTTTTGGCCAAATTGATCTGTAGATTTAGCATAATCAAATCCCAGCAGGACCTTTTTTTTTTTTTTCCCCCAGCCCTAGAAACATTTATATGAACATGCAGGAGTCAAGAATAAGAATTTTGAAGAATAGCCAAAGAGAGAAGACTTTTTCAGATATCAAGATTTATTATTATATGAGTTATAGTAACAGACAGTGTACTCTTAATGCAAGGATAGAGAAATAAATCAGGTTACAGGGTCCAGAAACAAACCTATACATATAACCGACAGAGGTGACATATGGCAGGTGATATTGCCAAGCAAGGGGTGTCTTTTAGTAAATATTGCTAGGTCAATTTGAGCTCTATATGGGTAGAAGAAGAATCTTGATCTTACACCACACACAAAACCAACTGCATGTGAATTACTGATCTAAATGAAGCCTTAAAAGGGTAACATAAGAGTATTTTCAAGACTGAGGCAGGCAAAAACTTGGACATAGAGGCACTAGCCAAAAAAGAATAGATATATTTGGGCTGTATTAAAATTAAGTCAAAAATACCATTACAGCAGTGAAAAGGCAAGACAAAGACTAGTGGAAAATACCTGGAATTTAAATAAGTGACAAAGGACTTATCTAGTTAGTATACAGGGTGGGACAAAAGTAGGTTTACAGTTGTAAGTATGGGACATAAGAGTTTATTCTTATATCATTTATTAGTTATTGTACTATTTCCCATACAAACAGCCTATTCTCCCCCCACCCTGTATATAAAGAACTACAAACATATTAAGATGGATAGCAAAGTAGAGCAAAGTACCAAATGGTTGAACAGGAACTTTATAAAAGAAGATGCCATTAAATGCCAAAGGCCATATGCCATTAAAAATATTAAAACATGTTCCACCTCAGTTGTCTTTGAAAAAATGCAAAATAAAATTACAATGAGATAAATTTAAAAATAATGTTAAGTGAAAGAAGCCAGACATAAAATAGTACATACTGTCCAATTCTATTTATATAAGTTCAAAGCAGTCAAAATTTGTGGTGTTAGAAAATAGTGTAGTGGTTATGTTTGGGAAGGATGGAAACGGGGACATCTGAAATTCTGATAATTTTTTGTTTCTTATCTGGATGGTGGTTGAGTGGTTCATTTTAATCAATAAATGTTTACTTTGACATATACCTATTGGCCTACCGCTCCCATTTTGGGGTTGTGTCCTAAAGAAAGAAAAGCACCCATCCCTAAAAAAATATATAGAAATATTTGTGAGTGATACTAGATGATAGGGTGTTTTATTGCAGTATTGCTTATTGTACTAAAAGTCTGTTATTGAGAGAGTGGTTGAAAAAATCATGGAGTATTCATTCTGTGGAATGTTACACATGTATTTTAAAGAAATTGTGTCAAATGCATAGGTTTTTGTATGAGCCTGGAGAAAAGAGTGAAAAGGAATATTGTTACCTAAGAGAGGAGTGGAATTAGTGACAATGGAATTAGTGACAGTTACTGAATTTTTCTTGGTACATCTTTGTATAATTAACCATTTGTTAGATGCTGCTCTTGCCACTGATCCTTGTAGCAATTTATCGTGTTGTCAGCAGACTCTTTCTTGCCTTCAACTTCTTTTATCTTATGCTATTCAGCTAACTTCATTGATTGGGCCTGTAAAGATTATGGCTTATAACAGAAAGAGAATAATGGAAAGAGGTGTTGTTGTTTTTTGTGGTTTTTTTTTTTTAAAGAAAAACAAATAAACAAACCTGGTCATTTCTGGATAATGTGTGTGTCATAGAATTGGCAGTGTGTGGCTATATCATGGGTACCGTCAAATAGGATTATAATCACAAGTCAAAGTCATATGAAGTATATTTATTCCTAATATTTGTGATCTGGCTTGTTTCTTTCCAGCGGGAGCAAGAAAATCAAATGGCTCGTCTTAAAAAACAGCAAGAAGAATTGGAACAGATGAGACTACGTTACTTGGCTTCTGAGGAAAAAGATACAGTAAAAACTGAGCGACAAGAATTGTTGGATATAAGAAATGAATTAAACAGGTATAGTAACTAGAACATTACATTGCTTTTTCATACAAAAGGAAATTTCTAATAGGACAGCCTTTTAATTGGTTATTGGTCCAGGGGAATTATGTCAGGTTTTTCAATAAAGTAGATCATCTATAATAATAAAAGCATAATATGCTAATTAGACTGGACATCCTTCCGGACAACCTTCTGGACAAAGCTGGGGCTACCAGGGAAGCCCGGGTCCCAGTGCCAGAGGGAAGCTGGTGCCAGCAGCCGGGGGGAGGAAGGCCTACTCTTGCATGAATTTTGTGCAATGGGCCTCTAGTATACTATAAAATGTAGCTGATTTGTACAATAGAAAACTTAGGCCAAAGACCATTATTACACTCAAAATTTTTGTCATGAATGTAGCTATACTAAATCTATTGAGCTTTTTCATTTACATTGATAGCATTGGTGTCTTAATTTTTATTTTTGTGTGACTACTTCGGGATCATTGCTACTATTTCAAGGTAATTGATTATACTGAATTCTTAATTATAAAAAGTATATGACATTTCAGATTTATAGTATTAATGTAAGTAATAGCTCTTATTTATTGAGCCCTAACCATATGCCTGTCTCATTTTCTTTGATCTTCAAAGTAACTTTCTGAGAAAGATATTATCCCCATTCTAGAGAGCAGGACACCCAAGAATTAAAGAAAGTTAAGTACCCTTTCCAAGGTCACACAGCTAGTAAATCATTGGAGCCAGAGGTCAAATCTGATTCCAGAGGTTGTATTTTTAAATAATATGTTGCAGTGCTCTTCTCTGTGTGGCCTGTTCATCTGAGTTAGAATTTCAGTAGTGTTTCTGTTAGAAAAGTCATCTTTAGGAAGCAGCAGCAGAACAAATTATAATCTTTTTGGAGGTGAGTTTGGGGGAAGACTTTTTAACTTAGTTTTTCAAGAGATAGTATTTTTGTTTCAGGAAAGCATACTGTCTTAGCTTGGGGTGCCATACAGTACCATAGATTGAGTGGCTTAAACAACAGTAATGTATTGTCTCAGAGTTCTGGAGGACAGAGTTCAAGGTCAGCATGCCAGCATGGTTGTTTTCTGGTGAGGACTCTCTTCCTGCTTTGTAAGCAACTGCTTTCCCACTGTCCTCACAAGGTGAGAAGAGAGTGAGCAAGAGAGTGAGCAGCAGTGGTGCTGCTTTTCACAGCGGCACTAATCCCATCATGAGGTCCCCATCATCATGATCTCATCTAAACCTAATCATCCTGATCATCTTCCAGAGTCAGAGACCATCACATTGGGGAATAGGGCTTGGCATATTAATTTGGGGGAATACAATTGAGTTCATTGGATGAAATATCCCATGACATCTCCATGATGCGGGGAAAACTCAGTCCTGTATTAGGTAGGTTTAGAGCTGAATTAAATAGCTACATTTAGTATATTAATGTATAAGTATCAGTTGGAAAAGGTCAAGGTCTACAGTGCCGTGCTATAAGGCTTTTTAACTCAGCAAATATTTATTTGCTGTGTTGCAGACTTGGAAGATGTTACAAATTAATTAGAACATGAACCTGGCCTTTACAAATTGTGCCATCACAAACATTATTTGAAGATATCTGTAAAAGTTAAAATGTACATGCCCTTTGAACCAGGCATTTGCATCTATAGAATTTCACTTCCCATAGTAATTAGTGAAATAAACTTTATAACAGTAAGGACTTTTCTTCTGATTCATTGCAGTATCCCCCAAAACCAGCACTGTTTGGTACATATAAAAGTTTTCTTGAGTGAATTTAGAAGGAAATGTTATATCAGAATAGTAATAATATCAGAGGTTTTACAACCTAAAGGTCAACAATAAAGGATGATTAAATAATGGGGCATCTAAATGATGGGATGTTATGAAGCCATTTAGAAGAACACTTAATGATGCCCTGGCAAAAACATTTATTATATTAGTAAGTGAAAAAAAAAATGTACAGCACTGCGTGTAATATTAATTTTTCAGAAAAATATTTAAAATATATATGCATTTTTTTATTAAAAAAGAAATTACTCAGATTGGTTATCTCTGGATAAGATTATGATGGTTTTCTTCTTTTTAACATTTCCAAAATTCCTACAGTTTTCATGTATTTTATAATTAGAAAAACAAGTATTGTTTTTAAAACTGTCTTTTATAAGTGTGCTAACTCTGACTTGCCAAGTGTAACACTGGTTTTCGTTTTCTTCCTGAAAATATTACTAAAAATGTGTTTTACCATTAAATCATTTTGTTTTAAATGGCATTGTTAAGAAAACCAAAACAATATTTGTTGCCTACTAGAGTAGTGTTTGTTCTTGACTTCTCAGGTTAAGGCAACAAGAACAAAAACAGTGCCAGGATTCCAGAGAGATTGCAAGTGGAAAAGTGGATGGTCCACATGGCAATGCCCTGGAAGAAGGTTTGGATGATTATTTGACTCGCCTAATAGAAGAGCGGGATACTTTGATGAGGACGGGTGTGTATAATCACGAGGATCGAATAATAAGTGAACTTGACCGACAGATCAGAGAGGTTTTGGCAAAAAGCAATACCAGTAATTAATAACATTTGGAAAATCTTTATAGACTTCAGGTCTAAATTTTAATTTCATTGTGAAACCCTTAAATGAAGGGCAAAATGGATGTTTTAAGATGCAATTTTCAGTTTTTTATAAGCAAAAATTGGATATGCTATTGTATAGTATTTATTTGATTTTATTTACTTTGTGCTACCTCTCCCATTTTGGTTTTATTTATAATTGCATTTTATATACTCATTTTAAATGCCTTTTCAGTGTTCCTCGTAATTTATAATTTCATGGCCGAGATTTCAAAACAGCTTTTCATTAAATTTGTCCTGGGAGAAATGACTATAGTAATTTCCAGTTATATAACTTTTCATGTTGAGCCAAAAGAGTACATGTTGCACTTTAAAAATGTGTCCTATTCATTTTGAATATAGATATTTTAATTGTTTAGACCAATTGCAAATGTAAACTATTTTATTTAACTCATTTAGATGTCCTATCTTTTTTACTTCTAACATTAGCAAGTGACACGTTTGAAAACAGGATAAATGCAAAGAAGCCATATGGTAATACTGAGAGACAAGTTAGTCGTTTATTTAAAGTTTATACAGATTAAACTTGTTTCAAGCCCTATTGAATTTTCAAATTTCCAATGTGCTCTTAACTTTTAAGAATATGAAGTAGCAGCTTAATAAGGTCTTTGTCAGCCTCTTGCTCAAGATTGCATCATTTACTTTTGTTGAAAATAGAGATTTCTTTTTATTTTCCAGTAATAGTAAGACTAGTTAACTTTGTAATATAGAAATAGATACTTTTTAAAAAAGACTGTAGCTGGGAAAGTAGAATGAAAAAAAATTTTTTCTCCCTATAATTTTAATTAGTCTTTTTAAAAAGTACATGAGATTAAATCATTGGATTTATGTAGTGCCATGTCTGTATAAACTTAAGAATTCCTTTACATCATATTCTTCAGAGCACTTTCCTCATCCTTTTAAAGGGTACTGAAAAGTCTTATTAGAAAATTCCCAATTTGGTGAGTCTTTAAATATATGTAGTTTGAAATTTCTGATTCCCAAATATAATAAATTTAAGTATGTACTTCAGGTGGGATATATACTATTTACTGATAACTTCTGTAAAAGCAGAATAGGCCATTTGGTACACTAAATTAATTTTCTGTTGCTTTCCAAGGAGGTATGTTTCTTGTTTGGGAAATTAAAGTCCCCGCATGCATTATATGTTTTTTTTTTTTCTTTATTAACAAAGTATTAATCTAAAAACAACCCAGCAGTAAATAACAAAGAAAGAAATTACTGAATGAGAAAATAATGAATATGTGAATCATAACAAGAATTTGAAACATTAATTATGGTTAGGCATTATCTCATCGAATTTCGTGCCACGTTAATTGAACAGAGTATTCTTTTTGTTTCGGAAGGTTTTGGGTAAAATATAGTGACTGCCTTCAATTGCATTGTGTACTGCGTGTGACTCTTCTCAAACACTAGAGGGGGCCTTAGATTTAAAGAAACAAAAAGGACTTTTCTAAAATGGATCTGTGGTTTATTTTGCCTGCTGTAAAGCTATCTTTTGGCTATGTATTTTAACGAATAAAATGGTAATTGTATGCATGTTTGAGTTCCTGAGCAGTCTGTTACTTTTGTTCTAAATCGAGTGGGCCTGTGCTTGACACTTCCCCTCTCAAGTCATTTTGTATCTTTGGTCTGTAAGTGCTTACATTGTATATGCCTTTCTCTCTCTCTCTCTCTCTCTCTCTCTCTATTGTTTGAAGTATTACAAATAGTGGTACATATGTCTTTTTTTTTCCCCCATTGACCTCCTCCCGGCCTCCCCTACGCCCCAGTACATGCCCTCACCTGCCCCTCGCCCCCAGTGTCTTTTATCCATCGGTTATGCTTATATGCATGCGTACAAGTCCTTCGGTTGATCTCTTACAGCCCCCAACCTCCCCTGCCTTCCATTGTAGTTTGGCAGTCTGTTCAATGCTTCTTTGCCTCTGTATCTATTTTTTCCCCCATTTCTTTCCTTTAAAAAAATCTTGCCTCTGCAGACTAGAAATAAACTTTTTAAGTGTCTTTTTTTTTTTTAATTGGAAGTGTGAAATTTTAACACCTTCAGCAACAGCCATTTCATTTGTATGTGGTATTTAACATGTTTATACTGATTGCTTTAAAAGTAGTGCCAATCCTTGGGAATCGAGTATGACCACAATGGATGAATGAATTGAGCAAGTGAGTGGTGAATGAATAAATTTCCTCATTACTACATATAACTGCAGATCTTTCATCAACTATTTTAATGTGAAATAAAATTCATCTTTAAAATATGATTCCTTTTCATGGAGAAAGTCTAGTTTCCATGTCTAAGGTTGGCACACACTGTATGGACGGGGCATACCATGTCTACCAGGTATGTGTGGTGCCATGTCTGTATAAACTTGAAGAGTTCCTTTATAGGTATATCCAGGACTTTCTGCCGAGAGCCGATTCCTTTGCTTCTAGCAGATGTGGGAGTTTGAGTATGACTTAAGGATGTATTGGGGCCCAGCACAAACACCTTAAGAGTAGATCATGTAGTGTGATCAGATGACTTTCTTGTCCACTCACTGCTCTGTCCAGATACTGCCCTGCCTGAATCTGAGTTCTCAGATAATCCCAATACATACTCCCTGTCCTCAGCCACCTCCGAATGGACTGCTCTGCGTCTTGTAGTCTGTAAGAAGGGTCCTCTGGTAGTATCTGTGGACTTTTAAAATTTGACCTCTCACTACTATTATGTCCAGCTTGACTGAATACTTGATTTTTAAAAAATAAAGTCACATACCATAAATAAAATTCACCAATTTAGAATATACAATTCAGTAGTTTTTAGTATATTCATGCAGTTGTACAATCATCACTATTATCTAATTCTGGAACATTGTCATCATCCCCAAAATAAGCCCCATACTCATTAGCAATCACTCCCCATTCTCCCCTTTTCCTACCCCCTAACAACCACTAATCTACTTTATGACTCCATAGATTTGCTTATTCCAGACATTTCATATATATGAAATCTCAAATTGATATTTAAAATTGGGAATATGACAAGTTTCTGCGGTATACAACATTTTATCGATGTTGAACTAAATGATAGAGATGCAGGAGGCCGACATAAGGATATAACATTTGTCCATCAGGTAAGAATATAGCCCAACTATTCTACCATCTGCTACCTAATAAAGCAGTGTCCAAAAATAATAGTAAAAGAAGATAATGTTCTGCTGCAACATCTCTGAGCAATCCCGTAATGTTGAAAATGGGTTACTGACACCAGGAATGCGCCACTGGTTTCTTATCAAAATGGTGTACTTTCCCACATGTTTTATAGATTTTGGGGATAATGAGAAGCATAGTTGACCATAACAAAGTTCACGAGGACAGAAATCAGGTCTCTCTTACTTTCTGCTATATGCCAAGACTAAAATAAAATAGTGCCTGCCTCGTGTAGGCACTCATTATTTGCTGCATTCATAAAGAACAAGTACCATATGATTTCACTCATATGTGGAATTTAATGAACAAATTGAACTACCAAGGAAAATAGAGACAGACTCATAGATAGCAGGCAGACAGGTCTGGGGGTGGGTGGGGTGGGGGTGTAAGGATTGAGAGGAAAAAAAAAACTCATGGACATGGACAACAGTGTGGTGATTGTGAGGGGGAGAAGGGTGGGTGGAGGTAGAAGAGGGCATAGAGGGGGTAAATGGTGATGGAAAAAATAATTGAACAAAAGCTTGTATATTGTCTGGATTATGGAAAGTGGAAATAGTTCTGCAGCATTGTAAATATATTTAATGCCACTAAATGATCCACTTAAAATGGTTAACATTGTTATATATGTTCTTTCACCACAAGGAGAAAAGTTTGCTTCAAACTCTGCCTCACATCTGCTACCCACTATTCTCATGCTAAAAGTTTTCTGCACACGAGTTGCCTGTCAATCCATTTTTGAAGATATTATCTTCTCAGTCCTCGATGCAGGAGTGACTGGCTTAGATACTTCATTATATGTTTATAGCACCTTTGTTAACAAAATATGAAATAAGTGAAAATTAATGGCTACATTTTCATCCTGTCCTCTAAAGTAAACTGCAGGGCCCCTGAAATGTGGAACTGTACTGCTTTCAGGTTTATAAAATTAATGTCTTGTTAACCTTTCAAAATAGAACAACAACAGTGTTTTTAAAAACCACTGGCTGTTTCATATAGCAGATAGCCCAGACCAGGCATATAAATTAGACAATGAATTACTAGTTCCCTAACATAGGCTTAGTATCTTTTTGTTGGCTACAGTCTTAATGTTGTCTGGTGGTCTTATTAACTGATAAAATGATTTGTGTGGGGATGCTGAATAAAGTCTGGTTGAATAATTTTAATATGTTATGACTTGAAATTTAAATCTGTCTTTGATATTTGTGTTTTGGCAACTGTGACATAGGCCTTGGAGCCCAGACTTTTCAGCATGTACTTTTCTGCCACCTGCCCTAGAGCACAATCAAATTCCACTTCTTCCTATCCAGTGGGCCCTCCGCTTCCATTCCTCAGAGAAAGATGTAACATCTATCCTGGTGTAAATGGGAAATACGGATTTGTTTAAGCACCTACATTTTTTCACTGAAACCAAAAGAACCAGAGGGCCCACTGATTCTGTTATATAACCTCTATTTGGCATCAAATTAGAATCCACTGTTAGGAATGTGCTTGTAGGAAGGCTGCTATATACTTAAATCTCATTTTATTTGCTTCTCTGGGATTGTCTTCGTGTTTTCATTAGGAATGTTTTTACAGATGTAGGCGCTTCAGATATAAAGTTGCTGAAGTGGAGACTCAGAAGTTGAGCTTTCAAATGGAAGGGGGTGGAAATTAGATTAATTTATAGATAAGTAATTTGCTGACTCTGATACGTTAATGTACAATAATCCCTGGAGGCTTTGAAAAATATAGTCATTATATTCTTAAGGTTCCTGAGAATGTTAGGTCTGTCATTCAAAATAGGAAAGTACTAAAATAGGGTCCATTTGTAATTTCTTCTTAGAAACATTTCATCCACAAATTCATAGACAAATATTTTTTCTTTTCCAAATAGCTTATCTAATAGTTGGACAGCATAGCCCTTTTCTTGATTAACATGTTAACCAGTCAAAAGCATGCAGACACGTTAGACAAGTACCGAATTTTCCTCAATATTTTAGAGTAAAACTTGGCTAGAGCAAATGAAGTATTACTGCAAAATCCTACTTTGACATTATTGTAAATTTCAGTGAATGCCAGCCCAATAGAGAGAGAATCTATGCTTTATACTGTAGGTTTGCAATGTATTACTCAGTTCTTTAGCAAATTACCAGATTAGTGAATGGATTGAGCAGGATTAGGCATTAACGAACTGGTTTCATTTCTACACTTTCTTTCTGTAATCTGAAAAATGGAGAAAGATTTTCTTACTAAACATCTCAGGGTTGTGTTTTTGTTTTTTTGAGAGAAATCTGAATTTCAAGCAGGACCATATTTGCATTACTTGAATTCAGTTCAGAATGTATGAGTGCAGTTTGAAAGTGATGCCCTGAGGTGGTATGTCAATTCATGAATTAGAGGCATTATCCAGCACATATCACTGTCATCCTGTTTAGACTGAATGAGATGGTATAGCTGTGTATTCACTTGATCATTGCCTTGAAGAAGGAATTTCAATTCCTGAATTAGCTTTATTGTTGGCAGATGAGATTAATGGTCTTGCCTTGGTTACTAACAAGATTTTTAGGTAACTACTTGAAATTTGTTAAATTTGCATAAAGATATTAATTTTATAAGTAGTCTTCAGAAATAATTTAGCCCACAGTCTTTTTTTCACCAAGGAAAGTTGTATTTGCCTGTCCACATTTGGCCTACCATCTCTTCTCTATTATCAATGCACACTCCTTTCTCTTACCTCCCTGTGAATGGACGTTTGCCCGGAACAAATGACATCCACAATTTGTCTTTGGAAGATTCTTTAGAAAAACCTCAAAAAAAGAAAAGAAAGGAAAAGTGTGTAGAGAAGAGCTCATACCCCGATTTTCCTTTGGTCTACCTTTCTCTCTCTCTCTCTCTCTCTCTCTCTCTCTCTCTCTCTCTCTCTCTCTCTCTCTCTCTCTCTCTCTGTTAATCCTCACTTGAGGGTATTTTTTCCCACTGATTTTTAGAGAGAGTGGAAAACAGAGGGAGAGACAGAGAGAGACATCAATGTGAGAGAGACACATCAATTGGTTGCTTCCTGCATGCGCCCTGACCAGAATCGGACCTGCAACCCTTCAGTCCGAGGGCCGATGCTCTCACCACTGAGAAAATTGGCTAGGGCAGTGATGGCGAACCTCTGACACGCGTGTCAGCACTAAATATTTAGTTTTTGGTTTATTAAATACAATTATATATAACAATTATACATTTATGTTATTTAAACTATAAATATCGTGAAATCATGTTTTTTCCTCAAAGTGACACACTACCCGAGTTATGCTCAGTTTTTTGGCGAAGTTTGACACACCACGCTCAAAAGGTTGCCCATCACTGGGCTAGGGCTACCTTTTATTTACTAAGGTCTATAGAGTTGCCAGGTGGTTTCACTGGCTCTGCTATTATCCTTTGCCTCTTATATTATCCCTTGAACTCCAGTGTTACTGTGTGGGTCTGTCTGAACATGTCTATGATTGCAGCAGGGTACATACACAGGAGAAGCAATGTCAATCTGGTATGTTTGGCACAAATACAAACTTTAAATGTACATATGTCACAATTCCCAATGGTGTGCCCTTCTACTAAATGAAGGAGATTAAATGAAGGAATTAATCATATATATACACATACATACAGGGTGTCCCAAAAACATGTATACACACTTTAACAGCTGATAGCTCAATTGATGTTTCTTTTTAGCCAGACTAAACTTTGAACAAGAAAATTCACCTTAAAATGTTACTGGAAGTTTGAAAATGCAGTTGAAATACAAATGCTACCTTTATAATTATACCTTTATAATTATTATGCCAATGATATTTCAGATAAGGGTTCAATATCCAAAATTTACAGAGAACTCATACAACTTAACAAAAGGAAGATAAACAATCCAATCAAAAATGGGCAAAGGACCTAAATAGACACTTTTTGAAAGAGGACAAACAAAAGGCCCAGAGACATATGAAAACATGCTCAAAGTCACTAATCATCCGAGAGATGCAAATCAAAACAACGAGATACCATCTCACACCTGTCAGAATGGCTATCATCAACAAATCAACAAACGACAAGTGCTGGTGAGGATGTGGAGAAAAAGGAACCCTCGTGCACTGCTGGTGGGAATGCAGACTGGTGCAGCCACTGTGGAGAACAGTATGGAGTTTCCTCAAAAAACTAAAAATGGAACTCCCATTTGACCCAGTAATCCCACTTCTAGGAACATATCCCAAGAAACTAGAAACACCAATCAGAAAGGATATATGTACCCCTATGTTCATAGCAGCACCATTTACAATAGCTAAGATTTGGAACCAGCCTAAGTGCCCATCAGCAGATGAGTGGATTAAAAAACTGTGGTACATCTACACAATGAAATACTATGCTGCTATAAAAAAGAAGGAACTTTTACCATTTGCAACAGCATGGATGGAACTGGAGAGCATTAGGCTAAGCGAAATAAGCCAGTCGGAGAAATATAAATATCCCATGATCTCATTCATATGTGGGATATAATGATCAACATAATTTGATAAACAAGAATTAGATCCAGAGACAAATGGCAGGGGAGGTGGGTTAGAGAGCAACCAAAGGACTTGTATGCATGCATATTAGCATAACCAATGGACACAGACAATGGGGCAGTGGGAGCTTGCCCTGGGTGGGAATGGCTGGGGGGGAGGTGTTAATTGGGGAAAAAGGAGACATATGTAAAACTTTAGACAATAAAAAAAATTAAAACAAAACAAAATTACCTGAAGGGAGAAGCATAAATATCACCTTGATCCTTTAACCAGCATTACGCCTATGTTACCAGTCAATTTTAAAGTTACTGAATATGAAAAAAATCCACATTTTGTTGCCATTGCATTGCATTCTGCAGATTAAGTTATTCACTTTGGTATCAGAGAAATCTTAAAATAGTGGAAAGTATATATTAATATACTTACAGATATTTCATGTTATTACATATATCCTGTTTATACCATAACATATTTAATATTCTGTTAATATTTTGTTTATTTAAAAATACTTAGATTATCTTTTCTATTTCAGAACTAGCTTCCAGGTTAGCTTGCATCTGGCTTGGCATGCTCTGTACATTAACTATATATCCACCAAAAGCCCTTAAATTAACGTTTATTCACTATTTGAACTTTGATGACCTCTTACTCAATTCAACATTGTGTACCAGGCAACTGACTAAATATGATGGGAGAAAGAAGACTAAGATATGGATTCCACCCTGAAGGGGGTTGTAATCTAAATAGATGTGTGCGCAAATAGCTGCTATATAAGGTACATTGTGGGATTTTTGCTCTTAACAGAATGTTAAAGACTCTTACCATGGTGCTCAGAGGAGAGAACTATTTCAGAGTGGAAGGTCACAGGAGAGGCAGCATTTGAATAGGACATGAAAGATGAAAATGTAAGACTGCCCTTATATTAATTATTCCCCTTAAAATTACTGTTCTTTCCTGGGAAATGCTGAGAAGTTGTTGTTTTTAATGCCATTGTTGAAATTATTCTATTTTTCTACATAAAGAGAAGCCATTTTGGGGTAATTATATGCGCTACTAAAAGATGAAGGTAGTTTTAATGAAGTGTTAAAGAATCATATCTGTAATGATACATTTATTGCCATCATATAATTTTATGTCTTCTCAAGGGACACATTAAATGGAAGAGTCCAAACTATATAACTCACTCACTAAAAGATGGACTAGATGAAAGAACACCTATCATATTTCATGTTCAATATGTGTAATAAAGTATCAGATGGCCCAGATAATTACAGTCATGAGAATTTAAAATGCAGCATATTCATTGCTGAAAAGGTCAGAGATGGTCAGATAGCAGCAGTAATAACAACGTCATAATACTTTGAGGTTTGAATCAAATACATCCCCAAAGAGAAACACCAAACTTGCAAGGTGTAGCTCAGTGGAGGCACTGATGGCAGAGGTAGAAGTTGTGGTTTTAAATCCCAGTTCTGCCACTTACTTAACCTCAGCACCTCTGCTTTCTCAGCTGTCCCAATGGCAATGACCTGGTCCATGCCTCTTTCAAAGGGTTATGCTGTAAGCAAGCATCAGTTGTTGGGTGAATGTGCTTTATACATCTATATATATAAAAGGCTAATATGCTAAATGTCCCTCTGTCTGTCCAACTGGTCACTATGTGCGCACTGACCACCAGAGGGAAGATGCTCAACGCAGGAGCTGCCAAGCTGCAGTGACTTGGCAGCAGCGGTTCTCAGGTGACGCACCCCGAAACCAGAGAGGAGGGAGCCCAATTCCTCGCAGGACTGCACGATTCCACCTTCGGCTGTGGGTTATGTTGTTGTGGGGAAACTGTCGGCCCCGAATCTGTTTTACTGCACACTTGCGTTTGCGTCCCACACCTTCTATGACAGCAGTTTTGCAGAATGCCTTCTCGCACTCCGGGACCCCTCAGGGGATGTCGGAGAGCCGGTTTGGGCCCAATTCCGCAGGCCAGGCTGAGGGACCCCCCCCTGCTGGAGGGACCCTGCTCACTCCACAGATGCTGGAGAGGGACTGTAAGAAGTTGGCTCCAGGGCGTGTCCAGCCCGTCTCACCCAGTCCCGCCCCACCAGCCACCTTCTAATTAATTTCCTTTCAATGTGCATGAATCCGTGCACCGGGTCACTAGTATCATCATAAAATGTGGTTGTTACTAGTCAGTTGTGACTTAAACTAGTTTGGAGAAGAGAAGTAAAGATGCCATATGATGTATCCAATAAGTCCTATTATTGTTATTATTGGTTAATCCTCACCCGAGGATACTTTTCCATTGATTTTTTTAGGGAGAGTGGAAGGGAGGGGGAGAGGCAGAGAGAAACATCCATGTGAGAGAGATACATTGATTGGTTACCTCCTGCACATGCCCCAACTGGGGCTGAGGATCAAGCCTGCAACCGAGGTATGTGCCTATGACTGGAATTGAACCCAGGACCTTTCATTGAACCAATCCACTGAACCAAACCAGCTAGGGCCTTATCTTTATTTTTCTATTGCATTGACTGAATTTTGCTGGAAAAATGTTGAGAAGTCCTCTTACACAACCATGGATGTTTCTTCTACTCCGCTAGGCCTCGTCTGTAAAGGAGGGATCAGAATGGCACCTCCCTTCTAGAGCCTTGTGAGGAGTAAATAAAATACCACATGTGAAGAGCCTGTTACAGTGCCTTGGCCTTTTCCAACCCATCCATTTCCTATGCTCAGTATTTCAACACTTGGAATGTCAATAGAAGCACCACTTATGCTTTTACACATGGTTTGAAGTAGTATTAAAATCAGTCCTGACTGACAGAATAATAAAAAAAGGCCTATAAAAGGTTAGCCAAACCCTAACTATTCCAAAAGAAATAAAGTTGGTTCAGTAAATGTCATTCATACCTTAGGCCAAAAGAATTCCCACCAGGGAAAACAGTTTAAAAACAATAACTCAGGGTGCTAAAGGTCTTCTAAAACATAAAGGTGAAAGAAGAATCTCTTAAGGAAAGGATTGATAGATTTAATTTCTTTGTCAAAAAAACAGCGTAAGTAAAATTAAAATGAAAGCAACAAATTAGGGAAAATATTTGCAACACAAATGACAGATTTATGTCTTTATTATGAAAGAAAGAGTTGTGTGCAAGGGTGTATGTAAATTTTATAATAGTGATGTTAGACAATTCAGTTTATAAAATGAGGAAAGTTTATGGAATGACCAAAAACAAATAGCATACACTTATTACAAAATTATGTTGTGAATTAATACTTTAAAAGTAGCATACTCAAAATATACTTATAAATTAAATACTTAGAAAACATTCACTTCTAATTCAATGAAAATTTTAACAAACTTTGTGTGTATATTGACAAAATAAATTAACTCTGAAAGATGTAATTATAGGTATTTAAATTTTTCTTCTGCTTTCCTGTGTCTTAAAATTTCAAAAGTTAATATATAGATTTAACCCAAATCTTAACAAATGTTCTTTTAAAAACACATACAAACTGATTAAAGTTAAATGAGGAATGGGAAAACAATTGCAACATATTTAACAGAAAGTTAATATTCTTGTCTTGGTATTGCCTCATCTTTTCTGAGCTAAAGCTTACCTTTATCTTATTATTTGCAATACTTGCCACAAATATTATATTTAAGAATTTCTACCATAGAATAAATAAGTGGAGTTGATATAAATGTCCAGCCATAGGATTAAATAAAATTATACTAATTCATAAGAATGATGTGCACCTATTAAGTAAGCATGTTTAAAAGAATATAATATCAAAGCAAATTATGTTATCAGTCTGAAATTATCCCAATTACATCTTTGTTCAAATATCACTTTTTCAGTAAGACCTCCCCTGCCCACTCCATTTAAAATTGCAATCCTAACCCATCTATGTAAGGACACACAGAGACTGAAAGTGAAGGGATGGAAAAAGATATTTCACACAAATGAGAATCAAAAGAAAGCTGGGGCAGCTATATGTAGATCAGAAAGAAACAGACTTTAAAAGAAGCACTGTAATAGGAGAGAGAGAAGGGCTCTGCATAATGATCAAGAGGTCAATCCAACAAGAAGATAATACGAGTTGTGTGCAAGGGTATATGTGAATTTTATAACATATTGTAACTTTTTGTAAATGTTTATGCACCTAACATAGAAGCACCTAAATATGTAAAGCCAGTATTAACAGACCTAAAGAAAAAAAACACATAGCAGTATAATAATAGTAGGAGACTTTAGTACCCACTTACATCAATGGACAGATCATCTAGAATCAGAGGTGGGAGTGTCCAGCCCATGGGCCATATATGGCCCTCAAAATCATTTGATCTGGCCCTGCCAAGGCATTAGGGGTGACTTAATTAAATGTTTTACCATACATAGCAGGCTAATTTTTAAGTTGATAATTTTGTATGGCCTGTGTATGATGGTATAAATATCCAAATGGCCCTTGGCAGAAAAAAAACGTTCCCTACCTCTGAATAATCAATAAGGAAATATTGGTCTTAAACTACACATCAGAAGAGATTGATTTAACAGATGTATACAGAACATTCCATCCAGAGCAACATTATCCACATTCTTCTCAAGCACGCATGCAACATCCTGCAGGATGGCTCACATGTTAGGCCAAATAAACAAGTCTTAATAAACTCAAGTGGGTTAAAATCATTAATAAGCATCTTTTCTGATTACAAAGGTATGATACTAGAAATCAGTTAGACGAAGCAAACCGGAAAATAATGTGGCGATCAAACAATATGCTACCTACTAAACATGGGTGAAAGAAAAAAACAAAAAGAAATTAAAAATACCTTAAGATAAATCGAAATTGAAATACAAAGAAGGGAAACTTACGGAATGCAGCAAAAACAATTCTAAGAAGGAAGTTCATAGCTTCCTTCAAGAAACAAGAAATATCTCAAATGAACAGCCTAAATTTATAGCTAAACAAAGAAGAACAAATGAAGCTCAACGTTAGCAGAAGGAAAGAAATAAAGATCAGAGCAGAAATAAATGAAATTGAGACTAGAAAGACAATAGTAAAGATCTATGAAACTAAGAATTGTTTTTGAAAAACTAATAAAAATTAACAAACCTTTAGCTATACTCGCCAAGAAAGAGAGAGAGAGCACTCAATTCAGAAATGAAAGAAGAGATGTCACAGGGTTTGGGGGCTGGGCAAAGTAAGTAAAAAGAGGCAAAAGGTACAAATTGCCAATTATAAAATAAATAAGTCATGGGGATATAATATACAACATGGTGACTATCCATACTAATAAAAGGGCAATATGTTAATTAGACCAGACATCCTTCTGGACAAAGCCACGGTGGCGGGGGCCGAGGAAGAGGTGGTTAGGGGCAATAGGCTAGTAGGTGAGAGCAGTTAGGGGGCGATCAGGCTGGCAGGCAGAGGCAGTTAGGGGTGATCAGGCAGACAGGCAGGCAGGCAAGCAGTTAGGAGCCAGCAGTCCCGGATAGCAAGAGGGACATCCCCCAAGGGGTCCAGGATTGGAGAGGGTGCAGGCTGGGCTGAGGCCTCCCCCCCCCCCCCCGCTCTGGTGCACGAATTTTGTGCACCGGGCCTCTAGTCCTATATAATAAAAGCCCAGTGACCAAATGCCAGGATGATCAGAATGACTGGTTGACCAGTCACTGTGACGCGCACTGACTATCAGGGGGCAGATGCTCAATGCAGGAGCTGCCCCCTGGTGATCAGTGCACTACCACAGTAGGAGTGCCACTTGGCTGACTGGGATGAGTGGCTTCTCCTGCTGCGAACCCCGGGCTGATGGGCAGGCATCTGGGCTGCGATCATTGCCTCCTCACCCCAGGCTCCTCCTCCTTGCTCCGTGCTGCCTCCTCTGGATGCCGACAGGCTGTACAGCACTGCCACCAAGCTTTCAGAGCTGACCCTGGGGGCTGGGACATGGGTTCGTGGCCACCACAGGACTGAGGCCTACTCTGCCGCCTCTCAGTGCTATTTCCCTGGCCCTGGCCCCGACTGGGTCTCTTGGAGAGGAGACTGGGTCCATGGAAGATGCCAGACCAGGGAGCAGCCACTCAGAGGGCAGGTCCACAGCCGCTGGGCTGACTGGAATGAGCGGCGCTCTCACAGCAGGCCGATCCCTGCAGGCCATGTCCCCCACCAGTGCACGAATCCCGTGCACTGGGCCTCTAGTAGTTAATAATACTGTCTTGCGTATTTTGAAATTGCTAAAAGAGTAAATCTTAAAAGTTTTCCATCACAAGAAAAAAGTTTGCGATTGAATATAGTGATGGATGTGAACTAGACTTATGATCATTTCACAATATATGCAAATATCAAATACTACATTGTGCACCTGAAATTAATATAATGTTTAATGTCAATTTTACCACAATAAAAATTTTTTAAAGGATAAAACGAAGGATCTCATTGACAAAATAAAGCTATTTCTCTACCTTTTTTTAAAAATTGCAATACCCTCTACTCTGCCTCATCATCAACTACTTTACTCAAACAGCACAATTTTCTCCATATACTTAACGCCTTCTACCATACTGCATAGTTTTCTTTTTCGTTAAAAACACGTGTGTTTTTTTGTTAAATTTTTTTAAAATTGATTTTTAGAGCAAAGAAGGGAAAGGGGGAGAGAGAAACATCAATCGGCTGCCTTCTGCATGTCCCCTACCAGGGATGGAGCCCACAACCGGAGCATGTGCCATGACTGGGAATGGAACCAGCAACCTTTTGGATGGGACATTGCCCAACCAACTGAGCTACACCAACCAGGGCTGCATAATTTTCCTTTTATGATGATTATTTATTATCTGTTTCTCCATAGAACGTTGGTAGGAACCTAATGAGGATGTGCTATATGAAAGAATGATTGTATATGGGTAGATACATTAAAAAATAGAAAAAAAAAATACACCAAAGCACAAACTGTAGCTATTTTTAGATGGTATGGTTATGGGTGGTGGTTATTATTTTCTTCTTGGTACTGCCCTAGATTGTAAAAGTTTTCTGCAATGAACGTGGATAACTTTTATAATACAGAAAACGTGGGTGTGTACATACATATATGTTAAAAAAGAATATTTTAGGTAGATCTTTACCCCTGAATCATTTCAGACATTCTATGTTTTCAAAGACCTCCTGGGGAAATGATTTTACAATCTTCCTCATCAACCTGTGTCAGGATTTAGAGTGAAGAAATATTTCTCTCTGACTCAGTCTGCTTGCCACTGCTAAGGTTAAATGGTGCCTGTGGATCCACTGTCAGGCAGTAGGGCACGTGTTGAAGCCAAGAAAAAACAGGAGGGAGACATTTTTTACAGTGATGGAATAATGACACTGAAAAAAAAAAAAAAAGGTAAGTAGGAGAGAGAGAGGAAAGGAAACAACAAAGACAAGTGGCAAACATTTATTGACCCTCTTTATGTGCTATGGCAGGATGCTGAGCACTACAGTTGGCTTAAAGGCGATTGTAGCGGAGTCCCTGCCTGGAGGAGTTCATAGTCTAGCAGGGGAGCTCCGGGTCTAAGGTTCACACCTACGTCCTCTCATAATGCCAGCAGGCATTTACTACAGGCATCCTGTTCATTAGTAGCGACGGGGATGCATGCCAGACAGCTAAATGTAATTACACCGTTTGGATATTGAAAAAATGTTCTACTACTTTCAATTATCCTTCTATGGACTATCCTCCTGCATACATTATCTGCAGCTTTATTTTATTGAATAGTGTCATTTAATTTTTTTTTTTTTTTTTTTTTTTTTTACTTATTGGAGAGAGAAAGAGAGAAAGAAAAGAGACTTTTGTTGTTCTACTTATTTATGCATTCATTGCTTGATTCTTGTATGTGTCCTGACTGGGATTGAACCCACAACCTTGGCACATCAGAACAATGCTCCAACCAACTGAGCTACCCAGCTAAGGGTGATGGAGTCTTGTCTCATTTTAATCCTTGACTAGCTTTTCCTGAGCCCAATTATGACACATGCTTGGAAGATTTCAAAATAATTTAAGAGTGGATTAAGTGCAAGGTAAACATGTAAATGTGGAATAGGGGAAATGTAAATATTTCCCTCTTTTCCGTGTTCAGCGCGGCTAGAGAGCGGGTCCAGTTCCTGAGTAGGGGCGGCTGGGGATTGAGAAAAATGAAATAAAGAAACAGGACATAGAGATAGAAGGAAAAAGCTGGGCCACGTGGGACCGCTGTCCTCTTCTGATGGAGAGACAGTGACCCAGAGCCGATGCAATGTGTTTATTTTATACCCCAAATATCAGGAAGCTTTCCTATTCGTTCCTGGAGCTTGGCTGGATTTACATAATAAAACCCACTGCCCGGCACCTGGGCTGAAAGGAAAGGCAAGCTGACAACACTTCTGCCTTTTGGCAGAATGTGTTTCCAGGGCGTGGCTTTGCCCACCGCCCTGGATTCAGCTGACAACTTAAAGAAATGCCCCTGTGCCTTCCCAGGCGCCTCTACAGGGAAAGCAGCACACGAGGATTCTAGAGCCAACCATCCATGATTTACAGTTTTGTTGTTTGAGGTCCCAGGGTATTCCTCTTCCTCCCGAGGAAACAGAACTGTTTGCAAGGCTGGTGTAAAATACAGCCTGCCTGCTTTCTGCGCGATGGTAAACTCTTAGCTGCTTATTGTCTGTCACAGAATGTTTTTGATAATAAGCACTGATAGTTTTCTTCAAAAGAACCCGACTTTCTTTGATTTTTACCTCCTATTTTCTGGTTCTTTACACCTTCCCGAAGCTGTGTGGCCCTGTCCTAACATCAGCATTATGAGCAATGTTTGAGTTCTGTTGGTTCTCATACTAACTGTGTCTTGGCTCTGATTTTGACTGTACCGGTACCTCATTTCTACCTCCAGATAAAACATCTCTCTTCAGGCACCAGTGTTACCAGTCACTGCTGATCTACCTGCCCTTTGCTGCTTTCCGCTGTCCTCCACGGGTGGTTCGTCCCTACTCTGGGCTCTTAAGCCACTTCAGTTTGGTGATATGGGAACTGGGGTCAGGAGACTTAATTGCCTTCTTTCGGTGGCCGTGGTTAAATTAAGTCCTGAAACCCACTTTGGGTTGTAAGCATTAAACACAAGAGCAAATATGAGGATGCTCTGCAAACAGGAATCAGAAATATAAAGACTCTGTTACACTTTTTTTGGGGGGGGGGGATTTGGGGAGAGGGAAGCAGGTAGTTTCTTGATCTCCCTTTGCTCCTTCCCATAAAAAGGCATTTTCTTCATTTAAAATACTCCTCTATTTAGGTCCACTGCCCATTTTTTTTGATTGGGTTGTTTATCTTCCTTTTGTTAAGTTGTACGAGTTCCCTGTAAATGTTGGAGATTAAACCCTTATTGGTGATAACATTGGCAAATATGTTCTCCCATACAGTGGGCTTTTTTGTTTTGTTGATGGTTTCTTTTGCTGTGCAGAAGCTTTTTATTTTGATGTAGTCCCATTTGTTTATTTTCTCTTTAGTTTCCATTGCCCTAGGAGCTGTATTGGTGAAGATATTGCTTCGGCATATGTCTGAGATTTTGCTGTGGATTCCTCTAAGATTTTTATGGTTTTCCATCTTACATTTAAGTCCTTTATCCATTTTGAGTTTATTTTTATGTATGGTGTAAGTTGGTGGTCTAGTTTCATTTTTTTGCATGTATCTGTCCAATTTTCCCAACACCATTTATTGAAGAGAAATGGGCAACAGACCTAAATAGATAATTTTCGAAAGAGGACATAGGAAGGCCAAGAGACATGAAAACATGCTCAAAGTCACTAATTATCTGAGAGATGCAAATCAAAATGACAAGCAGTACCATCTCACACCTGTCAGAATGGCAATCATCAACAAATCAACAAATGACAAGTGCTGGCGAGGATGCAGAGAAAAAGGAACCCTTGTGCATTGCTGGTGGGAATGCAGACTGGTGCAGCCACTGTGGAAAACAGTATGGAGTTTCCTCAAAAACTAAAAATGGAATTCCCATTTGACCCTGCGATCCCGCTTCTAGGAATATATCCCAAGAAGCTAGAAACGCCAATCAGAAAGGATATATGAATCCCTATGTTCATAGCAGCACAATTTACACTAGCTAAGATTTGGAAATAGCCTAAGTGTCCATCAGCAGATGAGTGAATTAAAAAACTGTGGTACATCTACACAATGGAATACTATACTGCTGTAAAAAGAAAGGAATTCCTACCATTTACAACAGCATGGATGGACATGGGGAGCATTATGCTAAGTGAAATAAGTTAGTCAGAGAAAGATAAATATCACATGATCTCACTCATTTGTGGAATATAATGAACAACATAAACTGATGAACAAAAACAGATCTAGAGACAGAGAAGCATCGAGCAGACCATCAAACCTCAGAGGGAAGGTAGGGGAGAGGGGTGTAAGAGGGATGTATCAACCAAAGGACTTGTATGCATGCATATAAGCATAACCAATCGACACAGACACCAGGGGCGTGAGGGCATGAGCAGGGGAGGTGGGCGGAGGGTGGGGGGATAAGGACACATGTAATATCTTAATCAATAAAAAAAATTAAAAAAATACTCTTCTAGAAAAGGGAACCCTCGTGCACTGTTGGTGGGGATGTAATGTGGTGCAGCCACTATGGAAAATAGTATGGAAGTTCCTCAAAAAATTAGAATAAAATTATCATAATCCAGAAATCCCACTTTGAGGTATTTATCTGAAGAATGTAAAATATTAATTCAAAAGTACATATGCACCCCTATATTCATTGCACATTATTTACAACTAGAGTCCCGGTGCATGAATTCATGCATGGGTAGGGTCCAGCCAGCCCACCCCGATTGGGGCCGGCCAGCCAGGGGAAGGGGCCATGGGAGGTTGGCTGGCCACAGTGCATGTCATAGTGACCGGTTGTTCCAGTCGCTTGGCTTTTATATATATAGATAGCCAAGATATGGAGGCAATGTCATCAATAGATGAATGTGCCCATCAACAGATGAATGGATAGAGAAAATGTGGTACACACATACAATGGAATATTACTCAGCCATAAAAAGAGTAAAATCTTGCCATTTGTGACATGAATGGACCTAGAAGGTATTAATGCTAAGTGAAATAAGTTCAAAGAAAAGACCAATGCCATATGACCTCACTTATATGTGGAATCTAAAAATCAAAATAAATGAACAAACAAAACAGAAACAAACTCATAAATACAGAGAATATTTTGCTGGTTGCCAGATTTGGGGGAGAGGGAAGGTTGGGAAACTGGGTGAAAAAGGGGAAGAAGTTAACATGTATAACAGTTAAAGCACTCACGAGCCTATAAAATACAGCATAAGGAATATAGTCAGTAATATTGTAATAATTATGTATGGTACTAGACTTAATGGGTTGATCACTTCATAAGTTATATAAATAATCACTATGCTGTACTCCTGAAACTAAAATAGTATTGTATGCCAATTATAATTGAAAAAAAATTTAAAAAATAAAAATACTTCTTTAGCTGGCTGGTGTGGCTCAGTGGTTGAGTGTTGACCTATCAACCAGGATGTCACAGTTCCATTCCTGGTCAGGGCACATGCTTGGGTTGTGGGCTTGTTCCCCAGGGTGGGGCATGCAGGAGGCAGCCGATCAATGATTCTCTCTCATCATTGATGTTTCTATCTCTCTTTCCCTCTCTGAAATCAATAATATATATATATAGACTCCTCCAGTTCCTTTTCACCTAGATAATGCCCACTCTGCCTTCAGATGCCATCCTAACCATCCTACCCTGGGAAGCCTCCCTAACCTCTTACGTGGGTAATTTCCTCTTAAATTATGCTTAACAGTGCCATTGAACCTTTCTTCCTGAGCTCTCAGAAGAGTTACCATGCTCCATTGATCTATAAGATTATCTGATTATTGAAAGGGTAGCTTGGGAAGCAGACAGCATGGATTCGGATCCTGGCTGATCCTTACCAGCTGCATAACATTGGGCAATATGATAAATCCAGCTCTGTGCCTGAGATTCTGCACCTGTAAACGGAAGACATTTGCAGTGCCTACCACATAGGACTGTGGGGAGAACTAACTGGGTCAGTGCATATACTGCACTTCAAACGGTACCTGGTGCACAGTCAGCACCAGAGGGGGCTGGGTGCCACTGTGGAGAGCCATGTCACCTCATCGCCACCCCCAGCAGCATGCAGGCTCCATCAGAGGCTTCTTTCACGTGCCTTGGCTTTCCTGTGCAAGCACAGGGCCTGGCTTAGAATAAGGGCTTCCTAAAGATTAGTTGAATGTAATAATAAATACGTGACTTTATGGATCTAAAGTCTAACACCGTTCTCATCTTAAAATGTTGGTGAAACATGAGTTATCAGCTGGTAAAGTGTGTATAATCATTTCTATTCCTATATTCATGTTACATTAAGTCATGGAACTGATAAAAAGCAGATGGCTTAAAACCAAACCTTTGGGAGAAGAATTTCCCCTAGATTGCAGGGAAATGACTGGTAAGTATTTGTATACACCATGAACTTCCATTTTATTGGGTCCTGACTAGTTATTTATCTGTGGTGTCTAAAAATATACGATATCCCAAAATATACACTGAGTGGCCAGTGTATAATAATAATACACTGAGTGGCCAGTGTATGCATAATAATCTGGCCACTCGGTGTATATCCTATATAATAAAAGGCTAATATGCAAATTGTCCCCTTGACCAGGAGTTCCACCAGCAGGCAGGCCGGCCAACTAACTGTCCCCTCCCCCTGGCCAGGCTGACCAGACCCCACCACACACGAATTCATGCACAGGGCCTCTAATATATACATACATATATATATATATATATATATATATATATATATATGTATATATATATATGTATATATATATATATATATATATGTATATATATATATATATATATATATATATATATATATATATACACATACATATATATACACACACACACACACACACACACACATACACACATATATATATGTGTGTGTGTATACACACACACACACACAGAGTGGCCAGATTATTATGCGTTCAGAGATCATAATAATCTGGCCACTCAGTGTATATACACACTTTAACAGCTGATAAACTCATGTTTCACTCCTCTTTAGGTTGAACTGATTTGAAATAATAGGTGAAGCTAAGCTAAACTTTGAACAAAGAAAATTTATCCTAAAGTGTCACTAGATTTTTTTTTATGGGGATACATAAGAGATAAAGTTTATGGTACAAAACTGGCAACAGTCAATGAATTGAGACTGCACAAATACCAAAAGAAATGATTCTTGGTATTTGCGATTCCATTGCTTCTCATTATTACCATTGTCCAAAAAATAATAATAAAAAAATTACTCATTTCTGTAGGTTCTTTCAAATTTTGAAAATGAACTGTATGTTAATAAACACTGACTTTATAATCATTTAAAGTGTGTATACATTTTTGGGACACCCTGTATAATCATGAACATTTACCAGGATAGAAAGAACTCTGCTAGGCATTCTGAGTAGCAGATTAAACCCAGGGGGGTCTGAGGAGGAGTTTGCTGAGAGCTCTGGGAAAGGTTTTTCTCCCTAATTACGATAATAACAATTAATATACACCTTTCCTGCCTTGATATTGTGTGGGTGAAAGTGATACTTGGAGCCACAGCGCTTATGAGAGTAAAATCCAACATCCTGAACATCCTATAGCAGAAAGATACGAAGAAGTTGGGCTTCTGACGACATCTCTAACTATTGCATTACCTTCCAGGTGGACAAGGAAATAAATGTGCTCTCCAGTTCCATCCATGCTGTTGCAAATGGTAAGAGCATTATGCTAAGTGAAATAAGCCAGGCGGAGAAAGATAAATATCACATGATCTCACTCATTTGTGGAACTTAATGAACAACATAAACTGATGAACTAAAATAGATCCAGAGACATAGAAGCATCAAACAGACCATCCAACCTCAGGGGGAAGGCAGGAGAGGGGCTGCAGAGGTGTGTGAGAGAGACCAACCAAAGGTCTTGTATGATTGCATATAAGCATAACCCATGGACACAGTCAGTAGGGGGGATGAGGACATGTGCTTGGGGGGGGGGTGGTGGGAATGAGTGGGGAGAGGTTAATGGGGGGAAAAGGATTCATATGTAATACTTTAAACAATAAAGAATCTCTCTATATAAAAACCTAATATGCAAATTGTCCTCTCAGGAGTTCGACCAGGAAACAGAGAGTTCAATTGCTTGCTATGACATGCGCTGACCACCACGGGGTGGCACAGAACGAAGGCAGGCCCCGGCCAGCAACCAGAAGGCCTCGATTGGCCCTGATTGGTGGTCAGGCCTAGGTACCCTACCCGTGCATGAATTTTGTGCACTGGGCCTCTAGTTAAATGAATGAATGAATGAATGAAAATAAATGTGCTTGTTGCTAATGACCTTTAGTGGACTATTCTGTTACAAGCAGTTAAAACTATGTGACATATCAGTTTCTCTCAGCCATCAATCACACTGTAAGCCCAGACAGTATCAACTAAGCAACTCGCTTCATTTTCAAACTGGGCCCACATGAGCCAGTGAAATCTTTAGAACAGGGCAGTAGATTCGCCTGTGGGCATTAGGAATTGTGGGTTCCACCATTTCAGTCCTGGTATCAACTGGTGAAGTGACTGGTACTGAACAAGTAATTTTGTGTGTCATTTCATTACCTGTAAAATGAGGGATTTGTGTCAGGAAGCACTAAGGTCCCTTTCATCAGCATTCTCTGATTCTGTGTTTATAGCAGTCAAGAGCTGAGTACCCCCAGGAAGCAGACTGTGAATCCGAGATGTGCATGGAGGAGGGTTATTAGGAAGTGCTCTTGGGATTATCCCCTGTGGAGGGGGTGGGACAGATGTAGGATTGGCCAGAGGGAGAAAAGGAGCCACAGTGCAATTTCACTGGAAGCTGAAGCTGGGATGGTGGAGTGAGGAGGCCAGGCCTTCTGACCCCACATTGGGGAGCCACTGAGGAGTGTCTCTCTCTCCAGCAAAGACAACCCGTGTAAAGGGCTGGTGGCAGAGGACTCCCAGCAACTAGACAGAGGGCCTGCTGTCATTCCTGAAGGGACCTGAATATGCACCACAGGGTCAACGCTGACCTGGATCAACAAGACAAGACTGATCTCTTCTTTTCCCATTGTAATCCATGCAATTAAAAAATTTTCAGCAGGAAAATTTTCAAACCTTCATAAAAGTAGAGAGAATTGTATCATGAACTCCCATCTACCCAGCCTCCAGCCTCAATAATGGCCCCCATTCTGTCATTCTGGTGTCATGGATTCCCCACCTCTACTTTTCGCCCTCTGCTGGACGATTTTAAAGCAAACTCAAATTATTATAATAATCATGTATGGTCTATTAAACTCAACATAAGCTAGGGTGTCCACATGTGGCTCTAACATTAAGAGATTTTCATTTATTAAAATAGTTTAAATCAAAATATCAACATATAGCTGCCCCTCTCCCCACCCCAGCTCTGTGAGTTCAGTTCGAGGGCCTCTCCTATGGCCCTCAAGAGACACCTTCTGGCCAGGAGTTCTCACCTGCCCCCTTTCACCCTGTAGCAGGAAACCAAGAAGAGTTAGACTGGGAGCACTGGGTCCCAGGGTCCCATTACCAGCCAAGCCAATTAGGGGGTCCCAGGTGAACAGTATGTTTTGCCACCAGTGTTGAGATGAACAATGGCGAGTTGTGCAGAATTACTTGGTAAATGATGACTTTTGGTTCCCAAGGTCAGTAGATCCCAGTTTAAAAATAGTGTTTGTTTTAGCTATGCCCTCACTTTTCAAAAATTCTTCCACATAATGGCCCCATTCAATCATTCTCATTTCCAAACAACCATGTCCACTGACACGTCTAATAAAATGGAGGGTCTCAGTCCCAATGCCATAAAAGGGATCCCAGACCCAGAGGGATCACTAACAAAATGAACGATCCGATTCTTCCTCGGAGTGACCTGGAAGGGGCAGAAACACAGACACTGGGGAGAAGGTCAGGTCGGACGCCGCTCCTGAGGGATGTGCCATCTCAGGAATTCACATGAGGGGTCTGCTGCTTACTTTGTTTTCCAGAACATGTAGCTTTAACCCAGTGTTGTTTTCTCCCTTGTGGGAAGTCTGACTGCAAAGCTGGACAAGTGTTTTTGAATTCTTCAGTGAGAGTTGAGAAGCATGGAGGCCCGAGTGAGACACTGCCCACGCTGCATCTTTCCCCAGGAGCAGGGCAATGGTCCCTGTTTCTGGAGCGCACCCTGCTCTGCGGGCAGGACCCACGAGGACTAGAGACAGCAGGCTGTCCTAAGAGGCTCAGGGCTCAATTATGAGGGGAAGCCAGGGAAGCAGGGCAATCTAATAAGGATAGTTATTTGGGTGCATACAAACAAACTGGCCATCATCTACGTGGATACAAAATGTGGAAACTTCTTTATGACTAAAGGGGACCTGGTGAGAATACTGTAAGTCCATAGATCACCTTTGCGCAGTCCAAGAAATTTAGATGTTTCTCATGCTGCTTAAAAAGTTGTTCAAATAATAAATTGAAGGCATAAAATTCAAAAGATGTGAGATATACAAGGGGAGTGAAATGCCAGCTGGCTATGGTACTTACTCCCAGGATGCTCATGGAAGGTTTTTATTAGGAAGCATGTTTGAAGTCACAAAGTAGAATGTAGTTTTAGTAACTCTTCTAAAGGCCAATACTATTGAAACTGGGTAAAGACTGGTGACATTATTTTGCTTCTAAGAAATAAAGGCTTGGCGTCCCTGGGTCCGGGTGAGACCATGTGTCCCTGGATCCGGGTGAGGCCTCGTGCACCTAGGCCCGGGTGAGCCCAAGTGGCCCTGGGTCTGGGAGAGGCCAAGCGTCCCTGGGTCCGGGTGAGACCATGTGTCCCAGGATCCGGGTGAGGCCTCGTGCACCTAGGCCCGGGTGAGCCCAAGTGGCCCTGGGTCTGGGAGAGGCCAAGCGTCCCTGGGTCCGGGTGAGACCATGTGTCCCTGGATCCGGGTGAGGCCTCGTGCACCTAGGCTCGGGTGAGGCCACGTGCCCCTGGGTCTGGGAGAGGCCAAGCGTCCCTGGGTCCGGGTGAGACCATGCGTCCCTGGATCCGGATGAGGCCTCGTGCACCTAGGCCCGGGTGAGCCCAAGTGGCCCTGGGTCTGGGAGAGGCCAAGCGTCCCTGGGTCCGGGTGAGACCATGTGTCCCTGGATCCGGGTGAGGCCTCGTACACCTAGGCCCGGGTGAGCCCAAGTGGCCCTGGGTCTGGGAGAGGCCAAACGTCCCTGGGTCCGGGTGCGACCATGTGTCCCCGGATCCGGATGAGGCCTCGTGCACCTAGGCCCGGGTGAGGCCACGTGACCCTGGGTCTGGAAGAGGCTAAGCGTCCCTGGGTCCGGGTGAGACCATGTGTCCCTGGATCCGGGTGAGGCCTCGTGCACCTAGGCCCGGGTGAGCCCAAGTGGCCCTGGGTCTGGGAGAGGCCAAGCGTCCCTGGGTCCGGGAGAGACCATGTGTCCCTGGATCCAGGTGAGGCCTTGTGCAACTAAGCCCGGGTGAGGCCACGTGCCCCTGGGTCTGGGAGAGGCCAAGCGTCCCTGGGTCCGGGTGAGACCATGTGTCCCTGGATCCGGGTGAGGCCTCGTACACCTAGGCCCGGGTGAGCCCAAGTGGCCCTGGGTCTGGGAGAGGCCAAACGTCCCTGGGTCCGGGTGCGACCATGTGTCCCCGGATCCGGATGAGGCCTCGTGCACCTAGGCCCGGGTGAGGCCACGTGACCCTGGGTCTGGAAGAGGCTAAGCGTCCCTGGGTCCGGGTGAGACCATGTGTCCCTGGATCCGGGTGAGGCCTCGTGCACCTAGGCCCGGGTGAGCCCAAGTGGCCCTGGGTCTGGGAGAGGCCAAGCGTCCCTGGGTCCGGGAGAGACCATGTGTCCCTGGATCCAGGTGAGGCCTTGTGCAACTAAGCCCGGGTGAGGCCACGTGCCCCTGGGTCTGGGAGAGGCCAAGCGTCCCTGGGTACGGGTGAAGCTAGATCCTGGGTCCGGGTGAGGCCATGCGCCCCTGGATCCATCCGGGTGAGGCTGGGTCCCAGGCCCGGGTGAGACCACACGCCCCTTGGGTATGGGTGAGGCCACGTGCCCCTTAATCCGGGTGACGCCGTGCCCCTGGGTTCGGCCGAGACCAAGCCAGAGGGAGTCGGACCTCCATTACCACCATTTGTCCACCATCCAGAGCTGAGGGGTCAGGGCTGACATGTACACATAAGGAACTACTGGACATTGAAATTTGGTCTCAAAAGAACTGTTGGTACAGGGGGAAGCTCGCTACAGATTGATTCATTTGCCTGTCAGCATAACTATTATTGCGCGTCTCACATTTAGTTCTTATTAGTATATATCTAGTGACATATGATCTCGCTCATCTAGGGGAAATGATGAACAACATAGACTGAGGAACAAGAACAGAACCAGAAGCAAGGAGGCATCGATCGGACTATCGGGCCTCAGAGGGAGGATAGGGGAGGGTAGGGGAAGGGTGGGGGGAGGGGGAGAGTTCAACCAAAGGACCTGTATGCATGCATATAAGCCTATCCAACGGTTAAGTTCAACAGGGGATTGGGGCATGCGTGGGGAGAGGGGTGGGATGGGAATGGGGGGATGAGGACAAATATGTGACACCTTAATCAATAAAGAAATATAAAGTAAAAAAAAAAAAAAAAAAAAAAAAGAAATAAAGGCTTGGGACATTAGATGGAAAAATCCTAAGAAAAATATTAGCAGACCAAACCCAACAATGTAAGATATACAACATGATCAAGTTGAGGGTTAGTGTTTGCTTGTTGTTGTTGTTTTGCCTAGATTTCAAGGTTAATTTAACATTAGAAAATCAATTATAGAAATTCATCACAGTACCAACACCATGTGATTATAAGAATCAGATAAAGTTGCCTGCTATTATTAATTCTATTCAACCTTTCTCCAGGAAAGATGAGGAAAGAAAAATACATAAAAGGTGTAAAAATTGGTAAGTAATAAAACTATCCATATGCCCAGATAAAAACCATTGTGTAGCCCTAGCCGGTTTGGCTCACTGGATAGAGCATCGGCCTGGGAACTGAAGGGTTCCAGGTTCGATTCCGGTCAAGGGCATGTACCTTGGTTGCGGGCACATCCCCAGTGGGGGGTGTGCAGGAGGCAGCTGATCGATGCTTCTCTCTCATCGATGATTCTAACTCTCTATCCCTCTCCCTTCCTCTCTGTAAAAAATCAATAAAAAATATATTAAAAAAAACATTGTGTAGAAAATATAATTGATAAAGAATTACAAGTTGTTGGATTAAGAAAAATCAACATACAAAAATTAACTGCATTTCTATACTCCAGCACTAAATAGTTAAATATAATTTTTAAAGGATGCCATTAATATATCATCAAAAGTATAAAGATTGTAATAATAAATTTAAGAAAAGATGCATAAAACTACCATATGAAGAATATGGTAAAGCTTTTTGAAATACATTAGAGAAACTTTATATCAAATCATATATCATGTTCATTAATTGAAAAGTTCAACATCATTGAGGTATAAGTGTTCCCCTGATTGCTACTTAGATTCAATATGATTCCAATATAAGTCCTCAAAGTTTTTTTCCTATGAAACTGACAAGCTAATTCTAATATTTATATAGGAAATAAAAGGGTCAAGGGTGAATTTAACTTAATAGATATCAGCATTTACAATGACGATAAAATGACTGATTCACTGTGGTAATGAATTGGGGATAGATAAATGGATCAAAGGAACAGAACAGAGAGCTCAGAAAACACACCCACACTTAGTTTATGATTGTACCCATTGCATTTCAGAGACTTTTCAATAAATGATGCTGAGACAATTGGATATCCAGATGACAAAAAATAAAATTGGGTCTGTATCTTATGAAAATCAATTCCAGGTAGATTGAAGACTTAAATGTTCAAGGTAAAATTATAAGACCCTTAGAAGACGTTAAAGGAGACTACCTTTATAACCTAGGATCAGGGAAGGGTTTCTTAAGTAACATACAAAATGCTCCACAAACTATATAGACAAAGATTGATAAATTAAACTACATTAAAACTAAGAAACTCTGTTCATCAAAATTTACCATTAAGACAGTGAAAGTACATGTCAATATCTTCAAGAGAAGATATTTGCAAAGCATATAACTAACAAGGAGAAATGGGAAATGGAAAACAGACCCTTCACAGAAGAGGCGATCCAGATGGCCAAGGAAAGGATGTGCAACTTCACCAGTAATTGGAGAAATGCAATCACAAGCTCACAAGAAGGATCTATTTTGTTACCACTAAATTGACAAAAAAAAAAAAAAAATCTGACAATATCAAATACGTGAAGGTATGCACAATTTTTACGAATACTGCTAGCAAGAGAGTAAATCTGTACATCAGTATGGAAAACTTGGCATTATTAGCAAATGACTCAATAATTCCATTCCCAGCTATCTGCCGTAGGCCTAGAGAATTCTAGAGTGAACACCAGGAGAAATGTATTAAAATATTCATAGCAGCACCATCTGTGATAGGAGAAATTGGAGATAATCCAAATGTCCACCAATGACAGACAAGATAAACCCAGCAGTGAACATGAATGACTTATATCACGCTACATGCAGCAAAGCGGGTGAACATAATGTTATTTGTAAACAAAGAATTTGTATATGATTCTAAAAAGTTCATTTTTACAGATAGAAACACACAGTAAAATTACATACTGAAATAGTGAGAGACTAATTGAAACTTCAGGGTGGGAGAAGGTGGGATCAGGGAGAGACCCTGGATCCCAGAGGAACTCACAGATCTTATACAGGAAACAGTCACGTTCTTTACTGACACTGTGTATTCACCCTATCCTTTTCTTGATGCCTTGTATGTACATTATTTTAAAGATTCTTGTGTATCCTCTTAATTGCCAATACATTTAAAAAAGAGAAATAGCTATAGCAAGCAATCTTTACATTGATTAAATTTGCGGTTTTTAAGAGAATACTTTCCTATAGAAATAGCTTCCTGACATTAATATTGGAATGGAAGAAAAAAAATAAATCCTCGTTATCCCAATAAACATGACAGAAAATCATCAAAGAGGAACTTGGGGCAGAGGAGGAGAGAGAATAAAATAACCAGCCGCCTATACGAAGCCAAAAGTCTCCCTTGGAAAACCAGCCAGCCAGACGCACATCCCCCAGCCAGCCGACAGCCCTTCCCTCCGTGATAAGGCAGTAAATTCTCTCCCCCGCCTGGAGCTCAGTGTAAACACCAGAGAGCCTGAGGGACCACAGAGAGAGAGAGAGAGAAATGGCCTGGCTCCGGCTACCTCTCCTCTGGGGGAATGCTCACTATCAACTGTTGAATCACAAAACCCAAACTCTCCACTTCTACGGGGGTCAGGTGGGGAGGGTGCTGTGTGCCCCTGCGGTGGGGCGACCATCGGGTGCAGGGAGAGGGCAGGAGGGAGGGGTGGGGGGGGGGCAATACCAGTCTGGCCAGTGTGGCCTTGGGTCCTGGGACCCGGGAGGGCCACAGCTCGGGATCAGACTGCAGCGGCTCCGCGGACCTGCCCACCCGGCCTGGGTTACGCGCACCTTCCTGCCCCACATCTAACCGCCCCACTGCCAGTCGGGAACGGAAAAGGAAGACACGCTGGGCACGAAGTTGATGGATACTTCCTTCCATGTTCCTGGGGGAGGATAAAGCACATCTTGCAGTTCTTTCGGGTGCCTTGCGATCCATCACCGGGAATGAAACAAACCACCCACACCAGCGCGCGCAGGGGAAGCGGTGCGCAGCCTGGGGGAGAGCAGGCGGCGGCCAGAGCCAGCCCAGACTCCTCCGATAGCAGCTGGCAGCAGCAGCCCAGCCTGTCAGCCGCGGCACTTAGAGCAGATGGATATATATTATTTTTGTTTGGGGGGAGAGGGGGGCTGGGGGGATCCATTCTACCATTAATGACTCCTGGAGTGTTAGCTCAACTATTTTCTTTTATATTAAAAGATGACTTAGGTTCCTCATGGCTTCTCAGTGACTTAGGCCAGTCTACATGTTTTAAAATCAACTTTGAGGCATGAATTATGTACAATAAAATGCACTCCGGTTAAGTGTACAGTTTTTATAAATTTAATCTGTGCAACTGCTACAATTAAGATGTAGAACATTTCCACACACACACACACACCCTGCCCCCTTCCCAGTCCATCCTCCTGTTCCGTGTCCCCGGCTCAGGCTATCTCGGATCTGCTGGCTATCACTATGGATTAGTTTTGCCCTTTAAAGCATTTCAGATAAATGAAATCAGTCATATATTTTAAATGCAAGGCTTCCCCCATTCGGATAACCTTCTGCTTTCCGAGGGGTGTCTCCGGATTCGGTTCTTGTGGCTCACAAGGGCAAGGCTGCTTTGTCTTGTACCCCCCCCCCCCTTGCTGGTTTTTCCAGCTTTAGCGCATGTGCCCCAGAAGGCAATATTCCTGGTCTGGTCTTAAATGAAAGAACCAGAAAAGTTAAATATTTCTAACTTGAAGTGACGATGCGTATGACTCAGAGTGATATTAAAAAAAGAAAACATTGCCCTCGCCAGTTTGGCTCAGTGAATAGAGTGTCGGCCTGTGGACAGAAGGGTCCGGATTCGATTCCGATTAAGGGCATGTAACTCTGTTGCAGGCTTGATCCCTTGCCCTGGTCTGGGCATGTGTGGGAGGCAACCAATTGGTGTCTCTCTCACATCGATGTTTCTCTCTGTCTCTCCCCCGCACTTCCACTCTCTAAAAATCAATGGAAAAATATCCTCGGGTGAGGATTAACAGCAACAAAAACACTCCATCATATCTGGTCCACATGAGTTCACAGGACACGGAGTCCAGCCCCATGGCCCTCCCTGACTCCAGGCATTGGCTTCTGGGAGAACGTGACAAGATCCACTTACAACATCCACAAATAGGACGAAAATGCAGACAGATCAGCCAATTGTGAAATAGTGAAAAATAAAAAGCTGCTAATTGGGATTACCTGTGAGTATTTCCTCTCTGTACAGTGAGGGTGGGGACACAGAAGACGGTGGTTTCTCTCTCCCCATTTCTGGGGTTCTGGGCTAATTTAATGGTAGTCCGCACTGCCAGCTGTGCCCAGCCCAGCCGTACCGAGTCTTTCCACACCGAGGCACCCTCTCTGCCCAGCAAAGCCCTCCTCGGTACAAAGATTCTTAGGAACTCAGGCATGGACTTGTCTCCTAGCACAACTTCCCCCTTGTTCCTCTATCTCCAGGCCATTCGCTCTGGAGACTCTGAGAGGCCGCGAGTCACAGGACCAGAGACCTTGATCCACCGTGGCTGGCGAGGAGCAGGCAGACAGCTCTCCTCCCTTCTATTTCTGTTGCCCACCAGATCTACTTTAATGGCAAGTCAACTCTGGTGCCCTCGCTTATCTCTGTTGGCTAATGTCTTTAATTTCGCCACTCCCAAAGGGAATGATCCCAAATCTCAAGCCTGCGCTGTATTCAAGGCCCATGAATGCTTAATCAGAGCAAACAGGGGATTTGGTTTGGATATACAGCAAATCTCATGTCTTTTATGTTCAGAGAGCAGGGCTAAAAGAAGAAAATGACGATAAATCATTTCAAGAAACAGCATAACCTAAATGTTGTATGTTTATTCAAAGCGTCATACAATCATTTGTCCAGAGCTCCAGCCCAGCTTCAGAAAGTGACTTGCCATAATGAGGCTTGGAGGCGAGCAGTGTTCAAGAGCCAAAAAGACGTATCGCCTCCTCCCTAGCCTGGCTTATGGGGGAAATGATAAGCTCTAACGTAGAACCAAAGCGGCCACAAGGGTAATGCAACAGTAACACATAGCTTTGTTGTTTTTTTTCCTTCACGGTTCTTTGTTAAGGTATCGAGTTACACAAAAATCTAAGATGGTTTTAAACAGAGTAAAAGGATGTGACTTTTTTTTGGTCTGAGTTGAAGTGAAATATCCAAGTTGATGTCATCCTTAAGTTTACTTCCAACAAAAAGAAAATGAACAGTATATGAGTGGGTGGCGAGAGGGGGAGATTTGGTTGCCTGGGAATGCGCGTCCCCTCTATGGATAGATAATGACGAAGAGGATGTGCTCAGATTTAGGGCTGGGCAGGCTCTGGCTTCAGGCTGCCTGGGTTTGAGTCCTGACTCCGCCACTTCTCGGCTGAATGGCTTGGGCAACACTTCTCTTTCCCTCAGTGTCCTCCTCTGTAAAATGGGATAAAAGGACCAGCCTCAGAGACTTGTTGCACAGATGAAACACATATGTAGTGCTTAAGTAGTTCGTGCCTGACCCCTAATGAATAGGAGTTGGCTTTTTGGAGGGAGAGCCCGCCCATATGTCTGTGGACATAGCATGAAGCAAGCCTCGGTCACGGTTTCACTAGGAGGCCGTGATGGGTAGGGACTGACAAGGAGTAGCCCTGAAGACTAGGTTTCCTGGAGAGAGGGAGAGAAATTATTCTCACATTTTTTTCTAATATGAAGGGTAAATACAATTCTGTTCCCACATTGCCTCAAAACCATGATACATAAACCCAGAATAAATGCTTACTTCATAAGTTCCCACTGCCTTTTTAGATAAGCATTCTTTTCTCCTTTATTTAGAACACCGTGGAACCAGCTAAGCCACTGTGAGCTTTCTTAAGATGCTGTGGGTTGTCATGATGGTGTGTCACACATATGAGCACACAGAAAGCCTGGTTTCCTTAAGAGAAAGAACACTGCCAACACTCCTGAGCTCAAAGTCTGACCTGCAGCCGTATCTTAAAAGCTGCATTGATGTTCTCACAATAGCCTGCAGACAGCTGATGAAGGGCTTACTAATTGTTAGCTAGTACTCGTTCTTTTATCTAGCAAGTATTTATTGCCTACTGTGTACCAGGTACTGTTTTAGGTGTTGGAATATAGCAGTGAAAGAAAGCGCCTGGCCTCATGAAGTTTGTGTTCTAGGTGGAGTTCAAAAGAAATACACAAATAAATACGTAACATTTATATCTTCGGTGGTACCGAGTACTATGAAGAAAACCAAAGCCCAGGGAAGGAGAGAGAGATTGCTGGCTGGGAACAGGAGTTTGCAACAGCAAAGAGGATGTCAGGGAAAGTCTCTCTGATGTTTCAGTGGAGACTGGCCTGAGAGGCTGTGGTGAGCCACGTGGGTGTCCAGAAGAAAATGGAAAGGAAGAGGCGGAGGTCGGCTACAGGATATGAGACCAGGAGCCCCAGAACTTGCTTTCCCTTTGTCAGGCCCACTTTTGAGTTGTTCTGTGTCGTTTGGCGTTTCTATTGTGCCAGGAGGAGGGGGCTGCCACGGGAACTGAGGGGCTTCGGCCACAGTCGCTGGCCCCAGAACCGGTCCACAGTGTAGAAATCTGCACCAGCAACACGGCTGTTCTGCTCCAGGTGCCTTGCTAACCCAGGACCCACCTCCCGCTGGCGGGCACCGTCCCCAGACCCTGCACCTGGAAACCTCTGCATCATTCTGAACCCCAGCCAGCCTGCATAAAGGCAGTGCTCTGCGTTCCAAGACGCCTCAGAATGGACTGGGACATGCTCTTCAATCATAGACAGACTACTGCTAGAAAGAATTAATCAATATATAGGTCAATCATGTCAAATCATTTCACAATGGTAAAAATCACAATATCCAATTTATCTGTAATCCAAATTTGATGCCAGTGATGGCTCCCAAGTAAACTCATTCATTATCAGTCCAAATCATAAATGTCAAAACTAGTGCCAGCATCCAGTATTATGCCAAGTATAAGCATGTTTAAGCAAGGGGATGGAGTTTCTCATAGCCAGAGCATTATTCAATCTAGCCATCATTTGATTTTTCTCCAATGCAATGAAGTTACACTTCCTATAGTACAACCTAAGGCCTCAGGGGAAATTTGGAGAGGAGGGGCCTTACATCATGCAGTGTAGGCAGCAGAAAGTGCTCAGTGCGTTGGAACGCCTGAGGTTGGGGCAGGGATCTCTGAGAATCCTCAAAGAGGTACATAATTATTTTATACACAGTGGTCCTGCCCACTAGTGTCTATGGCCTATCAATACCCTGCAATCTAGCATTACTCACCATAGCCAAGATATGGAAACAACCTAAGTGGCCTTCAGTGGATGATTGGATAAAGATGTGATACACACATACACACACACACAATGGGATACTACTCAGCCATAAAAAAGGATGAAATACTGCCGTATACAACATTATGGATGGATCTTGAGAGTAGCAGGTTATGTGAAATAAGTCAGATGGAAAAGGACAATAACTGTATGATATCACTCAAATGTGGGATATAAAACAGAAAGCAATAAATAAATAAAGCAAACTCTTCGACACAGACAATAGTACTTTGGTTACCAGAAGGGAAGGAGGGTGAGGGGGAGAAAGAAGAGGGTAAAGGGGGTCAAATATATGGTGATGGAAGGAGACTAGACTTTGAGCACACAATGTCATACACAGGTGATATATTGTAAACTGTACACTTGAAACTTATATAATGTTATTAACCAATATTACCCCAATACGTTTACTTCTATAAAAATACCCTGTAAGCTGTCCAGGTTAGAAGTTCTTCCTCTTGGGAAGAGATGAAGCAGAAGGGCAGAGAAGGAAAGAGCCAACAGGGTCCTGGAATTGAGAGAGAGGGCTGAGAACACAGCCCTGCTACCACCACAGTGTGGCAGGCCCTGGTTAAAGGAAGCCCAAGGCAAAAGTAGCAACCTCATGCAAGGTGATCGATGAGTCATTGCCACATGGTGAGCTAGGAGTACAAGTATTCCAAACCTTCCTACCTGGTGTTTCATCTTTGACTGCAATGCTCTTCCCTTACTATGTTCCTCTTCTGAAGCCCTCCCCTCCCTACGTGAGCCACCTGCTCTCCCATTCGGTCTTCTTTGGAAATAAGTCACATTTCCCATATGTTCTGATCATTCCTGTGCCTGACCTCCCACTGGATCCAGGAGCCCGGGAAGGGGGCGGGCCAGTTCTAGGGTGAGGGATCTTTGGCTACAGGTAATGGCATTACAGGCATACCTTGGCGATACTGTGGGTTCAGTTCCAGACCACTGCAATAAGGCAAGTTGTAATATTTTTGCTGGCAGAGATTGGCCTTCAATTTGTAAAAAACACAACATCTGTGAAATGCAATCAAGCAAAGCACAATAAAACAAGGTCTGCCTGTATAGTTTCCAACCTTCCCTCCAGCTTCTGAGATGCGTTTCACAATTAACGGGTGGAGGTGCTGAGATTCACACCCAGGTCCTTCTGGTTCCATGTCAGGGGCCTTTGATCACCACACTATGCTTGTCATGTCATAGCATTTTGGTATACCCAGTGTCAATTCCTTAACCCAAAAGAATGAATGAGGAATTTGTTTAACTGGAAGGGAAAAGAGCTGCCGGAAGAATCCCAGCACTCAGTAGTTCCCACACTTGGGCTGGGTATAGGATGGGTTTCACTGTTTTTTGTTTGTGTTTTTTTTTTTGTGTGTGTTATTTTTTAAATATATTTTTATTGATTTCAATGAGGGAGGGAGAGGGAGAGAGAGAGAAGCATCAATGATGAGAGAGAATCATTGATCGACTGCCTCTTGCACACTTGCACACCCCACACTGGGGATCAAGCCCACAACCCAGGCATGTGTCCAGACCGGGAATCGAACTGTGACCTCCTGGTTCATAGGTCCACACTCACCCACTGAACCACACCGACCTGGCAGGTTTCACTGTTAAATGAAGGGCCGAACAAGGAGGAAGGCAATCCTTCCAGAGGAATCCTGGGCCATGGTACCTACAATCGTGGAGACTCCAGAGGCCTAGAGACAGGAAGCATCTCCTTTAGTGGCTATAGGCCCTTGTCTCCCCTAATGAATGACGTTCAGAGCCCTGACAAGGTAAACCTGTGATCTGTGATCACTATTTTGAAGTCTATCTGTTTTTTTCTTTTCTCTTCTCCCTTCCTTGTGCTTGCTGGCATCCTTCCTATAGAGCCCACCTCCACAGCAAGGCTTCCCCACAGCATGGGAGCTGGAGGGTTAACAAAAGCTCTCAGTGACTATTTTCCAATTTGTAAATACAGTTTTTCTGGACCACTTTATCAGGCTTCATAGCTGGGGCTTTGCGTTTTCTTGAATGGCTTTTACACTTTGTTTGAAAATGTCTTTCCACACACACTGTAATGGAAAAAAAAAAATCCACACAAATAAGTTCTGCTGGCAGGTTCCTTAACAGCTCTCCAATTATAGAGCCAAGAGCTCATTCTCATATCTTTAAAAATGACCAGGCCCTGTGGGCCCCTGTTATTGTTTTCACAGTTCTATTTATAGACTTCCTTGGCGGGTGCCCTGCAATGTATAGTACATGGCATGTTTTATGGAAACACTAACACAGACTATTTTGGAAGTTTCTTTTTCTTTCTTCCAGACTTGACATTACATGTATGATCAGAAGTAATCATAATTTATACCTTTTTTTTTGGGGGGGGGGTGTACAGCTACTTGTTTGAGTTTCTCAAAGTGGGGAATGTCAGTGCAGAAAAAGATCTATTTGTGAGTTAAAATCCTTTGAAACCAGAACACGTTTGATACTTAAAAACTGTTCCAAACGTCTGTTTGGTTTCCCTCTTCAAAGTGGTCAAATGCAAGCTGAAAGCGATTCCAATGAAAACCCACTGCTGTCTGTCATCCCCCGGGCTCAATAAACACGGCCGAGAGCCGAGAGCCACGGCTCAGCTCTGCAGCATCACTGACAGCCAGTCCGTCCACCCTGCTAGCCAAGGAATTAATCTAATTAGTTTATTTTTCTAAAAAGTAATTTATACACATCGCTAAAAACTCAAAAAGGCACCAATGGTCTGCAATTAAAAGCAAATCTATCTTTCGCCCTAGCCCCTTGGTCCCCCAACTTCCTAGTTTATGTATTCTTACAATAATACTCCATGCGATTCATAAACATTGTATTACACATATGGTAGCCTACTCTATATGCAGTTTTAAATCTAGCTTTCTGCACTGCACGACATATTTTGGAGACGATGTCCTGTTAGCACACATAGCTCTACAGAAATCCACCAAAGTGTTTATTTAGAATGAGAAAATAAATCACAGGGCACAAATTTTTAAAAACTGCCAAATACCACTAACATTGCAAAATTCAGAAAAATAAAATATTTGTATTAGCTCACTGACATACCTCTCGAATACTCATGCTGTTGTTTTTTTTATTACAGTTTACATTCAATATTATTTTGTATTAGTTTCAGGTGTTCAGCATAGTGGTTAGACAATCATAAAGGCTGCTCAGTGGTCCATAATATAGTTAACAAATCCTCCTTTGATAGACATGGAGGTCATTTCCAGTCTTCTGCTGTTGTAAACAGAGTTTCAGGGGAGCCCGATTCCCTGGGAGGGGCAGACAGACTTCTGGAAACCGAGGGGCGAAGCACTAAAGCAACAGGAGAGGAAGCACGCAAAGATGAAGGACAGTGGGGGGGGGTGGGGGGGTGGGGAGAGGGGGAGGACACACAGAGGTTTCATGTTTGTAGCTACGCGGCTACTGCACTAACATGGCTTTAAAATAAATGAGAAAAAACAAAATAACTTGACTCTCTGTGACTTGGAAAGTGTACAGTGGTCTTGCCTGCAGTCAGGAGGATCTGGTCCAGGGCAGATTTTTAGTGAAAACGGGGACCTTTGCATCTTCTTCGTTTATTTCTTTCGTTTTGTTTTCCTTTCTTTATTTGGTGTTTAATTTGCCAAGTCACTGTCTCTGCTAGCTGCAGTTTTCTGTGTTGTTCAGAGTATTTCAAATAGAAAACGTCTTTGATTTTTCTAGCATTATTAAATTCAAAAGTATACCCCAATGAAATAATCTTAAAATATTGAACCTCAATCTAATTATGCCTCTAAATATAGTTATCAGGTTACAGAAAATACCGGGGAGAAAGGATCAAGTTAAACTAGACCAGGAAGAAGCAACCAACCAAATCAGAATGTGAGGTCTTCTACAGGACAGATAATTCAGCTTTTCCCCTAAATTTATGCCACAGAAAAGGGTAGAGACTGAGGTTTGTTGTAGAACAAAAGGTTAAGAGAATCAACAACCAAATACATGAATTGGATTTGAATTAAAACTACCTGTAAACATACAAACTTACACCATGTTTGAGACAAATGGGAAATTTTGAATATGGCCCAGGTGAAAAATAAATGTTGGATTCCTCACATGAAATAACAGCCTTCAACAGAGGTGCATACTGAAATATTTGTCAGTGAAATGATGATGTCTGAAATTTATTTGAGAATACTCCAGGAAAAACACGGAAGGATAAAAATGGGACACGCTTAGCAAACTATTGACTGACGATGGTTGAAGCTAGGTGGGGGGTACCCAGGATTCATCACACCATTCTTTTCATGTTGGGGTACTGGAGTAGCTTGCTAGAGCTGCCACAGCAAAGTACCTCGTGCGGATGAAACAGCGCAGTGGCTCAAACAACAGAAATTCATTTGCTTACAGTTCTGAAGGTCCAGGTCTTAGGCCAAGGTGTCAGCTGGGCTGGTTGCATTGTGCGGCCTCACTCCGCAGCTTGTAAGAAGCCGCCTTTACCCTGTACCTTCTCTCGGTCTTTCTTCTGGGCGTCTCCTCCTTCCTTATAGGCTCAGCAGCCCCATTGGATTAGCGCTCACCCAGATCACCTGATTTAACCTTAACTACCTCCTTGAAGGCCCTCTTTCCAAAGATGTCCACATTCTAAGGCACTGGAGGTTAGGCGTTCAATATATGAATTGGGGCGGGGCCGCACAATTCAGCTTATAGTAGGTGCCTATGAATGCTTCCATAATAAAATGGTTTTAGAGGTCAAAAACTGTTAGTGTGTGCGGGAGAGAGTCTATCTTGGGCAGCTTTTCTGCTAAGGCACAAACAAGGCCAGGTGAGCCTGACCTCTCGCCGCCCCCTTCCCTCAGTGGCTGCAGAATCCAGCAGCCACTGACCACAACCCAAATCAGCTGAGTTTTTTTGGTTACTTGATAAACACAACCAACCTCAAATTTGAGAACCCACTTTCGGAGGGTTATGTGTTTTATGAAGTGCAAGGATCACTCCACGGCTGGGAAGCGTTTACCTTCGGAGTGGAGAGGAGCCAAGCTGTTTCCCTGAAGCCTGGGACATGGGGCCAACCCATGTCCTAAAGGGGTTGGTTGTACCTGTTTAGCTCCCATTTTCTTGAATAAACCTTAATAGACTTTACCTACCACCCACTCTCCCCCCTCCCCCTGCACTTTTGCCCCTCCCCCTCTTACAAAGTACCCAAGGACCACGTGTATAAAATTTATACTGCCCAGGAAGGTCAGGCCTCCAGTGTCAGTCTCTTAGAAATGTAGAAAGACAGAAGTTTCTCAGGTTAGTTCCATCAACCACGGTGCACATTTCTCTCTCACATTCCCAATTCCTCTAATTCTCTCTTTGGCCTTTAACTCATCCCCCACTCTTCTTCACACCCCTCAAGTCCTCACATGTGCCACCTGGAACTGTCCCACTCTGACCTAAAGCTCTCCCACATCCTCAAAGTCTTCTCTGATGAACCTCATTTGCTTTCCCGCCATCATCAAACCTGGCTGTCTTGCCAGACTTCCCCATCAGGGCCCTCAAGGGGAGGTTGTTGATTCCCTTGGAGCCTACCCGTCAGGCTTACATTTGCCCCTCAGAACATTGCCACTTCCTAACCACTGACTCCTTCTCAGCCCAGGCCTCTCTTCTGAACTCCAGACCCATGTATTCCACAGCCCTTGTGGTATCTTCTAACTGGGATATCTCACAGGCACCCAAAACATAAACTATCCCAAATCTGATCCTTTATCTTTTTCTTACAAGCCTACTTCTCTAGTCTTTCCATCCTGGTGAAAGGATCTACTTGCGCCAAAACCCATGGGTCCCTTTGATGATTGCTTCCCCCTCACTCCCATATCCAAAACATCACCAAATTGTATGGATTCTTGTCTCCCGAATACCTCTCAAGTCCCCATGCCAGTCCAAGTCACTCCCGTCTCTCAGACAGACTGTTGCAATCACCTCTACCTGGTCTCCCCACATCTTCTCATGCCTCTTTCCCAGCCAGTCTCCACAAAGCACTCTTCTACGCAAACATGAGATATGACCACATTCTCCTTGAGACCCCTCAAATGTATGCCTTCACTCACAGGATGAACCCCAAATTCCTTAGTTAGCTCTATAAGGCTTTTTATAATCTGCCTACACACTAGCCTCCTTCCTACCACAATACCTAATGAAGAGACCAACACAGATATGGCACTTACCCTAAGGAAATAAACCAGTATACAAAATAACCATGACCATGACACATGCCCTGGCAGAAACTAACAGCTTCTGAGATAGACACTAATGGAGTGGAAGAGCTGACCTCCCTGAGATAAGAGGGTTGGGAAAGGCCTCTGTGAAGAGGTAGTAGTTAAATGGATTCCAGAAGCCTAAGGAGGTAGTGGGCGCTGGGAGGGCAGAAGGGAGAGTGACTTAGCATCTGCAAACTTTTGAAGCTAAGGTAAGTGACACGGTAGAGAAGGAGAAGGGCATTGTGGCTGAAGAAGAGTGAGTGACAGAGGAAGTGACGTGAGATGAGGTTAGGGATTTAGGCAGGGACTTAGCCATGACCAGGGAAAGAGTTGGGTCTAAGGACAATTAGACATTCCCCTTGCTGAATACACTTGCAGTCTCACCGAGGATCTTTTGTTTCTTTGAATGATTCTACATCCTCCCTAGCCCAGGGCCATCCAATCTGGGGTTTTCTCTGCTTGCAAAATTCATTTCTTCTTTTGTCACAGGGCTGATGTCAGCACAGCATTCAGGTCTCAGCTGAAATGCCACTTCCCCCGCATGGCCTGGCCACCCAGCTGCGGTCAGGCCCTCTCACATACTCTCATATCTCCCACAGGTTTCATTGGTGGCACCTGCCACAGCAAACTGATCGATTACATGTGTGTTTGTCAACTACTCTCTTCCAAACCCTGGGTGCAAGCCAGTACTTTAAAAATATGCTTACATAAATGAATGAATTCACACATTAATGAGAATTGAGGCAAGCTTACAATTTGTTTTTTTCTGAGGCTGACAATGACCATAGAAACTTTAAAGTTGGGAAGAGATTTGGAATCCATTAAGCCAAGCCAGTTGGTTTGTTGACGAAGGATGGGTCCAGAGAGGAGAAGCCACAGGTCCACAGTCGCTGAGCTCACCGGCAGGACCCAGTTCTGGACCCAGAGATAGGCCCTGACATTTTTCTCACTAAACCCTGTGGCACTTGACTCAGGTCCTGGGGGAAGTGAATTCCTGGAGACAGACTTTTTCTGGCTGCTAATAACTGACTAGGAAAAGAAAAATAATGTAGACAGCATTAGTGTTTCACTGATGGATTTAGTTACATAGATTAAAATGTCAGCTTGGTAAGGTTCCAGCATGTCTCTGGTCTGACACTAGCTTTAGAATGAAGGTAAAGACGTCCAGAGCTGGCTCCTTGACGAGTTGGGTAGCAGCGTCCCATGGGTCTCAGTCTCAAAACTTTGGTTCAGTTTGTCACGGTGGGTCTGGTTGGCTCCAGGGAGGCCCACAGCCAGAAAGAATAACAGGGGCGTGCAGTTCAGGCCTGAGACCTGTTGGCACCAAAGTGTGGGAAAAGTTCTCACAAGGCCGGCCCACAGTCCGCCTGGTCCAGACCGAGGTTATTAATCTTTCATGTCCCCAAACACTCAAGTCACAGAGCTTTGAAAAGGGAAAATGAAGTGGGACGGCAGGGAGGCAGTGTAGCAGAGTGGAAAGAACAGCAGAAGGTGACTTGGGAGCCTGGCCACCTGACATTCCCCTTCTGAAATAGAGAGGGTTGCACCAGATGATGTCCAAGCTGCCTACTGGCTTTACGGTTGGCTTCAAAGATTTTGAGTCCTGTTCAAACCTGACAGATCTGAACACATTTTCAGGCAGTAGGAGCACTGCCTATACTCGTGGAGTCAGGCTGCCTAGATTTCAGTCTTGACTTTACCATATAGTGTTAGCTATAGTCTCTGAAGGTCTTTGTGCCTCAATGTCCTCATCTGTAAAATGGGCCTCAGGGAGTTGTTTTGAAGTTTATGAGGGAATTCTATTAAAGCGGTTAGCACATAGTAAGTGTTCAATGAATGTTAACTATTACTATTATCTCCTGACATAGAAAAAGCATGCCCAGAGAAGACATGGACCACAGACAGCCAAAGGCTCATGGTCACTTGCACAGAGTAGGAGAAAGATAATTCCATAGCTTTCAACTATATTCTAATGATGTCAAAGGAAACAATACTCAGGACATCCTATATAATAAAAGGACAATATGCAAATTGACCCTAACGCTGAATGACCAGGAACGACTGGTCGCTATGACGCACACTGACCACAAGGGGGCAGATGCTCAATGCAGTAGCTGCCCCCTGGTGGTCAGTGCATTCCCACAGGGGGAGCCCCGCTCAGCCACAAGCTGGGCTGATGGCTGCGAGCGCAGCGGTGGTGGCGGGAGCCTCTCCTGCCTCCACAGCAGTGCTAAGGATGTCCAACTGACAGCTTAGGCCCTGGGGAGCGGGCCTAAGCTGGCAGTTGGACATCTCCCGAGGGGTCCTGGACTGCGAGAGGGCACAGGCCGGGCTGAAGGACCCCCCAGAGTGCATGAATTTTCGTGCACTGGGCCTCTAGTAAACAAATAAGCAGGATCCCAAACTGTTCATACACCTTGATCTCATTTTTGCAAAATTCCATACAAAACCCATAATACACATACAGATAAAGACTGGGAAGAAAGCCCAAAAAAGGGTTAGCAGCAATTATCTCTGGGAGGAGATAATGGCACTATCAGTGGTTTATATTTTCTATTTCATCTCTTATTTGCCTCTTTGTGTTTTCTAAATTTGTTCAGCAAATGTATGTTACTTAAAAAAAATATATATATCTTATTGATTTTTTTACAGATAGGAAGGCAGAGGGATAGAGAGTTAGAAACATCCATGAGAGAGAAACATCGATCAGCTGCCGAAACCAAGGTACATGCCCTTGACCAGAATCAAACCTGGGACCCTTCAGTCTGTAGGCCGACACTCTAGCCACTGAGCCAAACCGGTCAGGGCGTATGTTACTTTTAAAATATGTTTTAATGTTTAGGTCAGAGAAGAGAGAAAATAAATCAAATTTTGGTCAATGGCTCAATTATATTTATAGATTATTCATCACTGGGGACCCTCAATCAGTCTCATTCTGCACCTATCCATAAGTGGTTCTTACCACTCTTTCTGGGCTTCTAGTTATAAAACAACGTGCAAACTGGAGAAGCATCAGTGAGAAATTAAAGCATGAAAAGGGTGCACCTGATAATAATTATTTGTTAAGTGATTGAATAAATTAGATGATACTGTAGGTGGAATGTCCATGACATGAAAACTGATGGCACAGAGAGTAAGATCCATGATTGTTCATAAAACTCACCAGCTGATTACAGTTTTGCAGGAACACACACACACACACACACACACACACACACACACACACACACACTGAGTTTCCCCAGGCCTTAGCAGCTACTTGTGAGTATACATGCAGTTACATTAATGGTAATAATTCAGATTCCACTGGTGCTTTTCCCTACCTGCTTAACACAGAATCCCGTGAATGTAATAAAGTCAATGGACAATGAGAAAGCAGAGACAGATGTAAAAAGAAAATTATGTTCTGCTGTCTTTGAAGTGGTTTCTCTCTATTGATTTTTAACATATCAAACTTTTAAAATAACCTTCCAAGTGTATTCTTTGGAACGGCTATTACACACTGGCTTCTTTGAACTCTCAGGGTGTGTGAATGTGTATGTGTGTGTGTTTCCTTTCCTATGCAGTGTGTGTCCTTCAGCCAGTCTCTTGCTGGAAGGAAATGGATGGTCTTAAATGTTTCCTATCTTCCATGGCCCCAGGTCAGCACTGGGCACATATCACAGAATAACCACATTTTTAATCGGGATAAAAGCTTCAAAGTCTCTCCTGCCCTTTGGCCTAGTGGGGTTTCCTGGACTCTCCAAAGCCAGTCATTCCACGGCGAGGCTGGCGGTCTTTGTGCTAATACTGGGCAGTTTTCTGTTCTCTGCACCAAATACTTATTCATTGAAATGGGATCCAGGAGCAGTAGCTGGAAATGCCCCAAGTAATTTTTCTCACAGCCCCTCAATCCTTCCTCCCCTCGGTAATCCAAGAAGTAGAGTGGATCACATTGAATTTAAAGATTTAATGAGTAAAAGAAGATAAATCCAAAAGCACTTCCGGCTTTCAACACCTCATTCTTTCTGAAGTATTTGATATAGTGCTTTGGGGGGAAGAAAAGCTGCAGATGGGTAAATAAAGCGTTGAATTAACTTCTTTTCCTATTTATTCATCCGAAGCATTTTGTTAGATTGCCACAGCTTATCTAGAAAAACCTAGAGACCTACAGGGCTTGCTCTTTGTGTTGCAATGGCTTCCCTGTTGCATCCTCACTCTCCAGTGCCCACTCACCACCACTTATCCCTGGGAGAGACCTGTCTTAGTGCGTTAATGAAATCACTAATGTCTGGCCATATAGACCCTAATACCACTGTTTCTAGAGTGACATTTATATTATGCTCTGCCTCCTGTATCTTTCATGAGGGAGTTTTTATGTGTCACTAAAAAATACTGGATAACACTCTTTATGAGCCCCGTGATACCTCAGGCCATCAATACTTGTCCAGGCCCGATGAGATCATGCTATGGTTCTTAATCAGAGTGAAAGAGAGCAAGAAATACCTTTATTAGAAAATCAATTAAAAACCAGTTGGCCCAGGTAAACAAAGAGCATCATCAGGGCATGGAAAGGGGACCCATATGAAGTGGCCGGGCACTGCTCAGGAAAGGGCCTGAGGTTACTGGGCACTTCCATGCACAGTAGTTTTCTTTTAGATAAGAGTATTTCCTTCAAACACAAAAGCATTCTCGCGTGCTTTGAACGATTTTTTTCTGGGAGGAGGGACGCATTTTTAGAGAACCATCGACAGACATACCTGGTCCTCAACATACCCAGCCCCAGGCAGGAAGCCTGACTGACGTTAGCAGGGTGGTGCAGGCCTTGGGGTTTTGCTTCAGAAACAGTGGGGGTGACAGTTTCATGTCCAGATTCCAGGGTCCCATTCCCAGTGAGTCCTGTTTAGTCATGCTGAGAAGAGCCCAGAAATCTGCATTTTAAGCAAGCATTCCAGGTGGGTCTCATTGAAAAATTAAGGCTGAGAACCACTGTTGTAAGAGGTGCGATCCATGGGCCCAACCTTAGGGCAGAAAGTTCACCAGAAAGCCATGGGTGCTTGGGTCTCCCAATATAACTCCCCAAGACATGGACCATTCTCCTCCCCCCAGAATCATCCCTCAGGCCCCACTGTAGTCCCGCCTCACTTCCTGCCCGAACAACCCCTGATCTGATTCCAACCATCACAGGTTAGTTTCGACTGTTCTAGAACTTTGGGTAAAGCATGGAATCCTACTCTTCAGTGTCTTGTTTCTTTTGCACAATTTCATGTCTATGAGATTTTGTGATATAATAAATGTATAGCTCTAGGCACAGTGCTGGGTCACATTCAACTAATGCCAGTTGCAGTAATCATCATCATTATCAATATCATTTCGTCCTCTGAAGATTTATTATTATTTTGGTTTATTTGCTATTCAAAAATAATGGTAATAAGTATGGTGACCAGACAGCCTGGGAAAATACTCTTTTTTGCAGGCTGACAGTCTTCCTGTTGGAAGGTCCAGCTACGTCAGGGAAACCCTGAGGCATCAGACAGGAGACAGCTAACTTGACTGATGCCTTGTGGCTGTCACATGGACACTGATCACCAGAGCTCCATGACTGACCACAGCAATTTATCATGATTTCCTAGAGAGCCGGGCACAATTGTTACATGAATATTCCTGCTTAAGAAATACGGTTCACAAAGCTCATGTGTAATGGAGCCACATTCCCTCAGACCTGGGAAGAAACCGTTACTGTGAGAAGAGCTCTCCCTACATCTCAGCTTCTAGAAAACTGGCCATGGAGTCAGGTGTGTTCTCTTTAATTGCGTGCTGGCTATAATGATGACACTTAGAACACAGTTATTTAGTAAAATAGGGAGCATATGACAGGATACAAATATGTATTATTGTTGTGTGTGTTTCTGGTTTAAGTGGGGTTCTTTGTATGGGAATGTAGAGAGCAGAGAAACTGGCATTACTTTGACTTTATTATTTATGTATTATTTTTGTCAAGAAGGCTTTCAACCTGAAGTCCCTCCAGAGCAGATTAGCAACTCCTTCCAGGAAAATTAAATCTAGGCCTAAAAAAACACATGGCACTAAGCTCTCTTTAGAAAGGTATTCCCCTGGCAGAAAGTCTAATATTAGACATTATGCCCTGCTTGGAAAAAATAACATTCATATTAAATAATTTGCATTTGGAAAAAAAGGGTTATCAAGAGACACACACAAAAAATGCAGAAATCCTGAGTAAGGGCAGCTGCTCTCTGTCATGCTGATGATACAGAACAAAGTGGCTTGTGGGAAGGACATCATATTCCAGTCCATGGCAACCTCGGCATTAGACAGTGATGAACCTGAATGAGGAAGTGCGGAGTAGAAACCCTCGCTGAACTTGTAAAGCGAGAACTCTGTGCCCCTCCTGTTAGCTTGGGAGAATCCTTTTGCTTTGCTTTTAGTACAGAATTTTGTGGGTAGTCCTATTCGTGAATTTTTCAATAAATTTTTTCAGTGCCAGGTGCTGGGCAAGCTACACGCTTCAAAAAATATCTCCCTGTAGTGTGGAGTGGTACACATGCAGGTTCCATGAAACTGTTGTTTTGGCTCTGTGTTTAACTCATAGGCTCATCATTTCCTTCAAACAGATAAAACTGAAGGGTTGCATTTGTGTCTAGTTCCGACCTGGTCCTCACCACATTCTGTGCCGTATCTTGTTTCCCTTGTGATATGACCTCCTCGAAGGCAGGGCCCTGGTCTTACTCATCTTCAGTCGATCCAGGGTTAGCACAGGGCCCAGAAGCCAGAAATGACTCAAAACATTCTTGAATAGATGAATGAACAGGCAAAGGAGCTTTCTAATTTGTTTCAGAAAAAAAAAAAAAAACTTACAGAAATAAACACTAAGTAGAAGGTAATTCAAGTAGGAATTACCTGGAGAGTTGTTGTTAAAGGCTCATTCCCGGGTACTTCCCGGGAAAACCTTAATCAGGTCTGGGGTGGGTTTCCGGGAAAGCAAGTGTTTAATAAGCTCCCCGGGGGTTCTCATCGTCCTGCACGCACGTTTGGGAAACTCTGCTGCAGGGTAAAACCCGGCGGTACAGATAGAAGACAAACTGAAAAGTAAGGAATAATGTTTTAGCTGGAGACCTTATTTATATGGACAATGAGCACTGGTACCTTAAACATACTTTAAAAAATAAGCTAATGCTAGTATTCATCTTATCACAGTTCTGTCTCAAAGCCAGCCTTCCCCTGCACGGTAGTTCATCACTAAATGATTTGACTTCGTCCCTCCCCCACTTCTGATTTTGTCCAACCTCAGCAGCCCCATTGCTACTACTTCCATTTCCCTATTGCAATTCCTGATGTAAATGAGGGCCATTCTGAGGTTGCCTGAGAGGTAAATATACTGCCCATTGATTTTCACAAATCCGGTGGGTCCTGTGAAATCCTCTTAAATGAGTATCAAATACAGGAACAAAACTGGAATATTGAATAGGAAACGCCATAGCTCAGAGTGAAATGGGGATGTTTGTCTGTTCTGCTGAAAAACACAGGCCCAGTGTGATCCAGCGTAAGCCCAGACCAGTGTTGGTGAGCACATATTTTAAGGAAAAACCTCAGACATGCCCCAATTATTGTACAGATGTCCAGGTGAGAGCAAGACAAATGGGCCAGTGATTCTAATTGGCTCCTTGGACAAATTCAAATTTTGAATAAGCCAGAGAAAGAGATTGTTGTAGCATTATTTAGTAATGTCGTCTTGTAAAAGTATTACTTGATTGACATCCTAAAATATAATATAGCCCCTCCTAGAACCAGTCACAAAGTGCCACTTGCAAGCTTATGAAGCCCCAGTGATAAGAACGATGCCTTTGCCAGTGAATGGCTGGTGATGTGAGTCAGTCACCTTTCTTCCATCCAAGATCCTAATGCAATAGGCCTTCATGCAAATGTGCTTATTTGCATTTTAGTGCCCGTTGAGCACATTGTATATTTATTCTGTTAAAGTCTCCTCTGCTAGGTGCTAGAAGTATAAAGCAAACATGAGACTTGGTATCGAATCATGCAAGGTTCATAATCTGATAGAATAATGGCCTAAAATAAACAACATCATAAAGATAGAATATGCTAAATCCCAACTGTGATACAGACCAGGGCTTTTCAAACTTTAATGTGCATACGAATCTGGGGATCTTGTTATAATGCAGATTCTGATTCAGTCAATCCATGATGGAGCCCAAGTCCTACACTTCTAACAAGCTTCCTGATAGTGTAACAGTGTTGAACTTTGAGTAAGCAAACATTGGAGATCTGAGTACAGGTGTCAAGTAGGCAATAGGGTACATGCCTTTGAAGTTTAGGAGAGAGATACAGATATAATTTGGGGAGTTACAGGCCTGTAGATGGCATTGAAAGCCACAAGACTGGCTGAAGTCACCAAGAGAATGAGTGTGGAGAGACAAGACCAAGGAGTGGACATTTGTGGAATATAATGAACAACATAAACTGATGAACAAAAATAGTTCCAGAGACAGAAGCATCGGACAGACTGTCAAACCTCAGAGGGAAAGCAGGGGAGGGGAGGGTGGTTAAGAGGTCAACCAAAGGACTTGTATGCATGCATATAAGCATAACCAATGGACACACACACTAGGGGGGTGAGGGCATGTACTGGGGGGTGAGAGTGCTGGGGAGAGGTCAATGGGGGGAAAAGAAGACACATGTAATACTTGAAATAATAAAGAATTAAAGAAAAAACAAACTGTGAAGAAGAAATCAGAAATTTTAATTTATGTAAAATATATGATAGTGTCATTTGGACTGCTTTATGAATCTATTGTTAAAATTAATTAATGTATTTCAGTACTTGAAAAATAAATAAATACATAAAAAGCTTCTGCACAGCAAAGGAAACCAGCATCAAAATAAAAAGGGAACCCATTGTATGGGAGAATATATTTGTCAATGATATATCTGATAAGAGGCTAATTTCTAAAATATATAAAATACTCATACAACTCAACAAAAGGAAGACAAAAAAGCCAATTTGCTTTTTAATTTATTGTTAAAAATCTAACAAAGCATGTGCAGAATGTGCATGCAGAATTAATTTTCTTAATTTATATTTATTGCTGAAAGTATTGCGGATGTCCCCTATTTTTCCCTCATTAACTCCCTTCACCCTGCTCCCCCTCCACACTTCTTCAAAGAGGACATACAAATGGCTAAGAGGCATGTGAAAAAAGGTTCAACATCACTAATCCTCAGAGAGATGCCAATTAAAACGACAATGAGGCACCACCTCACACTTTACAGAATGGCTATCATCAATAAATCAACAAACAACAAATACTTGTAATAATGTGGAGAAAAAGAAACTCTTTTACACTGTTGATGGGAATGCAGACTGGTACAACCACTATGGAAAATAGTGTGGAGTTTCCTCAAAAAATTCAAAATGGTACTGCCATTTGACCCAGTAATCCCACTTCTAGGAATATATCCTAAGAAGCCTGAAACACCAATCAAAAAGAATATATGCACCCCTATGTTCATAGCAGCATTATTTAAAATAGTTAAGATCTGTAAACATTCCAAGTGACCATCAGTAGATGAGTGGATAAAAAGCTGTGATACTTTTACACAATGGAATACTATGCAGCTTTAAAAAATGATCTCTTACCCTTTGAGATGGCATGGAGGGACCTGGAGAGTATTATGCTAAACGAAATAAGCCAGTCAGAAAAGATAAGTATCACATGATCTCACTTATATCTAATGAACAAATTAAACTGATGAACAGAGTGGATCCAGAGACATTGAAGCATGCAACAGACTGATGTATTTCATAGGGAGGCGGGTGGGTGTGGGAAGAGATTAATCTGGGAACTTATATGTATATATGGATAACCCATAGACATAGAAAATAGTGCAGTGAAGGCCTGGAGAAGGGGTGGGAGCAAGGTGGAGGGGTCAATGGGGGGAAAATAGAGGACATCTGTAATACTTTCAATAATAAATATAACTAAATTAAAAAAACAAAAGGCCAAGGAGTGGGGTGCATGCAAATTTGGCTGGATCAAACGGCTCCTTTCGAAGGGAGTGAAAAATAGGAGCTCCAAGTTGCAGTCTGATTGTAAAGGTCTCAACTACCATTTAAAAGAATTTGAGCTTACAGGGAACTCATACTACTTTACAAAAGGAAGATAAACAATCCAATCAAAAATGGGCAAAGGCCCTAAATAGACACTTTTTGAAAGAGGACACACAGAAGGCCAAGAGATATATGAAAACATGCTCAAAGTCACTAATCATCCGAGAGATGCAAATCAAAACAACAATGAAGTACCATCTCACACCTGTCAGAACGGCTATCATCAACAAATCAACAAATGACAAGTGCTGGTGAGGATGTGGAGAAAAAGGAACCCTTTTGCACTACTGGTGAGAATGCAGACTGGTGCAGCCACTGTGGAAAACAGTATGGCATTTCCTCAAAAAATTAAAAATGGAACTCCCATTTGACCCAATAATCCCACTTCTAGGAATATATCCTAAGAAGCCTGAAACACCAATCAAAAAGGATATATGCACCCCTATGTTCATAGCAGCATAATTTGCAATAGCTAAGATTTGGAAACAGCCTAAGTGCCCATCAGCAGATGAGTGGATTAGAAAACACAATGGAATACTATGCTGCTGTAAAAAAGAAGGAACTCTTACCATTTGCAACAGCATGAATAGACCTGGAGAGCATGATGCTAAGCGAAATAAGCCAGTCAGAGAAAGAAAAATATCACATGACCTCACTCATTTGTGGAATATAATGAACAACATAAACTAATGAACAAAAATAGAGCCGGGGTGGGGGGAATATTTTAGAATATAATAGAACTAATCCTGCTATTTGCAGATTTTTTATATTTCCTACAACTTTTGTGATTTGATACTATGTTAGTACAGTTTTGGTAATATTATTATACTTAAAACTAGAGGCCTGGTGCATGAATTCATGCAAGTGTGGGGTCCTTCGGCCTGGCCAGCGATCGGGGCTATCTCACCCAATTCCAATCGGGGCTGATGGGGGCCAGCCAGCTGGGGAGGGACTGTGGGAGGGCTCCAGGGTGTGTCCGGCCCTCTCGCCCAGTCCCGATCAGCTGGACCCCAGCAGCAAACTAACCTACCGGTTGAAGTGTCTGCCCCTTGGTGGTCAGTGCATGTCATAGCGACTGGTCAAGCAGTCGACTGAATGGTTGACCGATGGGTTGGACACTTAGCATATTATGCTTTTATTATATAGGATCCTTTTTTTTCTTAAAATATTAATGTTTATTGCATAAAATATTATTATATTTAAGATAATTTTTCTTGAATAATTGGTGTTTATTGCATGTAACATTCTTATATTTAAAATCATTTTCTTGAGATATTAATGTTTATTGCATGTAACATTCTTATATTTAAGATAATTTTTCTTGAAAAAAAAAGACTAAAACAAAAAATAAATAAAACAAGAAATAAAATAAAAGAATTTGAACTTGAAGAAACAATTTTTGTTCTTGATGGTCTTGGGGGATGCTAGCAGCTAATGTAGCTGTTGGCAAGATGACATCAGCCTCATGTAGGCCCATGACCTGGTACTTACACAAATAGAGTCATGTTAAACAAGTTAGGCTAATATGCTACTCTGGGGCTCTGATAATTCCACAAAACATTTAGAAAGCAATTTTGAGTGACTTCTCAATGCTGCAAGCAAGTTATTCCTGCAACAGAGGGCAGACTATAAATATGACACATCTCTGTTTGGTAATTGCTTTATTTCAGATTAAGACGAGCAATTTTCTTGTCAGAGACAGGCATGCAGTAGAAAGGGAGTGGGGACGACATTTGGACAGCTCAGGCAGTTTTTGCAATTTGAAAAGCCATCTGCAGTTATTTTCTTTTAAATTAACATGGCAGGTTCAGCATTAGCACCAAATTTGTTTTCTCTGTGGTCCCTTTGATTTGATGCACTTTAGAGCTAAAAACTTTATTAATCCTGTTAAGTACAGACCTGTTGTGTCTTGTTATTTCCCTCTGAACTGAACTGAGTCTGTTGTGGGAATTCTTGGAGGAAGTGGGTGAGGAGGTTGGAAAAACTGGATGCTGGTCGTGGATGTCCAGGTTTACCAATTCCATCCAGCCTAGTCATGAAACATTCCTAGGCTTGTACTTGGCTCCGTGTAATGAGCTAGTCACCATGTGTTTGTGTGTCTTTTATATGTTGACTACAGGCCCAGTGCATGAAATTCATGCACTGGTAGAATCCCTATCGGCTGCCGCCTGGGCCCTCACTCCCTTCCCCCCACCGGCCCTGCCCCCTGGTCAAACTCCCAGATGAACTCCCAGTTGAGGGGACAATTTGCATACTATGCTTTTATTATATAGGATATGTGTGTTAACCTGGCCTTTCCAAGGGCAGCAACTGTGGAGATGTGTACCCAATGATTATGAGATAACTGTGACTAACTCATTCCATTTACTGAAGAGAGCAGCAATAATTGTCCCCACGTTTCTTTGTCTACTCTAATTCTTTTTCAAAATTGTTTCTGAAGGTAGTAGAACTTGCTAAGAGAGGATAATAAAGGGAGCATCACCTTTAAAAAGTTCTATTTTATTTACATAGAAAAACCCAATGCAAAAACAACGAATTGTTAAACATTTGTTAATTCTTGGGTGTGACAATTCTGGTGTTTGTTTTTCCTACTTTTAAAATATTGTAACTTTCTTCAAAATATTTTTTTAAATGGTCTACGGAGAACTTGCACAAACCTTGAGGTACAGTTTTCCCCTGACTTGTCTTTTTTGCCTCCCCTGGCCTCGAATCAGAAATCATGTCAAGAGATTGAAAAAAAAAAAAAAAAAAGTAGTGATGAACTTTTGCACCTTAAAATTAACTTAAAACTACTTTAGGTGATAAGGTGATTTTTCAATACTGAATTTTTTGCTAATTTCCATGCACTAACACTGACTCTGGGGTGTACAGGTCAATGGGTTTTGACAAATGCAGAGTTAGCGACCACCACCACAATTGAGACACAATTTCCATCACCTTTTGCAGTCAACGCCTTCCCCCACCCCGACCCCTGGCACCCACCCATCTGGGTCTGCCCCTATCGTTTTATCTTTCCCAGAATAGTATTCTTTTTTTAAGTATAGTACCTGACTTAGATAGAATTTTTATTTTCTGATGACTTTTATTTTCTAGCTTCTAATTGTGATAAGTTCTTATTGTTCAATAAGCACAACATCATTTTTTATTTTCCAAACCAGTTTGAAGTAAACAGTAACAGTAAAATAGTTTCTTGTCATCAAGCTCTCACTTTATTTTTCAGGCCAAAAATATCAAATCCCAATCTTCTGTAATCTACTGATCCTTTTGTGTAAGTGGATTTCACGTGGCTTTCCCATCGAGAGCTAATTGAGGCTCAAGTTCTGTCATCAGAATCTCCCATGCAGTTTCTGTCAGCGTCCTTAGGAAGGTGCAGAATGAACCAACACCAAATGTATTTCCCTCTCAAGGGCTCCACAGCACTTCCTTTCCGGTTTCCACTTTGTGTCAGAACCCACAGTAAGCTGATTTGACACGAAGGTGACAGCTTTTCTTTTCTTCCTCTGTTCCATTTAATTATTTTTAGCAGAGACATAAAGAAGTTTTAAAACTGCTTTCAGCACCTTCTTTTCAAATACTACATTCCAAGTTCAAGCTCAAACTTAAGCGTAATGAGCCTCTTATCAACACTTGACAAAAAAAGAACATAATGAATATATGCAAACACCCTCTTGACAAGACTGCTTACATCTTTCCTATGAAAGCACAGTGTAGGCTATTTCCATCTACTTTTTATACATAGCGTTTTCATAATCTACCTTGGGGCCTTAGCAATAGGAGGAGTTCCTGAGAAAAACCGGTTCACTCTGCAGACACTGCGAAGGAAAAATCAAGCGAGAAGCGGAGACTCTCATTCCACCTCTGTGCTCACTTGCAGAACTAACTTCAAATTTTCACCCAAAGCAATTAGAAGGCACATTTAGAGTTGGGAAACACACATGCTTTATCAATGAAGTCAGGAAGCAACCATTATTATTTTCTTTACTGTAAAGAGAAGACAATTTTATAACATGTATTAGGGGAAAATCGCAGAGATTCTGAGACCATATGATTTAGCAAGTAGATAGATAGATGGACAGTTAAGATAATCATATAAGACTACTTGTGGACCTTCCATAATTTTAGTATGAATTATTTTAAAGCGCTTAATGTACATATTTACATGGTTGTGTAACTGACCATAATAATTTATGATAGCAAATGAACAGAGAACTAATTTTTGCTTTATTTCATAAGGACCAAACCTAACATATATGCATACAAATTAATTTCACAGCATAAAATGCCAAAATGGTAAAAAGCTGTGTGGTCTGTCATCTTTTAATTTAATACTTATAGTTTTACATGATTTTTTCAAGATGAGAAATGTGTTTGAATGTCTTCTTTAAATAAAGCAAGGAGCTGCTTAATATATTTGAATAACCAGCAGCCAAAATAATCAGCTCCTAATCTATGTTCCCATTATAACACTTTGGACATGTTTAATTTATGTATATGGCCTGCTTGAATACACAAGCAAATATACCCCAGCAAAAAAACAAGACAAATATTTATGTAAAAATAAATAGTGTTTTAGCAAACAGGCATTCCGGGTGAGGGCTGATGTTTTATGACTTGACTCTTAGCCTCGATAAAACTTGCTCACAAGGCAGCATTTTTCTTTGGGGATAAGTCATAACTTTGCCACGGAGGGCTATTAGGGGACCATTTACTGACATGGGACTGAACCTATAATTCCCACAGAGAAATGCTATTTAAAAAGAAAGGCTGACATAGGGGATTTTCGGGAAAATCCCCCCCTGGGGGCCTGACAGTCTCCTGGTGCCAGACATGCCAGGCAATTCCTTCTTGGGACAGAGAATACAACCTGCGGCGATAGTTCCTGAGTGAGACCTGGCAGGAGCGCATCCCTTCACGAAAGGGATCTGCAGGTTCACACCAATGGAAAAATGAGAGGCTGTTTCACTGTCTCCATACGGAGAGACGTGTCCCTTGGTTCAAGGTCTAATAATATTTCCTGGGGGAGGATTTGAGCAAAGTGCTAATGGACCGAGTCCCAGGAGGTACTAAATCGATTTCATCATAAAGCTCTGATGAAACCCTCTGATGACCCTGAATGAGGTAAAAAGGAGTCCGGGCCCTCTCCCTCCATCGGTTCTGGAGCTGCGGTGAGAGCATGGATTCATCTGCGCGCATCAGGCACCTCCCACCTCCTGTCTTTGCGCAAACAGGGAATCAGGCTCTGTCTAGGAAAGTTCACCATTTTCTGCCCCAGGACCAAAAGCGATGTGGGCAATAACTAAGCACTCCCTGCACATTGCATTTAAGATGGACTAAGACAGGTGAAACTCCTTGCCAGGTCCCTCTGTACGTCTTGGTCTCCGGAAATTGTTTTCTTGTGCCATGAAAATAGCCAAAGCACAGACGAGCTAGAGAAGAGGATCAGTCTTGGTGAGGAGCAGGTCCTAAAGCAAAGGGCCAGCCTGCACATTCCCTTCTGCTCTGTGACCAGGTAGGAAGAGAGGGCAGGGTCCCCAACAGCACGCAGAGTACCAGTCTATCAGGTTTTACTGAAGAGTGAGCAAAAGAACATGGGCTGAAGTCACAGTATAGATATTTGCATTGCATATAAGACACAATTGAATAATATATTTATACACAAGCTTCAAATTGCTTCCAAATTATTATTGATCCAGCAACCCACCATGGGGAGAAAGGGTCTTATTATTACTACTAATTTAAAAATTGATTATCAACTTTCTTCTCAAGTGGACAGTTACTGGAGAGTTCATCTCCTCCCTGACTAACACTCCAGAATCAAAGCCAACATTTATGAGTGTTCACTATGTGAAAGGTATTCTGCTTAATGTTGTACATGTATTTAGCTAATTAACTTATCCAAACCTATGAGCTATGCATATATTATATACATGTTATATTTACTTCTATTTATCTAATTTACTCACCCCAACCTGTACGATACGCATATGATGGCACAGCAGTAAAGATGGCACAGATGAGAAAAATGATATACTCTGGTAGAAACAGCCCTGGATTTAGAGTCTGATGAAAATTCCAGATTCATGGATGGTACAACTTTGAGGTAAATTAGAGGAAGCCTAGAGAAGCCTGTTAGCCTGGGAACCCATTTCTCTGGCCTTGGGCAAGTTGCTGAATCATTCTTCCCCTCCCGTTGCTCTGCAATTTAAATGGGGGAAAAACCTCATTGAGTTGTGAGTTTTCAATTACTAAGTGTAATTAACCTCCTTAGAGCAGCAATTTTTAACTGGTGTGCCACAAGAATTTTTAAAATATACAATACCTGACTATTTAGTCAGAGGGACTGACCTCTTCCCCTTACAATGTAAAAAAAAAAAAAAATAAATATATATGTATAAATATATATATTTTATATATATAAAAGATATATATATAAAATATATATATATAAATATATATATATATATATAGTGTTATATTTACTTCTATTTATCTAATTTACTCACCCCAACCTGTAAGATACGCATATGATGGCACAGCAGTAAAGATGGCACAGATGAGAAAAACACAATAGCCGTCGGTGTGAATGAATCAAAATTATACCTTTTTTGGTCAAACTGGCAAAAAATATATTTTTGGTGTGCCGAAGAATTTTAGTTAAGTAGTTTACGTGTGCCGTGAGATGAAAAAGGCTGAAAATCGCTGGCTTAGAGCAGTGTCTAGCATAAAAAATGTTCCATAAGTGACACTTCTTAACATTGTTTTTACTTCCTAGCTATATGTCCTTGGACAGGCCACTTCATCTCTCTGAACTTAAGAAAATGCTTGTGATAATACCTGCCTTCCTCACAGGCTTAAGAGAGATAATAGGTATGAAAATAAAAAAGGTTTTGAATGAAAAGAGTCTAGAGAAAGGTGGTATCATTTTTATGACCTCTGAGTTTGTCCCCAGCCCTGGCCAGTCTTCTGAGAACCATTTCTGACCATTTTGTGTGGAACTAAAAGGCATTAATTCCTTAATTCATTCTCACAACTAAGTATTTCCTCTGCACTAAGAGATGGGATATGGATAAGAAACTGTGGTTTAGGCTCTCAAGGAGTTTGCAGTCTGGGAGGCGAGACAGATAAAAACAAGCATCCTAAGTGCGGGAACTGAAGGGGCTGAAGGAGGCAGAGCCACAGCCTCGGCCTGGGCTGGCGCGGGCAGGGCCAGGGAAGGCCTCTGCGGGGCACAGTTCAACATCACCGTGGCCGCCAGCAACTCAGAGTCCACGTATTCAACTGCTCCTTCCCTACGTTTTTTTTTTTTTTAAAGAAGTGAATTTATATACATGTCAGGTGTCTTCTGACAGTTTGCTCTATGACAGAGAGAATGATCTAGGGCCTCTCAAGCAATTTCTTTCTGTTGTAACTCTGTTAGGGTTGGGCCTCAATGACACCAAGATTGTGGGATTCACCATAAACCTGCAGAATACATTTGTTTGACAGCGGAAAAGTCTGGGTTTTCTGAAACATGGTGCCTGTAATCATTCTTTCATTAGATATCTTAATAACGTGGTATCATTAGCCAGGAAGAGTTGTGGAACTCTTCATAATTATTTTAACACCTTAGATATCCAACTGCACCGTTTCCGGTCACCCAGTGCTTCTCGGTCTTTCTCCAAAGGGTCACTAGTGGCAGCCAAGAGGAACCAAGGGCCTTTTTTGAAGTTTCACATTTTATCCTAAAAATTAATAACAATTTTGCAGTGTGAGCCATAAGCTAAATGTATTTATTTTAAGAATATTATTCTATATCTTACATAATAAGGTTATATTCTCTCTATATCTTGTTTCTCTCCAAATTTTCTCTCCTCAAATCCCATTTCTTTTTTTTTAAATATATTTTTATTGATTTCAGAGAGAAGGGAGAAGGAGAGAGAGATAGAAACATCAATGATGAGAGAGAACCATTGATTGGTTGCCTCCTGCACACCCCACACTAGGGATCGAGCCCGCAACCCAGGCATGTGCCCTGACCAGGAATCAAACCATGACCTCCTAGTTCATAGGTCAACACTCAACCACTGAGCCACACCAGCTGGGCACCTCCACTTCTTAATATTCCTCTTTTCCCAATCATAAAAGCAATGCCATTGTTGTAAATTAGAAAATTATATCAAATTTCAAATTAAGAAATTAGGCTCACCTGTAATTCCCAGACTACCATCCATATTAGTACTTTCCTGCCTGGTTATTTTCACATATATGTACAACACGTAATACACAATTATGGAAATACACACAATTTGAGGTCATCCTATCTCTATCTCCAAGGCTATGTCCTGCTTTTCTTACTTAACAGTAATTATTTGATAACCATCTTACCTAATAATAGACAAACATGTAAATTGACCGTACCTCCACTACACCCTCCAGCCAATCAGGAGTGATATGCAAATCAACCCAACAAAGATGGTGGTTAATTTGCATACACAGGCGCTGAGCAACCGGGGCATTCCGCCCCACCCCTGGTCTCTCAGGGCCTCTGGTCAGCATGGGAAGGCAGTGCCAGAGCGGAAAGAGGAGGCTCCGGGTCTGGGCCAGAGTGGAAAGGCAGTGCTGGCAGCCAGGGAAAGGAAGGCCCATTCTAGCACAAATCTTCGTGCATCGGGCTTCTAGTCCTATATAATAAAAGGCTAATATGCAAATCAACCAAATGGAATAATGATCAGTTGCTATGATGCACACTGACCACCAGGGGGCAGATGTTCAGCACAGAAGCTGCCCCCTGGTGGTCAGTGCACTCCCACAGGGGGAGCGCCACTCAGCTAGAAGCCAGGCTCACGGCTGGCGAGTGCAATGGTGGTGTCGGGAGCTTCTCTTGCCTCCGCAGCAGCACTAAGGATGTCTGACTGACGGCTTAGGCCTGCTCCCCAGTCAGACATCCCCCTAGGGCTCCCAGACTGCGAGAGGGTGCAGGCCGGGCTGAGGGACCCCACCCCCACGAGTGCACAAATCTCGTGCACCGGGCCTCTAGTTTTTATATAATCGTTTGATGAGTATAAGATTCTAAAGCACAAGATCTGTAGCTTGGGTTTGAATTCAAACTCTGCTTTTCTTATTGGCCTCAGGTATAGTATTAATTGAGGTTAGTAATATTATTTTCATCATAAGGTGGCTTTGGGGATAATATGATTTAATCCAGGAGAAGAACTTAGACACTGCCTACCACATAGTGAGACTATATTAGGGTTTAATGTTATTTCTTCCCACTAATTCAAGAGGCAACTTTTGCCATAGACTGAACTCCCTTATTTATTTTGGTCTGAGAGCTCCTAGATCTTCTGTTTTATTCCACTGAGAGCAATCTATCTATTTATGTGCCCAAACTATCTTGTTTAACATGTTGTCTTTGCACAAGGAGGCCAAACTAATTAGGCTAATTTCCCTCATTACACTTATTTTTAGAATTTTCATGGCCATTCTTTCTTGTCCACAGGAACTTTAGTCTAGCTTGCTTTGTCAAATATTTTCCTTATTATCTACATTTAAATTGCATTTGCTGAATAGTCGACTACATGACCCTTTACACTCCTTCTATGATTTACTGTTCTTCACTTTTATTAGATGCTGCATTAGCCTTACTTTAGTCTACTCTACTCATAAGGCTTTTCTCTACCACAATCTCTCTTAGCCCTGATACTTATTCAGTTATTTTAAAAGACTTTTTATCTCAAACTTGGTATAAAAAGAGAGAATAGAACAGGGAAATAATATCCTGGCACTTGAAAAGCATTATCTCTATACCTGTATACCCGGGTGCATTCCCAAAGCATGTTCTGTGGGAGACTGGTGCTATAGGATGCTAACAGGTTTTATTACATGGGAGGGAGGGGGAGGAGTGGGCTGTGTGGTTAAATTAATTTCTTTTATTCTGTAATAATTCTCACAAACTTTCGTATTGCTAATGTACTTTCTGAATCTCCAAAAGGAGATATATTTTGCAGAAGTGCCCAAACTTTTGACCATGTGCCCTCTTCTAGAAGGAGCATCCCTTAGGAATTAGGCGTCTAGATGCACTGGTTTGGGAAACTGCTATAAATGGGTTGCTTCCAAGATTTTGCGGTTGGTACCAAGGGAGGTTTTTTTTTTTTTTTTTTTTTCCCTCTTTCCACAAGCACTGTTCAGGAAGGTGGGCTATTCACTTTAAAATCTAGAATAATTGGTCTTGAATCTAAAGGAAATTCCTCTCCGATTTGGTCTGTGGGTTGACTGTGAGTTCCACTTGTTGGCAATGGTAAGCGTTTCACCTCGTTCAATATCTTCACTTGTGTTTCAGTGGGAAGCTTGGATCAACCCAATAAGCCAAATGCTACTCTAAATGAGAAGATTGGTCCAATATGCTATTGGTTACATTCGGAACTGACTCAACACTAAGTCAGAATTGTTGACGAACACAGAGCAAATGGTTCCTAAAATACATACTGAATTTATTTTTAAAATTCTTCATTTGGAAGAGAATGATTTTTCTCCTTCAGGGAATTTTTATTATTTAAACAAAACAACACTCTCTGCACAAGTATTAGGCTATGTACCAAAATAAAGTGTTCTTTTTTTTTCTTCTTTTTTGGCAGGAGGGAAATCATTTTCATGTAGTCATTTGTTGGACCTTGGGGTAAAATTATATTTCATAGTTCCCTTGTTCCCAGGCTATGGTAAAAAAGAGATTGATGTCTGAAATTTCAACTGTATTTGTCTTACAAATTTGTTTGATTCTCTAAGGAATAATTATCTCATATCTTTTGAAGGTTAGTAATTCCTAAGGAATGACCTCTCGGTTATAATTAGAATAAGGGTACTTACATGCAGCTAGGAAAAGTGAAAGCTAATGGCCCTAGTATCTGGCATGACTATGTTATTAAACAAATGAAACAGTAATGCTCCTTGAAACAAACAGCAGGAGTCACAGGGACACAGTTCAATCAAGTAATCATTTTTTCTTTCATTTTCTGAGAACAGATAATGTTGAAATACATGATAAAATAACAATGTTCAGTAAAAAATATGTCATCATAGAATACTAAAGCTATATAAACTTGGGAATGGTGTGTCCAGTGACTTTTGAGCGGGATTTCCAATGGTTCTTTCTTTCCCCAATTTGCTACCAGTAGTTTAGTGAGACTCAGACATTAGATTTATGACTTAAAGAAGAAAGGGAAAAAAAACACACCAAAACACTTAGCTTAGTACAAGCCACTCAGAACTTTAGTGACTATGTGAGCTAGAAAAAAAAAAAATGGCAAGGGAATGTAAAAGAAACTTCAAGTTCTACCTTCCAACATCTCAAAAAATGGAAGATGGGAGCAACTCAGTTTTGGTGTTATTGAGTGAAGTGGTTCTTTCCCTAGACTGAGTAAAATATTATAGTTCAACTAGTGTTCAAGTGCATGAATTCGTGCACATTGGGAGGAAATTAATTAGAAGAGTTATTTTAATATCGCTATTTGCCCTTTCTCTATAATATAAGTGTCAACCAAATTCACGATCAACAATGACAGATCGAAACACATGCGTGCAATTGGCGCCAGAGAGAGCTTTAAATGTATTGCAAAAGCACAAATCAACTTAGCCTTTTGTATATATAGAATAAATTTGCTTAATTAGACCTGCATTCCAATGTAGCTACACTTTTTCCAGCCCACTGAATCACCCCAACTTATCTTTCAGGTAACTGTCAGCAATACAACAGTAAATATTAACATGAAGCAGATTATTGTAGATCATGCAAGGAGAACAAAGGGTAAAATATTTAACTGCAGCAGTGTTTGACTATATTCTGTGCAGTGAGAAAACCTGAAGTCATTTTCAAGGTCCACCATTCTTACTTCTTTTCAGTTGGGTCTAGTTTCTAAATCTCCATTTTCCGGCTAATGAGAAGAAAATAGGATTCCACCAAGTCTCCTATCTACCTACTCCGGGACTTCTGTGAGGAACAAATGAGAAGAGGCACGGGAAAACACTTCACAGACATTTGGTTACAGTGTGAAATGTTTCCACCTGGCTATAAATTGCAAGGGAGAGGAAGCCGGGCGCTGCTACATGATGTCATTGCCTGGCGCCCACAGCCACCATTTCCAGGATGGACTGGACTGTGGGCCACATTTTGCGCCATGGGGTCTTGGCAGCTTTGGCTGTGATTTGGTGGGCTGTTGCTCCAGGGTGGTGGCAGGGCCTGTGTCCCACTTGGGGGGAGCTGAGTGTTGCTTTGTGAGTGCCAGGTCCACAGTGCTATTTCTCTGTGAGCATCACGGCAGCTCCTGCGTTGAGCATCTGCCCCCCGGTGGTCAGTGCACATCAGAGCGACTGGTTGGACAGTCGGACACTTAGCATATTAGCCTTTTATATATATATATATATATATATATATATATACACACACACACACACACATACACACACACACATATATATACATATATATGTATATATGTGTGTGTGTGTGTATATATATATATACATATATATATATATATATATATATCCTATCTAATAATAGACAAATATGCAAATTGACCATACCTCCGACACACTCACAAGCCATGCCCACCATCCAATCAGAGCGAGTATGCAAATTAACCCAAACCAAGATGGCTATAGCCACAGAGAGCAAGGTTTCCTAGGTAACAGAGGAAGCCAAGCTTTCTGCCTGCCCTTGCCAGGCCTAAGCCTCCACTCAAGCTACAAAGTTTCAATTATAGAAGGTAAACAAATTCAAACAAATGGCAGCAGAATGGAGCTTGAGAGAGCAGGCGAGGGTTGCCGGTGGCAACAGGGGAAGCAAAGCTTTCCGCACACCCTGGCCGGGCTCACCCGCTTAAGGCTACAAAGTTTCAATTGTAGAAGGTGAATTAACTGCCACAGAAATGGCTGCCGCCCCGGAGGGAGCAGCAGGCTTGGCTCCACTCCAGGCTACAAAGTTTCAATTGTAGAAGGAAAATAAATCCCAGATACCAGGGCCTCCTCTTGGGTCGCCAGGGGGCGTGGCAGGCCTGCAAACCACCACAGGCCCCTCGCTCAGGCTGCCCCACGCCCCAAGGGAACCCCACCCTGATCAGGGACACCCTTCAGGGCAAACCGGCTGGCCCCCACCCATGCACCAGGCCTCTATCCTATCTAATAAAAGAGTAATATGCAGATTGATCATCACTGCAACACACAATATAGCTGCCCCCATGTGGTTAAAGATCCTGCCCCCATGTGGACACAAGATGGCCACCACAAGATGGCCAGCAGGAGAAGGCAGTTGGGAGGCACCCGGCCTGCAAGGGAGGGCAGTTATGAGGGACCAGGCCTGCAAGGGAGGGCAGTTGAGAGAGACCAGGCTTGCAAGGGAGGGCAGTTGGAGGTGATCAACCCTGCAGGAGAGGGCAGTTAGGGGTGACCAGGCTGGCAGAGGAGGGAAGTTGGGGGCAAACAGGCTGGCAGGGGGGCAATTAAGCATCAACCAGGCTGGCAGCGGAGTGGTTAGGGGGTGATCAGGCTGGCAGGCAGAAGCGGTTAGGGGCAATCAGGAAGGCAGGCAGGCAAGCAGTTGGGAGCCAGCAGTCCTGGATTGTGAAAGGGCTGTCCAACTGCCCATTTAGGCCCGATCCCACCAGGATCGGGCCTAAACGGGCAGTCGGACATCCCTCCAGGAGTCCCAGATTGGAGAGGGTACAGGCTGGGCTGAGGGACAACCCCCCGCCATGCACGAATTTCATGCACCGGGCTTCTAGTATATATATAATTAGAGGCCTGGTGCACGAAATTCACGCATAGGGGTGTGGGGGGGTGTCCTTCAGCCCGGCCTGCACCTCTCCCTTGGGAGATGTCCGAAACACATGCAGTCAAACATCTCTCTCACAATGTGGGACTGCTGGCTCCTAACCATTCGCCTGACTGCCTGCCTGCCTGATCGCCCCCTAATCGCTCCCCTGCTGGCTCAATTGCCCCCAACTGCCCTCCCCTGCCCTCTCCTGCTGTCCTGATTGCCCTCAAAAGCCCTCCCCTGCCGACCTGATCACCCCCAGCTCCCCCCCCCCCCCCTGCTGGCCTGGTCGCTCCCAACTGCCCTCCCCTGCTGGCCTGGTCGCCTCTAACTGCCATCCCTTGTTTGCCTGATGGCCCCCAATTGCCCTCCCCTGCTGGCCTGGTTGCCCCTAAGTGCCATCCCCTGCTGGCCTGGTTGCACCCAACTGCCATCCCCTGCTGGCCTGGATGCACCCAACTGCCCTTCCCTGCTGGCATGATCTCGCCCCCAACTGCCCTCCCCTGCAGGCCTGGTAGCCCCCAGCTGCCCTCCCCTGCAGGCCTGGTTGCCCCTAACTGCTCTCCCCTACTGGCCTGGTCACCCCTAACTGTCCTCCCCTGCAGGCCCTGTTGCCTCCAACTGCCCTCCCCTGCTGGCCCAATCACCCCCAACTGCCCTCCCCTGCTGACCTGGTTGCCCCCAACTGCCCTCCCCTGCCAGCCATCTTGTGACAACCATCTTGTGGTGGCCATCTTGTGACAACGTGGGGGCGGCCATCTCGTGATGATGTTGCATGACGCCACCTAGGTTTTTATTATATAGGATGTTAGATCTTTGCAAACACTGAGGTGTCCCCATCATCATAGGCTCTCTGCTGTCAGGTCATGTTCAAGACACAAAGAAGACTCTTTAACCAAGCCTCAAGATACATGAATTCTTTCCTATGTATCCTTAGATTCAAATCACAGCTCAGTTATGAAATGTATATTATTCCCTGTTGTAGGGCCCATAAATAATCCCAATCATTAGAGTAAAAACCTAGTCTTAGTAGGAACATTGATAGATGCCAACTCTTTCCATCTACTTCATATGGGAATTTCCTTTCATACCAAACAGATACTAGCCTACTGTGCTTGAACTGATACCATGGTGACCGGGAAAAATATTATATTTAGTTGTAGACTCTAACTGCTAGGATGACTTGTATTTTATTTTATTTTAAAAATATATTTTTATTGATTTCAGAGAGGAAGAGAGTGAGAGAGAGATAGAAACATCAATGATGAGAGAATCATTGATCGGCTGCCTCCTGAACGCCCCACACTGGGGACTGAGCCTCAAACCCTGGGCATGTGCCCTGATTGGGAATTGAACCATAACTCAACCACTCCTGGTCAACACTCAACCACTGAGCCATACTGGATGGGCTAGGATGAGTTTTTAAAGTCTACATATTCGTCTACATGAGTTGAAGAACAATTAGTGAGAACCTATTATAAAACTGGGACCTCTAAGAGAACTGTCTCTCTATTTTTCTTAAATGCTTTTCCTAGCAAAAAAGGGTTTAGAAAACTCAAATGTCTCCCACTAAAAGGCAAAGAGACCTGAAGCCTAGGTGACTTGCAAATGTTGAGTCTGAACTTTTATCACCCTGCATTCTGGAATATCAGTATGAAAATTTAATGTAAAAACTGGTCTAAGGGCACCCAACAGAAGTAAACTGCTTTATAAAGACCCTCCCATAACCATAATCTAGGGTACACTGGATTCCCTTTAAAAATCCCTACTAATGAGGAGTCTCTCCTAAAGAATTACAAAGCAATGAGGAAATAATCCACAACAAGTGAGAGTCAGCAGACATAACTAATAGGATAATTAGAGCTTGTTGATGTTAACAGAACTATAAGAGAAATATATCTGAAATGGTTAAAGAAATAAAGGAACAGAAATCATAATTAAATATAAGGATACAGTGAAATTAACTAAAAGATTTTGAACAAAATCAAATAAAACTTCTTTCGTTGGAGGTACTGAACTTAAAAATTTAATGGCTGCATTAAGAGCAGATTAGCCACTTATAAAGAAAGCATTAATGAATTAGGAGACAGATTTGGGAGATTAGAAAATAGCACAGACAGCTTAAAAAAGAAATATAGAAAATACAAAGTGAAGTTTAAGAAGCATGCAGAATAGAAAGCAAAAGTCCAGCATACATAAAAGTTCTAGTAATATGGAATAGAAAAAATGGGGGCATGGAACTAAATTATTATAAGCCCTGAATAATTTTAATAATACATTTGTTACAATTATAGTTCAAAACTAGAGGGCACGTGTTTCAGTAGCAGTTAATGAAGAACATCAGGAGACTGAGAAGACAGCTCCCATAAAACTTTCAAGAATGCAGAGTCCCAGGTTAGCCATTAGTCTTCATTTAGATAAATAAGATTATAAAACTAATTATCCTCACTCAGTTTCTAAGAAATGCAAAGAACTTTCCTGTGTTAAAGTTTCTTTTAGTATCTCCAAGGACTGATGATTTGTAACCTTGAAACCATGAATGTTTGTTTTAGGGAACTACACGTGTTGGATTGTTTGTAGTAGGGAATTCTTTGTTTACTTTAAATTGTATCCTATGTCATAGGAGGTTCTGACTATAGCTTCAGTGGTCTTGATGTTTCCCATTTTCGTGTTAAGTTAGGAGAAATACTCATGTTACCATTACTAGTTAACATTTTGAATAACCTCTGAAAGAACAGAAATATATACAAAGGTAGAAGAAAAAAATCACCCAAAGATACAACAACCCTCAGACTAAGAACATAGCATATGCACGGATAACCATACAGTCTCAAAATATATGAGACAAAAGAGACAGAACTGCAAGATGAAATTAATTAATGCATACTTCCAGTATGTGGGTTTTGTTTTTTATCCTCACCTGAGGATATCTTTCCCACTGATTTCTAGAGAGAGTGGAAGGGAGGGAGGAGATGGAGAGAGAGAGAGAGAGAGAGAGAGAGAGAGAGAGAGAGAGAGAGAGAGAGAGAAAGATTGACGTGACAGAGACACATCGATTGGTTGCCTCCTGTATGGGGCTGGGGAACATGCAACTAGGTACATGCTGAAATTGAACCCCCAACCATTCAATCAGCGGGCCGATGCTATAACCACTGAGCAACTGGCCAGGGCTCCAGTATGTGAATTTTAGCACACTTCTCTTAGAATCTGATAGACAAAGAAAGTAAAAAATTAGGAAGATATAGGATAGAGTCCTGTGGACGTCAAACTGCGGCTCTTTGGCCCCTTGAGTGTGGCTCTTTCACAAAATACCACGGCCTGGGCGAGTCTATTTTGAAGAAGTGGCGTTAGAAGAAGTTTAAGTTTAAAAATTTTGGCTCTCAAAAGAAATTTCAATCGTTGTACTGTTGATATTTGGCTCTGTTGACTAACGAGTTTGCCGACCACTGGATAGACAACAATTCCATTAACAAGCTTGATCTAATGAGCATGTAGAGAGCCCTGTAACCACCAATACTCGGCATTCCTTTCAAGTACACCTTTTTTTACGAAAATTGACCAAACACTAAGCCACAAAGCAAGTGTTTAAAATACCAAACAACCATGATCTGTGCCGTCCAATAGAAAGAGAGCGTGAACCATGTAGGTAATTTGTGTTTCTAGCAGCCACATTTGAAAGTGTGAAAAGAAGCAGGTGAAATTAATTATAATGATATATCTTATTTTATCTAACAACCGAAATACTATTTCTTTTTCAAACTAAGACTTAGGAACACAGCACTTCTCAATTTGAACCAGCCCTGTTTCAAGAGCTCATTAGCCACACAGCACTAATGACAGCTGTAATGGACAGAGCAGCCCCGTGTCCCAGAGACCACCGTCAGACCTCTATGTAATACAGTGGGAAATCAAAAGGTGGCTTAAACGATAACAAATTCTGATGTTTGGAAGTTTCAATAACGAATGTAAACAAACTGCAAATTCAGACGTTTGAAAAGTTTCAGAAACGCTAAGTAATTCAAAGCCAAAATCAAACAAAAATTATGAAACATTGAGAACTGAACAAAAAAGAAAATACAAATATAAAATTTGGGGGATAAAATGGATAGCTTTAACTATCCAGAGACAGGCATGTAACTCCCACGGGAACGTGGTGTCTGACACAAGTGGCTTTTCACATTAGTGGGGAAGAGCAGGCTGTCCATTCAATGGCACTGGACAATTGCCTTCTTACACGGGGAAAACATACATAATTGGAATCTTATTTCACACCCAACACAGAAAATTAATTTTTGTAAGATAGTCAGAAAATCTTTCCACTTGGAAATGGGACAATCTCAACAAATGGCTTAAATTATGGATCAAAAATATTAAATCAGGATAAAAGAAACTATCTCTGGCCAAAAATACCTTCAATAATTACATCCTTATTTCTCACATTATTATGTGAGATTAAGCAGGTAGATGAAAAGGGCCGTAAGTTATAGGCTAGGAAGGATCTAGGACTCGTGAACAGGTAACAGAGAGGAAAGGGCTCAGTCCTGGGATCACCTGGGACTGAGTGTATGGCCTTGGGCAAGAAACAGCCTGTCACTTAGTCTTGGTTTCCTGGTCAAATGACGATAAGAATGCCTACCCTTCAAGGTGCTAATAGAGATTTAAGTGGACCAAGTACATTAAGAGCCTCAAAAATGTTCATTCATTTTCTCTACAGCGCAAGGTCCCGAGTGCATTGAGGGCACCTGTCCTAGTGCCCTGCGCTCTCTTGCAATACTGGGAGGCCTGAGGAGTCTCACAGGGGCACCGAGTACCCCAGGGCACTCTGTGGCGGACTCAAGGTCAACACACTGTTTGCATCTTTTAGCTGTTAGACCTTAGGAAAGTTAACATCTCTAATCTCAGTATTAATATCTGTAAGCAGGGTTAATAATAGGACCCATGTCTCAACAAGGTTCTGAGTTTCAGCAACAGACACCAACTCTGGCTAATGTGAGCAGAAAGGGATTGTGTTACGGGTGTTGAGTCATCAGAGATGCCCCAGGCTGCAGAGCCAGGAGCCATATCCAAAGTCATGCCTTAAACTGGTCCAAGGAGATGCCACTGCTCACCCCAGAGCTCGCTGGCTGCTGGCACTAGAACAGCTTCTGCTGTTGGGACCTGGCTGTGGCTCTCTTGACCAGGACACGGTCCAGGCAGTCCCTGCCTCTCTGTCCTGAGTTCTCCGGTCCAGCTCCAGAACAGGTACATGCGATGGATGGAGCCTGCACCACCTGTCCGCATCCTAGCTGCACAGGAGGCTGAGAAAGGACATTTTCAACATCTGTAGAGGGAGGAAATGGATCCCCGACACCACTCAGACCTCAGGCTGGGAAACGCTCCAAGAGAAAGGGAGTTCAGAGGTTTTACTGTGAGGATAAAATGAGCTCACGAATATGAAGCAGCACCCCAGTGCAGGGCTGGGCTGGGAGGCTTACTGACAGCAAACGGGGCATGAGAGCATTTTTGGAAGCACAAGAAAGCATATTCTGACCAGGAAACGGGGGAGATGTGTTAGAAAAGTTCTTGTGCTCCCACCGGCCAAGTTAACCAATGTTCCCAGAGATTCTGAATAAAACACGAAGGACTTGGAATAACGTTGTACGGTGTAAGGTTAGGGAAGAAGTCACAGAAAATCCTGTGCTTGGCTCTCTTTTGGAGGGGACTCATCTGGGATGAGCCGACAGAGAGAAATCCTGTTTCTACCGGTCCCAGACAGCCAGGCAGATAGGATGACATGGCCGTTATGAGCACAAGAAGTATTCTCTTTATTCCTGTGAGTTTTCTTTTCAAAACAGAACTTACAAGATTTGTATGGAGATCCTTTTAGCAGAAACATAGAAGCTTCTGTAACTGAGCTTTTTATTTTCTTTTTGGTGAAAGAATTGAATCCACAAAAATGATACTTCCGCCTAACCGGTTTGGCTCAGTGGATAGAGCATCGGCCTGTGGACTGAAAGGTTCCAGGTTCGATTCCAGTCAAGGGCATGTACCTTGGTTGCAGGCACATCCCCAGTAGGAGGTGTGCAGGAGGCAGCTGATAGATGTTTCTCTCTCATCGATGTTTCTAACACTCTCTCCCTCTCACTTCCTCTCTGTAAAAAATAAATAAAATATATATTTTTAAAAATGATACTTCTTTCCAGATGCTGTTCTTCCTACAAATAAGCTTAAAGACACATTCACAAGTGACTTTTCACTGTCAGTTCTTCAAACACTGTCCTACATCATGAGGTAACAAGGATAGGGGCCCTGCAGGGTCATAGTGAAGGGTCACGTGGATGTCTGTAATTTTTATTAAAATCCTTCCTGCCGAAACATATTTCTTCAACTCTGGTGTGATTTTCTGCAAATTCTGGGATTGAGCTTTCTATTAGACCATAGTAGGTTTAAGGGAGAGGACCGTAAGCTCTACTTTTCTGTTAGTTTCCTCAAAATCTGATGCAGAGTTGCATGACCCAAGGAAGAGTCCAGCAAATATTATGTGCTATGGGCTGTCTGTGTGCTGAGTCTGGGGTCACAGCCGGCACTCTGCATCCTGGGGCCTGGCCCATACACTCGTGCTGCGAGAGTGATCATCATTAAACAGTATTTATTAACCTTTTGCACTTGGATGTCGAGATTAAAATTACTCTTTGAATGTATCAATAAGTTGAAATATAAAAAAATCCAAATAAATAAGTTTGTATGAAAAGAAACTCCAGTTTTTTATTCTACTGCCGCGCTTTGTAAAATCTGGGGTATTTAAAAAATTAAATCCCGAGTAGAATAAAGGAATCGAGAAAAAAGCAAGCGAGTGCAAAGGGTTAAACAGCCCTATGCTGGGGGCACTGGGCTATGTAAGTAGAGCAGTCACAGTGCACAGCCTTTGGGAGCTTACAATCAAACAGGAAATGTTTCACAGCCGGCGGGCGCACTGGTGAGGCAGAACCCTAAAAGCATCCATTGGCACCACAGGGCCCGGCTTTTTTCCCAGCCAGTGGTTCACTCATCTGCTTCCCAGGCTCTAGGCTGTCATTTAGAGGCAGCTAAACCCAAGCTCACTTAAAAGGACCATTTTGGGGGAAATGCATTAAAAAGTCCTGTGCTAAGTCAGCCCTTATACCAGAATCTCCACAAGCCCAGTCATTTCCCTTCCACAAGATCCTGTGAGCCCCACAGGTTACCAAGGGGATGTCACATTGCCTCTCCAGTCCGGAAGCTTACAGAGGCACGCCCAGGCACCCTGGATTGCAATAGAGGCCAGCAGGTATAACACTGCAACACATGTCTTGGTACATAACACAGGACATGCAAATGAGCACCTGGAAGACAACACCTCATTCTGACTTGTGGGGACCAAAGAAGGCCTCAAGGGGAAGAGGGCATCTGAATCAGGTCTTGAAGTTGAATTGGGTCTCTGATGGGCAAAGACCAGGGGCAGGGAGGCACTGCACACTTTGGGGTGGGCGCTGGAATAGTTGAGGGGAATGATGACTCCATGGGTCAGGATGTGGAGCGACTCTTTCTCACACAGGGCCTATTTCATCCACTTCAAAACCCTCAGATCTGTATGTTGGAGGCAGAATTGGGGTGTATTCCTTGCAGGGCCAGGAGTCACCCCTGCTCGCCTTCATCCTGCTGCTCCTGCTTCTCCTTCTGTTTCATTTGGGAGACACTCCACCCCAGGAGCTCAGGAACGACAACGAAAAGCATGGCCACAACCCAGCCTGCAGCAGTGCCAGATGAACAAAGACTTTGGGGATTGTTTGGAAATTCAAAACCATCCAGCCGTCCCTGCCGCTCTAAGTGAGTCAGATGACCCAAAACAAGGTATGGTCGCACGCTATGGAACACGTGTGGCCATTTTCTCCCGTCCTGGGAGTCGACCGAGAGGCCTCGGGGGTTTGGCAGTGGCACTGACAGGAAAGGAAGCCTGCGTCAGCCTCAGGACGTTTGGAGGGACCTCAAGGGGCAATACAGCCCAGCCCCTGCCTTTAGTTGGAGAGCACACAGTCACACATCAGAGACAGTTGCTTCTCAGAGTTTCTCGGAGAGATCCGCTTTACACACTGATGTGTCTAGCCTGCTCCGGGATGCTTCTCTCTCGAGCCGCCCCTACCTCAGGTTATGCCCCCTGTACTCTGCCCATTGATTTGGGGTCATACCCTCAGGAGGCACCTGACTGCCCTGCACTCCACACTGCCATAATCATCAAGGAAAAGGATGACCTTAAGCAAGGGTCATCGTGGAGGGGGAGGAAATATCCGCTCTGCACCAAATTCCTATTTAGTTATATCCTACAATTTCCTCTGCCCATGGTGATCTCAGAAGAAAGCACACAATCATAGATGCATGTTTCCACCAAAAGGAAGCTATTATTATCTCTCCCTTTTTCTTAAGAAAAAGGCAAATGATGCCTTAGTCCAAAGGCTTTCACAACCTCACATATGAAACCAGCCAAGTTTGAAAGAAAACATTTCAGCTACATAAAATGAGGCTTCTGCCATGTGAGCAGCCAAGTTCAGGAAGGACTCATTCTTGGGTGAGTTACTCGAGATTCTCCCTCATTTTGCCGTAAGTCTGCAGTCTTCAGCATGACTCACAATTCCTTTTTTAATGTGGGCACTTATTCCAACCAAACATGTTCTGCTTCTATCATGTGGTAACAGCACGTTTGGATTACAGTTACGCATGTTATTTAGAAAAAATTGGATAGTGTTATTATAAATGAAATTCCTCTGGAAGCCTGGTAAGTTGTATATTGTGATTTCATCTGTCCGCCTAGAAAACTGAAACAATTCTAAAGCTTTTGTGACATTCAATGAGGAGCTGTACAGAAACTGCTTGGAAATTATCTGGTTAAAAACAAGTAACATTTGGGGATTTATTGCTATTATTGTTATGATTTTTTAAAAATAATTATTCTGGCTGAACTTGTTTCTTCAATCTATACATTAAAACCCAGACAGGAAGTTCTCCATCAATGAATGTGCAATTCATACCTGCTACCCAAGATTTTAACCACCGATACGATTTTTCTTCCTTTGAGAAATAAATGCATATGGATCATTTCATCTGGGACAGCAGGAACAGAAGTGGGTCTCTCAATCATGTTTATAATATTAACTTTATACTCTTTAACTAGTTAACTACGTAATAGTTTATGGCAGGTAAGTAGTCAAAAATCAATCATTTAAAAAAAAAATCATTTAGCTGAAGCCGGTTTGGCTCAGTGGATAGAGCGTCGGCCTGCGGACTCAAGGGTCCCAGGTTCGATTCCGGTCAGAGGCATGTGCCTTGGTTGCGGGCACATCCCCAGTGGGGGGTGTGCAGGGGGCAGCTGATCGATGTTTCTCTCTCATCGATGTTTCTAACTCTCTATCCCTCTCTCTTCCTCTCTGTAAAAAATCAATAAAATATATATTTTTTAAAAAATCATTTAATTACTCTAATAGTCAAGTGCCCGCCCACATTGGATGAGTGAAAGAAAAGATTAAATCAAGTTTTTCCTTCACTGTGAACATTGCATACTTACTATAGGAAATTATTATAAGAAAAATAACACCCATAATTCACACACCCAAAGAGCAACAAGTTACAAGGTTAGTAAATTTGTGTCTGCTGTTCTCTACTCATGGTTATTGGGTTGTGGATGTTTGCAATCTGTATTCAAATTTTCACATTATGACTTAACATTACATGACAACTTTCCAGGCCTTCATTAATTCTTTGCACATTTTATTTTAAAAGGCAAAATATTGCAAATAATTTACTTAAAGGCATTAGATGGTTTTCCTCTTTTAAAAAAATGGCATTGGACATGTTTGTGCATAAAGCTTCCTCCATCTTTAGGATTAATTTTTATTAGATAAATTTTTCAGAAGCGAGAATAAAATACTGATGTGTTTTTCATCTTATTACAAAGCTGTTTAAAGTCCCTAATTACTTTATTTAAGCAGAATCATTATCCCTGCTATAGAGAGCACTCCCTCCTGTGCCATAAGAGAAAAAAGGATCTCAAGGTTACAATGTATAACTTCACAATTTCAGAGGCTTCTCTCTCCAAACTGTCCCTACTTTTAGGAAAATCACATATTAATATGACTGCACTGTTCATTTTCAAGTTCAGGATTCCAATATTCTGTTTTAGAAATATCTAGGTTTTAATTCAGTGTCTCGTGTAAAGGAGAGAACTCATTAAAGACTTGAAGGGGAGGCGGGGAGAGAGAGACAACTTCTCTTGGTGGTATTAGAATATTATTTATGTGGTGGGCCCTGAGTAATTTTATTTTGATTGTGCACCATTGTGCTATACAGTTCCCTGAGAGGGTGTGACACCGGGGTATGGGAATGTCTGCGTGCACACATCTCACATCTGCGGGGCCATGTGAACAGAGCGGCGCCAGGGGCCCTGGGTGTCAGCTGGCTGCAGAAATCATGCTGCTGAGATTTACTTCCTGAGCAACTGTAACAGAGATTCCAGAGGGACAAATTCAAGAATGACTAGAAATTATAGACCAGATCACACAACTGTCATAAAACTATCATCAGTTAATAAAACCAGGTTTTTTGTGTGTTTTTTTTTAAAAAAGTTCGCTTTTTCCCTCCCTTAAAAAAAAATATTGATGTTGGAGGCCTTTGGAACTTTATCTGATCCTCCTTCTGTCTGCTGACTTTTTCATTTCCTGTTTCTTTCCTTTCTTTTTTGCAAATAGTGTAGATATTTAAAACAAGCCCCCAATGTGTTAAAAACAAATAGACATTCCCTAAAAATAGTTGAGCGTCACTGTCCTCCCTCCCGGAGCCTTGCTTCTGTGAACAAAAATGCAGTCGCCCTCCTCTTCCCCTCCTCCCCTCTGCTCCCACAGAAACCAGGCAGGGGGAACATTTGTAGGAAGATGTCCAAGAATTAACTTGAGACTATTCTGAATGGAAAGCAAATCTGTAGTAAGGATGAATACAACCGTGTCTGTAAAATGCTTCCTCCGTGAGCTTGGTTTAAAAGCAAATCCTTATTTATAGCTCCACGGGGAAAAATGAGGGCACAGATAAGCCAGAATAGGAAATCTGTCTCTCTCTTCCACCCTCCCCTCCCACACAC